>NC_072028.1:940000-1253333 GCF_027791375.1 Indicator indicator
GTAGCATCATAGGATCTCTGGAGATCATCTCATCCATGCCTACTGCTAACACAGGTTTCACCCAGATTAGGTTCACAGAATCATAGAACCATCTGGGTTGGAAGGGATTCCAAAGGTCATCCAGTCCAACCTCCTCTACAGTCAGCAGGGACATCCTCACCTAGATCAGGTTGCCCAGGGCCCTGTTGAGCCTCACCTTGAATATCTCCAGGGATGGGGCCCCAACCACCTCCCTGGGCAACCTGTTACAGGTTGCACAGGAACACATCCAGGAGGGTTTCGAAAGTCTCCAGAGAAGAAGACTCCACAACCTCTCTGGGCAGCCTCCTCCAATGCTCCATCACCCTCAAAGAAGTTTCTCCTTCAGTTCAAGTGAAACCTCCTGTGTTTTAGTTTGTACCTGCTGCCCCTTATCCTATTGCTGGGCACCACTGAAAAGAACCAGTCCCATCCTCATGACCTCCACCTTTTAGCTATTTATATGCATAAAAACCTACTCAGTCTGCTCTTTTTCAGGTTAGAGAGTCTTAGGTCTCTTGGCTTCTTCTCATAAGAGAGATGCTCCAGTCCGCTCATCACCCTTGTGGCCCTCCATTGGGCTCTTTCCCGTAGTTTCCTGTCCTTCTTGAACTGGGGAGCCCAGAACTGGAAACATCACCTCAGATAAGCCCTCAGCAGGGCAGAGGGGAAAGAGAGCCATGCTAGATAACAGAGTATTTCATACAATCATGTCAAGGCAATCCCATGTTTCCTAGAACGTCCCCACTATAATTATTCAGCCAGTGCGCTGCAGCAATGAAAGGAAAAATGAAGTGGGGAAGTTGGGTGAAGAACACTGAAAGTGAAAAGAAACAATCCAAGTCATAGCATACAGTATGCCACATGTAAGGTTCATTATTGTTGCATCAAGACAATTAATTGATGGTCAGGAGTTTCCACAAGTTGTGACGTTTTAGGGAGAATCAAGTAAAAGCAAAAGTGCAATATTTGGTTTTGAACAGCTCAGTCAGACTTGAATCAGAAGCTGTGGCAATTAACAAACTGCTGCAGATTCTGAGCTTGTGAGGATATCATGGCTCTATTGACCACAAAACATACAGCTAGTGAAGGGTCTAGAGACCACCAACTTTAAGTCAGAGACTTCTCAGGAGATCACATAACACTTTTGTTCCCTTTCTCCATGGATTTCATGATCAGGTAATACAAAAAGGGTCACCTTTTATCTTGTCCTTCACTAATATCAAATATAAAATACAGTGCAGTCTAACTCTTGCATGCTCTCAGATTCCTCAGTCAAGGAGCTCCTCTGGTCACCAGACCCTTACAAACCAGAGCAAACTGTCACTCCTGAAACAATCTGCTAAGTCCCATTGCTTTGTGCATGAAAGTGGAAATGTTCAGAATGCCAGAAACTGGCTAATAAAACCTCACTAACCAGAGCCTGCTTGCCCACCAAAGAAGTGGCTTATGAACAACTAACAAAGACAAACTGAGGTTACCTTTCTTGTGTCTTTCCCGTAAACCACAGGAAAAAGCTAGGATCTTTCAGCATTATCTGCTTCTGAGAGTCTCCTCAGCTTCCCTTGCCCTTTAAAGGAGCAGTACCCATTTCCCTAACAAAGACCTAGAAAGTTTGAAGAGTCTTCAGGCACATCAGCAGCACCCACAAAGCACATCAACCTCTGCCTCTCAGCTCCCCATGGAGGGAAACAAACGCCTTACAGCTCTGTGCATGTTTTACTGTGCTATGCTGTTGTGTAGAAAGATCAGGGTTTAAAGTTTTATGATCCTGAATGCAACAGCAAAAGAAATTTATCATCTGCTGAGAAATACCCACTCTTGATTCCTCATCAAAGAGGAACTGAAAGGAGTCCCAGCCCTGTCTTCCTACATTAAGAAATGGCAATGACTACCAGCCAAAGATGGCCAGAGATAGCAGCTTTGGGTAAGGAGACATGTGGGAAGGGGATGAATACCTTTGCCTGAGTTACCTTCCAGTCACTGCTTCCATTGAAAAGGATCAATAACAACATGAGTCATTTAGATTTAAAATCAACTTTGGATGCTAGCACAGCCAAGTTATAGGAGAGATAAGGACATACAATATATTAAGGAACCTATTTCACTATAACTTTGAGGCATTTGGCTGGTGGTTACTGCCAAAAACTGAGTAGCATCTGCTCTCACTTTAGCAGTTTGTATTCTGCCTGGTGAATGGAAGCACAATCTCTGAAACAGCCTTTGGGGAACACTACTGAGCTGCTCAACTGAGCTCTTACTCAGAAGAGAGAGAAAGAGATTAATATTACAGAAAACTTGAAAGATCTAACTTCTGAGAAAGCAGAGAAGAGCAGTTTCCTAATACTGTACATACCACAAATCTTTCTTTTACTAAAACATTAAAAGTGTGCCCTAAAACTAAAGTGATCATTAAATATGGATAGATTTAAAGGTGGAAAACAAGCTGCTTAATTCACGGCCAGGTACAAGTGAGAAGAAACAATGCACTTCATCTCATGTGTCAACAGGCAGAACAAAAGCAGCAGAATGAGGACTCTCATAGCATGCTTCCTTTTTCCTGATGTATTGAGAAGGTCACAGCCTCCTTTTCCTGCTCCTGGTGTGTCTAGGCACAGCACCATATGGTCAGAGTGAATTTGTCCTGAACTTACAATGTTGGTATTTTAAGTGCCCAGTAGCTCCAGCTACTAAATTCATGTGTGGTCCCTATGCAGGCAAATCTGGCCACACAGAATGAAAACCAAGCTTCTAAACCAGCTGAAGCAATTCTCTCCTCAGAGCCATAGATCCCAGATAGTAGCCACTAGTGAACCCCACAGCCACTTTCAAAACTATAAAAGGCTTCATGTAAAGCCAAATAAAGCTCTAGAAGTGGCTGCAGGAGATCACTAGGAGTGGCCACTCTTCTGGATTCACTGCTTTTGAGAAGTAAATCCCTGCAGCCGCTTTGACAAAGCTTTGAAAGTTTCATTTCAATTATCAAAGCCAATCAAGCTTCAAAAACAGCCAGAGGGATTTGTTCCTCAGAGGAGCAAAGCCCAAAAGGCAATGATGAATTGTGTGCTGGGTTCTGTGGTTCTTCAAGTATGTACAGATTCCTGTAAGTCCTGCACTTGTAATTACGGCTCCATGTTGTGCAGCAATTGTCACACCCAGACAGTTCATTAAGGCTTAGATGGCAAATTCATTACTGATTTCCCATTCTTTTTAACAGTTTGATGTCAGTTTTCTGTTTGTTTTCTGACACCTGTGAGCATCCCTCAGAGCAGGTTCTCAGGTCTCATTGGAATCTGCTGGCTTCTTGTCCCAGGTGGTGATCAGCTGCCTCACACAGGCTTGCCTAGACCACATCCCATCATGCTATCATCACATCATGGCCACACCATAACTACAGCATGCAAAAGGATTAATTTCTCTGAATGAGCACTTAAAAGGGCACTAATTAAAACACAGGAGTGAAGCTTGACATCAAGTCAGTGAAGAGCTTTGCCTGTGACTGCAATGTTAAGAGGCTTCCATTCACTGAATGAACATAAACACGAGTGGCATGGCAGCAGTAAAACACCTACCTGGACTGCTGTGTAACAGGACCTGGCTCCTAGCTTTGGAATTACAAAAACTAGAGCCCTAAAAATGTTGCAAATTTAACATAAGCACAGTCCTAAAAGAAATACATGGCTTGGGTCTCTGCAGTTGAGTACCTTGAGACACTGATGGCTCTAAAAGTATCAAATTTATGTGGAAAGAGATCCATTTGGGTACTGGAACACATGTAGTCCATTAATGAAGTATGCCATAGAAAATCCATTGAGCAGGACCTTAAAACCTCACTGATTCTGATGAGCCATTTTTGCTACTGAAGTTTTCAACTTCTGTTTTCAAATGGCAGAACAAATAAATACACTTTTCCCACCCCCCCCTTTTTTTCCCAGGATAAATACACCCTTCTGAAAAACTGCTCTACAAAACTGTCAGCTTAGAGACAGACAGCTGAATAACTGGTTTGTAAAAGAGAACTTCACATCCTGTTAAATGTTATTCACAGGTGTCCTCTGTGACCTATACTACTTACTTTACCTCTCTGTTTCAACCTTCTCATGTGTAAAACATGAAGGAAGACTGTGAGAAATAATTCATGTTTGCAAAGGGCTTTGAGATCCTTGACTATGAAAAACATGGGGGAAGCACGATGTAGAAAAGTAGCAGGAGATTTTTTTTTTTAATCCAACTTATGAGAGCCAAGTTACTCTTCTCACAAAAACCTTGAAAGTTTGATGGAAGATTATGTAACCAAATACTGAAAAGCACCATCTGAAAGGCTCATCAGTCTCTGCTCCTCCCAAAGCAAAGGGTACATTTCTCACCCGTTTCAAGTATGCGCTTGTGTAGAGGTCCAGCAGCAAGAAAGGGCTCATCTTTACAGGACTGTATCTGGGTTCCAACCAGGTCAGAGTTGGTAGCCATGATTCGGGCACTCTCCTCACTGAGATTAACACCAGCCATAGAGGCCACGTCATTGATGTCATCATCATCTCTAGAAGGAAAAACAAACCAAATCAAAACAGTTCTGCAGGGCAGACATTCACTTGGTGCAGTATCTGCTTCCCCAAAAGCAATCACCATGCAACATGCCTGGTGGCTGGGCCAGCTGGAGGCGTGACCATGAGGGCCTCTATTTACATGGAAGATATTCTAGAGGCAGAAATCAGCAAAGAAGTCTCTGATCACACCAGGAAAACTTTATAAGCAGGATGCTGTCTGTAACCAAGTGAGACAGAGGTGTCTTGTCTTCAACCGAGAGGCAGTGGGCTCACTGAAACCAGGATGGTCAGGAACCTAGAGGCAATGATCACCACTAAGGAGAAGAGCGTTTAACTAGTCTCTTTTTGCTGAAAACTAGGAGCAAATGATAAAAAAAACCAAACCAAAACAAACAGACATTAAAAGCAAAACCATGAACCTGGAGCCCTGCACTGTTTCACAAGGTCCTGTTAAAATGGGCACCAAAGTATTTTCAACAATAGAAAAGAAAGACTTTTTGGCCACGATGGCTGCTTAGGTTTGGGTTCCAGTTGTGATTTGGGCATGCCCTGGTATTTCCTCTGGCAACACTCAGAACGTCAGCAAGGCCTCTGAGCTGGTTTTAAAGAAATGAGCTGCACTTGAGAAGATGAGAGCAGCACTTCCCAGGTCACTGCTTGACTCCTAACACCCTTCCAAACACTTTGAGGGACAGCTAACAGATTAGAGTTTCCCTACCTGTATCACCTGAGCATCTTTTACCTCCTCCCTCCCTTTCTGAGGCATGACTCATAACTCCTAACTCCATGACTCTCTGACTCATAACTGTGGAAGCAACCATCTGGGTTTAGCACATTCTGGTTAGGAGCTGTCCCTGACACAAGCACTGGATTGCAGCACGTTCTAGGAGCAATTACACAACCTCTGAGAAGATAAATATGGAAAAGATGCACAGACATCCCAGGCCAGGCTGCTACCACTACAGAAAGCAAACAAATAAAAACTGAAGTGAAAAGACTTTTTACAAATCACAAATGTCATCCTGTGCCCCCTAGAACACCTCCTGCCCCTTGTTGCAAGGTAAGGCTTCCAGCAAAACCCAAAAGCTACAAGGAAGGTCTGAGAACAAAAGGGGAGAATCCCTGGAAATCCATGATTGAGGCCCTCCCTGTCCTCCTATGCACTCCTTGACATCTGCACTGGAGCAGCCAATTTTGGGGGAAGACTGCTGTAGGTTGTTAGATGCTGGTTTTGTTTCCTTTTGCAGGAAGAAGTCAAGCTGGCAAAGCCTGACAATGAACACTCAAGGCAGCAAATGGAAAATCCTACACTAATTGTCAGGAAAATGCTGCACAGATGAACTTTCATTATTGTCCACAAGTATTTAGCACTTGATTTCTTCTCTCTGGATGAAATCCCCAAGAACAGTGTCACCAAACTGCTGGGGTTTGTGCTGAGTCTAAAGGTTTTTCACTGTCACACTTCACATGGTGTGTACGGGATGCTTCTACTTCTACCGAACAGCTGAAGAGAGCAGACTCTTCCACCTTTCTCCTGCTCAGCATTTTAGCTACTCCAGAGTACAGATCTGTGACCACTTTATAAATATACCAACACTGTCTGAAAGAAACCCAGACAATTAATGTGGGCACAAACCAGGATTCCAATGGAATTATCAAAATCAGTGCAAAAGCCCTTAAAGACCATCACTGTGACTCCTGGACAAAATGCTTTCCTGCCATCTCACACTGGCAATCTGCTCCCTATGAAGACATTGGTGTTCAGGTTTAACATTACAAGGGAGAGAGATACAAAATGTCTTAATCAGAGCTGGGACTACAAGGTTTTCAGTCTAATGGGAAAACCTCCACCAGTGCACTCTCCTTTTGACTTCGAGGAACTTTCTCACTTTTCCTGGATACAGGAACACTGGCACTCTTGCCAAACCATTTCCTCTAAAAGTCAACTTTTAAGGCCAGCTGAACAAATTGTGAGAAGTCCTTGTGTGGAACCAAGATGCCATCCAGTGGTTGTACAGATTGCTGATCACTGCCTGTCCCTTTTCAGCCCAGAAGACTATTTAACAGCGTCATGTTTCCTGGCTGTGCCTCACTATACTGCTGCAGTGTCATGGGACAAACCCAACATTCCAGCACGCATGCTACTTGTAAGAAGGCAGCATGGGTTCTGAAACTCTTGACGAACATAAGCTACATGTTCAAGTAGTCTGAGTGTCCAATTCTTTCTCCTATATTCATAGAATGGTTTGGGTTGGAAGGGCCCTTAAAGATCATCCAGTTCCAACCCCCTGCCATGGGCAAGGACACCTTCCACTGGACCAGGCTGCTCAAGGTCCCTTCCAGACTAAACCTTTCTGTGACTCTGTGGCCTGCTACCCTACAGCAAACATCCCACATCAAGGGAACAGCTCTGCCCACTTCATGCCTCATGTTACAAACAATGCCACTGAGCCTTACTGCACATAGCAAGGAAGTGGTAGGATAACGAATCACTGCCAAGGAGTCTCTGTCCTCAGAAACATGCAGAGCTGGGTGAGTCCCTGACCTAATCAAACCTGCTCTGGTTCAGAAGGTGGACTAGAAGAGCTTCCAGGGTCCCTTCCAGCAGAAAGGATTCTGACTCACTATCAGGGGCAACAATTGTTTCCACTAATTCTTTATTTGGGCTACAACTTGAACTATAGGGAGTAATTATTTTGAGTCTGCGGCTTTCACTGTTATCAGGGGTTGATGACGTCAGTGGGAGCTCTGAGGTTACCCAGCTGGATGATGACAATGCACAGAGGTGTAATAGGCAGGTACGCAGTCCCTTAGCAGACTTCAGGGGGCTTC
Organism: Indicator indicator; assembly: GCF_027791375.1. Classification (NCBI taxonomy): domain Eukaryota; kingdom Metazoa; phylum Chordata; class Aves; order Piciformes; family Indicatoridae; genus Indicator; species Indicator indicator. Next base: position 947,395 of record NC_072028.1, read on the forward strand.
TGCTGCAGCTCTCCCACCTACAAAAACCTCTCTAGCTGGACTGCTATGGTACAGATCTAAGTCTGGATCCCTGCTGCAAAAAAAACTCCCCCAAATCACAAAAAATAAAATTCCCGTTTCTATTCTTAGCTATTAAGATAGTTGACAAATTCACTAAATGGGAGCTGTCTGGAGTTCCCCCTGGAAAAAAATAGCAATAATCAACGTTAAAAACAAAAAAAGATGACACAAAATTGCATGACTATGACAACTTTGCACTGCAGAAGTCTTGGGTTGAAAACACTGCATCATGGAACTGCTCCTGTAACAGTGAGGGAGCTCCTGCAGCTCATTAAGAAATGCCGGCACTAAAGGCCAAGCTGGAATGTCCAAAGTTCCCAGTTCCTCCATCTTTTATGTAATTCCTCCCTGCATCTCCTGCAGATCCAGAAGAAAGTGAAGATAACCGAGCTCCATTTCCAGTGACCACCAGGAGTGCAAAGCTCAAGTTATTTTAAAGCAAGCAGAATATAAAATAATGAAACAAATATGCAATAATAAAAACACTGAGGGCAAAATAAATTTATACATAACACAACTATTTTTCAAAATTCTTGCTTTGCTTTAGATGCCAGTTTGCCTCCTGGCTAAAAACACATTCTTCACACACGCTGGGAATGTTGAGGAAAACTAGTCAGCATTCAGAGGATTAATACAGATTTCCAGCTCTCTGCCTTCAGGCTTCATAGTCAGACATCTATTTGTCCTCGGGAGAGGTTAGAGGTTGAAATGCAAATATGCAAACAACCGAATTCTTTGTTAAGGTATCAAGAAAAAGCTTGATCTTTGCTGCTGTTTAATAAATACTGGCAATTTTATGGACTTATTTAAATGCAGCTTTGTGTCTTACTATTTTGAAGGAGAGAACAATGCGAGGAAACAAACACATTCATTCTGACTAAAATTTGTTCTCTAGAGGAAAAATGACATACACCCTTGACAGCTTATTTACCAAAATCACTAAAGATTTATTGATTTATCAATCAGTGCCTTGAGCATTTGCTTCTCCCCAAGGGAAAATTAACAATTCCAGCTAACCTAATATATTCTATGTATAAACTAAGTGAATGCAAGAATCAATCCTGGCACAGTTTACAACATCCAGGATAAAAAAAAAAATAAAAAAAAATCCAACCCCACACTGTCCCTTTTGGTGTATGTAAAATTGAAAGCTATACTAACGAAGAATAAATGCTCGTGTTGCTTACAAGCATAAAAAATACTTATTAAGACACTACAATTGAACCCAACAGACATTTTAAATCATTTAAATACTCAGTAGGAGGCAAAAAGCATTGGAAAATAAAAAATTGAATGATTTTGCTTCTCGATTAATACTAAGTACTACTGCTATTAGTCGCAATACTGACATGCCTCAAAGCAGAGAGATTTCAGAGAGCTACAAATTCTCTTTCACTTCACCTGCAAAAGCTTAGGCCTGAAAATTAATTACTGGCTTGATGATGTCAGAGCAACAGAAAAACTCCAGAAGGTGAAAATTAGAATCAAGGAATATTTTGTCATTTAACAAAGGAAAAAAAAAATGTTTACACACAAATAAAATCTACTTTGATCAGTGGGGAAAAACAAAACGCAGGGGAACATAAGATTAGCTTTTCACTCTGAAGAGTAAAAATACCCCAAATACACATGAAATGTAAGTTTGAAGGATGAAAGAGCTAGTAGAGCAGCTCAGTGGCATTAATTGCAACCTGAGAACTACAGGGAACCCCAGAACGCCCCAATCTCTGCTACCTAAGCAAGAACAGGAAGGAAACCAAGACAAACAATCACACACACACAAAACCCCAAACCCACAGATAATTTCCGGTGCTGCTGGGGGCACAGCTGCAGTTTGGCTGCAGCAGCCCATGGGCAGGATGCCCCATCACAGCCAGCATCTTCTCAGCAAGCCACATTCCAGAGCAAGGAACATCAGGATCTGAGACACAAACACAACCATCTATGTCTTAGAGACTTCAGCATTCCATTTACCATAAGTTTTGCTATAATCCACAGAATCAAAGGCTTTGATAAGCATTAAAAACTACATTTAGAGAAAAATCTTCCAGCCAGGTCATGACCCCTCCTGTTTCAACAAAGAGAAGTCAGCAGCTGTCCCTGGAAGGGCAGCGGCAGGCAGACTGCTGGGCACACACTGCCCTCTGGTGTCACACACATCCCGAAGACTGTTCCACCGCTCCCCCCAAACACCACCCCCCTGCCTTTTTTTTTTTTATTATTATTTTTTATTTTTTTACCTGAAAGAACCACCTCCAGGGTCATTCAGCTTGTTTTTCTGATTTGCAGAGACCTGAACACCAAAGCCCCCAGGACTTTTGCTGGCTTGTATTGTTGGTGCCTTCCCTACTGTGCCTGCAAAACACCAAGCAATGTTATTATGAGCTGTCTTAGACAATTTACATCAAAGAACCTTCTGTCCAGGAACTAAATTTAACTGTCTGTAAATTGCAAACAAAGGAAGTTATTATTTGCAAAGATTACATTGCTGAAGAAGAGCAATTTCCAACAGAAAATGGATATTAACATCTCACTTGGGTCAATATTTACAGAATGTTGAAGATGCCCAAACTGAAACCCATTGGCTGGTTAGGATGCACAGAATGACTCTGAGTGTGTTGGCAACAGCCAGTAAACCTCTTTTCTAGATCATCTGCAAAGAATAAAGAAGCAGACTCCGAAATGTTCTTAGCACAGATGCTTTAAGCCACAGTCACTATATGCCATTGACATTTTTTTATATAGTAATTTTAAAATTTTTTGCAGTGAAAAACACCTATTGTCAGAGCTCAGAACAGGATTTTTAAGTGCTTTAAATCATGTGTAAAGGACAAAAAGAAATCACTATTGTAAAACAGAACATAAGCCCCCTCCTCAAGGTGGTGTTTCCCTTTCTGATTTAAAAGGAAATTTTCTGTCTCTAGGCTTTATAGCTCCTGGTGGAGAAGCAAAACTGGGCTTTCAAAACGAGCCAAAGTGTGCTGGGCATTCAGGCAATTTTAAAATTGATATTAATTCCTCTCTGGCATTTGGAAAAATCTAACCAAAATAATCAGAACTTGATGTTGCTAATTAGTAAATCAGCAGACTGGTGCTACTGGCACCACTGTATCAGTGTGCAGCTGAAAGGACGCTGACAAGTGAGGCTGTTGGAGGGAGATCTGCTTCCCTGCTTCATCCAGGCTTTCTGGGGTTCTGTTTGGTGGTTCCTTTAATTCCCCCCGTGTCTGGGGCATTTGAGAACGATTCATGTGTCTCCTTGAGTCAAAGATCTCACCTCTTGCTTGCACATTACTTGATTTTATGAAGTGCTATACACAAACAGTGTTTCAGGCTTTAAGAAGCACATCAAAGTTCTCTTGCACATGACTCAATTATATCTAAATGGCACAGTGGGAGCCTTAGGAAAGTTACTTTATTTCTTATCAGGATTTATAAAAACCTGAAACACAAGTACCTCAAGTGCTTTTTAGAACACTTCCTTGCTAAAACAGAAGTATTAACTTTGAATGAGTCCAACATCAGGTTTTGTTTTGATTTCTTCATCAGCTTCAACATGTGAGCTTAAAATAAAGCTAATTTGACAGCATTCATTCAGTTCTTCAAGCTGTAGAAACAGTTTTGTGGACTCTCAACATCAGCAAACACAAAACAATGTTTAACACTTCATGCTCCAAGCCTGGTGAACAAAAATATTTTGTCATCAGAACATTCAAGGTCCATGAGATGTCACAAAAAGCATTAGCTCATGGACAAGGCAATTCAGTTACCTATTTCACAGAATCGAATTGGTTTGGTTGGAAAAGACCTCTAGGATTATTCAGTCCAACCTTCAAATGACCTAATTCTAAGGTTTTCTACTAAGTGAAGTGGAAGGAAAGAATTAATATCATAATAAAAATTAGCAGACCTCTATCTGCTCCAGTGAAGGTGCAGGAGATGAAAATATGTTCCACTTGAAAACTGTTGCAGTGGCAAAATGCGGTTCCCAGGGCCACTCCTTCAGAATGAAGGGAGCCTGAGCAAGCTGCTCTTGGTGGGTTTTTTTGCTACAGATGGTAAAAGACCCCACCAGAAAAACCAGGAGACGGACAGCAGCAGAGCAGTTCACTTCTGCTCTCAGGACAGCAGTGTGTCTGCACTGAATGTGTTGAAGTTAGGTCTCCCTTTCCCTCACTCCACACAATGGAGCCAGGGCAGCGTGAGGCAGGGGACTACAAACAGCCTTTCTGCTTTCAACCACAACCTGCATGATCAGGTAGCCAGACACAAACCATGGCTAACATCCATCTCTGTTCTGAGACAGGGGCATGATTGGCAAATGAGAATCCCCTGTGGGCTAGACACTCCATGGGATTGGTAATGACATACAGAGGCTTTCACTACTGGCTCCTTGCTGCAAAGTTTCAGTAGCATGATGCAGAGAAATCAGCTCAGACTTAGGGGCTTATTAATGTCTCATTTTATTTCAGCACAGCTTAAACAGCTGCAATGAACACACTGGCTAATCATTTAATTCTTTGGCTCAATTCCCTCACCCAAAAGATGTAATTCACCTAATTATTACACTGGTAAGTACTTTGATAAAGGAGTGTGAACTCTTTGTGCAATAACTATAGTGTTACTTCCCCTGGTGTGGAAGCGATTTTATTCAACTCCTTCAAGCCTGCCAACTCCCTCTATGCTACTGTTTAGAAAGGCATGACAGTCTGTTCACAGGAGGCATTAATATTAATGTAAGGATATATGACACCAGGAGATTCACTCCTAACCACCATTCTGTGGCAGTCAGTTCTGGTGTAAAAAGCCTTAAAAAGTCACACTCCTCAAAGTTACGCTACTGGAAATGTCTCTATAGACCATGTCCTGTTCCAGAATCTTACCTTCTTCTCCAGGAATACCTAGGCCAGTATAAATTATCATTATCCTGGTGTTCACAGGAGAAATTTTAACAGTATATCAAAATCAAAACAAACTGGTATTGACAGTGTTCCAGAGCGGCATTTACTGGAGCTGCAAGCACACAGGCAAGCTTGTCTCTAGCAGTGGGCTGCAGGGTGAGCAGTTTTACAATGGGATGCTTAGCAAAGTTCTGGTTGCTTTGTGTCACCAAAACAATACAGTGGTGGCTTAACCCAGCTTGTCCATAGAAACAAGCTCACCTGAAAGCAGGGCTCTGCATCAGCTGGCCTGCATGAACCACTGTATTCCTTAAGCCAAAGTGCCAGTTCAGCTGCATTTCATTGGCTGATCAGGGGCTACCATGAATAAATTCAGGTTCTGAACCCACTGGTTAAAAGACAGATGCCAGTAACATGCAGATTCTTGGCACACTGTTGACGTTCAGAACTTAGAGACTGAGCAAGCAAAGAAATTAAATCAGCCTTCACTCTCATGTCAGGCAGAAGTGAAAGGTCATGCTCTGAGATGCACAACACCCTCCCTGATGATAGACTCAGGCCGGAGTGTCAGTGCTAGCAAAGTGAAACCTTTTGTGACAATAAATGTGTGTTTTCCCAACTGGGACAAAGAGCCTACAGAATTACAGTGTGAGCTTGGGTCCAAGCAACCTGTGGATCCTCTGAAGAGAGTACAGTAAGGAGAGCATCAGCTGCTCTCTGATCCCTGATCACTGGGGATCTGGGTGCTTGCTTTTCCCAAGGAGAACTAAAGGACCAAAAAGCAACAAAGCCAATTAGGCAGCAACAGCTTTTATATGCATTTAGACTAGTCTGATTGCTATTTCAGACTGAACTAGCAGTAACTGGAGATGAACAAGCTCTGTATCCCATTACAAACCCCCAAATCATCTCCATGCCCACATACTCTCAAACATAATCAGGGAAAACAAGAGCCTAGCCTCACAGGTCTGGTTGTGGCATGAAACAAATGGATACTGATTAGAAAGTAAGAAGGCCTCAAGAACCCTCTTAGGAAGTGGCAGACAGACACTAACCAACCTGTTAGGTGAGGAAGCTGGGTACAGGCCACCTCTTGCTCCCCTAATGGGAGCATGTTAGGTCCCTGCAGTCAGTCTCTGAGCTTCACCAAAGAGTAAACATACTAGGGGAAAAAAAAAAAAAAAACCAACAAAGAGGCACCTGGGGTGATAAATTTCTCTAGAACTCCTACCTTGACCTGTGTAGCTGCAGAGACAGGGCCTATCATGTTCTGCTGCAGGAGTAAGAGCTAATAGTAGGGTGAGTTTAATTGAGGCATCCTTTAGACTTCGGGGGGAAAAAAGTGAAGAAGAATTTCTTTCTTGGCCCAGGGTTAGAGCTCAGTCAAGTTCCTGACTTCTTTCAGAACTTTGCATGAAAAGCTGCTAAGGAGCCAAGCATGTGAGAGCTCAGTCCTAAGGGTGTTTCAAAACATTGCACTGTGTTGGTCTGAAATACCTTGAAACTGCACAGTGAGAACATGCATTCCTCAGTCAGTATGAAGTCAAAAAGAAATGTCAAGCCTGCCAATGCCATGCTGCTAGTTTGGAATTACAATGAAAGTCATACAAAGGTAACAATCTCGCTGAAACATTTAAACCCATACCTTGTGGTCTAATGGTCTGAGTTATTACCACTGGCATCCTAATCTGGGTAGTCTGGCAAGCAGGGTTTCGTTTCACAGTTTGAGCAGATGTGGACTGGATAATCTGCTATTATTAAAAAAAAGTATACTTATATTATACTCTTGATACACAAACACACACAAGGTAAATACACTAACACCTGTAATCACTCACATATGCACATGGAGCTCTAAAGGCACAAGCAGCAAGTGACAAAAGCCATGGCCAGCTAACACGGGCGGCTATGTGTGTGTGTATAGGCCTGGGCTGCCATCATGCTTTAAAAGGTTATTTCATGATATTTGACATGTTAGATGTCACAGTCTTCACCAAAAATAAGAGTTCAAAGCAGTCACGTAAATATCAGTTGTCTTCAGAAACTTGACTTGGAAGAAAAGCATTTTTGTAACAGGAAACGCTGCAGTTTTAGTGTTATCCCCCTACAACCAATAGGCCTCTCACTACACCTGCCCTTTTAAAAGAAAATAGATACTGAAAGGAAAGCCTAAAACATTGTGAGTTCCAAAGTCAGATATACACAAACCAGAAAGCAATGTTTTATGTTGATCATATATTAATCATCTTTTAAACATTAGTTAGATATTCTCAAGGTTTCAGTTACTACTCAGCCAAGTTCTAAAGTTCTTACCCAAAACAGAAACTGTGTTAGAAACTTAAAATTTGACCCATTAATAAATCAAATCAGAAAGAAAAACCAGCAAGGGTCAGGTGTAAGCAACAACAAAATGTATGTTCTAGAACCCAAGGACAAAGCAGGCACAGATGCCATGAACAGAGACTGTAAAGGACATGGAGATGCTGTGGAGCCAGGGAAAAAAACAGAAATCCATACAGAAACTTTGTAAACAAACCAGAGGCAAAGCAGTTGTGAGCAAGATCACAGCCACAACTCAGGCCTGACACCTCCAGAGGCCAGGTGCTCTTCACAGTCCCAACTCTTACTCCTACTGCATCATGTTTGCTGTTTCTCAGTCCCACAAACCCAGCATGCCTTCCTAGAAGACAAGATGCCATACTACACACCACTGCAAGAGGCAAGCATGGACCACTGCACCTTGGCCCAGCATCATGCAGTGTGCTCTTAGAAAGGGGACCTAAATCCATGTTGTTTAGCTGGATAAAAATGGCCAAGAGAAAAGGAAAGCACAGTATTTTCAAATGACACATCAAAGGCTACCAAAAAACCCAGAAACTGTTCCATCAGCAGGAACCAGGGCAAAACCACAGGGAGAGAGTAAGGAGGGAACAAGACCTGCAAGATACTCTGGAGAAAAACCAAACAGGGCCATTTTGAAGTGAGGAAATTGCCTTCTGCACATCCTAAAACAGGAAAAGTTGAAAGTCATAACAAACCTGTGGATGTAGAAGTATCAGCAATGGCTACCTTGCAGAGAGAGAAAATGGAAACAAAGGATTCAGCTACAGCCACTGAAGGAAAATGGAGCACTTGGATCAAGCACAGAAAGGGAGCGAGTGAGTGGATGCAGATTTACGTGGTCAAGACAGGCAGTGAGTAAACAGTGACACCAAAAGAATAAAGCAGTCACCATGCTTAAAACCAGGAAAGAAAGAGAGGTGGTAAGTGAAAATGAGGGGAAAAGCTGAACTTGGCAACTTCTTGATGCACAGGAAACACATCCAAGTGTGTAAGTCAGAATAGCCCATAGGAAAAAGAAAAGCCTACACTGGTATCAAAAAGGAGAATGTTGCCACTTTCACCATAATTTATTGGATGAGTTTTCAGAGAACAGTTAAATAACAAAGTAAACCAAAAAACCCCAAAGCAGCCATACCATAAGTGGCCAGAAGCTAGCCCCAGAGGAGATGTGTGAGCTGTGGACAGAATTGCTACCTGCATCACAGTAATAGTCTGAGGTTAGATTTTTCTTCTCTGTGAAACAAGCAACTCCTACAGTTCAGAATCAACTTCTGTGTCACCTGATGAGTATTTTCAAGCAAAAGCCCTAAAACATGATCCACTAACACCATTAAGGCTAGGACAGTATCTAACCCTTTGTGATGACAAACAACGGCAACGGTTGTTGTTGTTATACACAATCAAAAAACATCCTTGCCCAAGCACTGTGCAATGTATGCAAAAGTGCTAGCAGTGTAGGAAATGACAAAATAAACTTCTCCAAGCATCAGAGATCAAAATCATCACCTCCAAGTCCACACAGAAGCAGCCTAGCAGTGAACAGGTACTCCCTGAAGGGAACACCTGTACCTGAACTCAGAGCAGCACAGTACACAACTGAAACTCCACTTCCTATACACTCTTAGATCTGTTTCACCACAGATAGAATCTTCAGATCTGGGAGCCATTTAAGGAATGAATATTAGCAACTTGTTTCTTAGCTGTCAAACAAGAAACAGTAAAATCTGATGAATCAGAGGTAATTGACCCTTCATACAAATTTATACACATTCTAAGCCACCCTCCATCAATTACAGACATTCAAACTCTTCTAATCCTGCTATTTTCCCACAGCACAAACACTATTATTATGTCCTCATCTTGGCCTGAAAAGCATGGACAGTGAAGAAGGTACTAGGAAGCTAGTCTGGGATATGATTAACTGAACCAAAGTATTTCATATTTCTCACAGTCTTAAAAATACCCACAGTGAGTATCCCCCATCTGATGTTATCTGTGCCAAACCAAGTGACCAGCTCCTAAGCACCAGTTTACTAACCCAGACAGAGAAGTGGATGTTTTAGTACACTGGGGTTATCAAAGACATCACTTCAGCCTCCAGAGAAGGGGAGATCTTACTGCTTGCTGCAGCCACCTAAGAGGAAGATGTAGAGAAGTTAGAGCCAGGCTCTCCCAGAAGTGCAGAGCTGAAGGATGTGACATAATGGGCAGGGGTTATAGATGGAAAGTTTCAATTTAATGTAAAAGGGGGAAAAAATGACCAGGGGAGCAGGCAAGCAGTGAAAGAGGTTACCCATAGAGGCTGCGGAATCTTATCCTGGAGATACTCAAAACAGGACTGGCCAAGGCCCTGGGCACCACACCAACCAGTATGCAGGAGGCTGGACTAGATGCCTCCAGAAGGCCTTTCCAACCTCTTAACCACTACATCCATAGTCATGGTATCAACCACCTTATGAAAGTCCTGAGTCAGAAAAGGTGACAAGACAGAATTAAAACAAAAAAAAAATATCTTCAAAGTTTACAGAGACTGCTTCTCACTCCATCTCCACTGCCAGAAAAGGAGTAACTTGCATTATTTCCACCAAGGAAGACAGCAAGCAAAAGAGCACCACAGTCACAACAGAGGCACGGGGAACAGAGCAGATTTCATGTGACTGAGCCATGGCCTGGATTTGATAATGAGGCTGGAAGACAGCAAAAGCACCAAGCAAAATTCTCATCAAGACAGTGTGCAGACAGCAAGTGCTGGCGTATACCCAGCTCACTCCTTCAGATTTGTCAGTCAAGAGTTGAAGAATTAACTCCTAGGCTGCTGCAGTTAGGAGCTCTTCAAGGAACACAATGCAGCAGAGAGGTCAGGGCATTGCTTCCCTGGGTGCAAGGAGTGACAAGTTGCCTAATTCTTTTCCTGTTAAACAACACTTTCCTGCAAAATTAGATATCTTTCTTCCTCCTTTTTTTATTTCATCTTCCCAATTCTCCCCTTAACCATCATCTTTCCACTCCACTAGTCACATTTGCTTCGATTCACCATTTATCTTCTCCTCCAGACAAGCTTCTTCTCTCACATCCTGAATGCTTCAGACCACTGCCATATCAATTTCTAAATTTCAATTGATTTTCCTGGCTGTAACAGGGATGTTTACACAAAGGTGCCTCCACAACACAAGCAGACCAATGAAGATGAACAAAGGGTATTTAATACTGATAACAGCAGTGGTGACAGCTGGGGCCCTCCTTCACAAAGCTTAGGTTCACTACTAGATGAGAATAAATTAATGGCACTCTCTGGTCCTCATCTCAAGCCTAAAGGACATTTTATCATGACAGGTGTGAATCTTCTACCATGTGTGCCAGTGAAGGGCAAAGAACGAACTACAGATGAGAACACAGAGCAGTAATTACCACCACGAATGACCAAAAAACACAGACCAAGAAAGAATTCAGGCAAAGCACAGCAAACATCTCAGATTGGGAACTTCTGTCCTCTTGCCTAACACAAAAGAAGAAACATAAATGGAAGCTACCACCTACAAGTCACTGAAAGGTAAACTCCTTTCAGACAATTAGATCAGAACTCACTGCTAAAGTTTTTGGGGACAAGGATTTTGCAAGCCTGAGCAATCTGGATGCTCCTACATCAATGCAGATGCATGGAGCCCTGGTGACACGCCGGCAAGGGCTGCAAAATCAGCCTGACTCAGTTGACATAAATCACACTTTGCAACAACAGCATCAGATCTAAATTCTTAAGCAGATCAAACATGGCAATAAACACAAAAGCAGAGGATGAAGAAGAGAATGGAAAAAATAAAAATTAACTTGGAAAACACCTCCTTCACCAAACATTTTTCCTCTCAATTAAGTTTCAGGAAGTATGGTGCCAGGAAGAAGCAAGCCACTTCTAAATGTACCAACTCCAGACTGGCTGTGGTCTGAGATGACATTTATCTTCACTCATGAGTAAACACTTGCTAATTCACTTGTGGCTATGCCACTTGTGATTTATCAGTCTACTCACTCCTGAAGATAAACGTCATATCAAACCTCAGCCATCATGTAATCTGGCAGCATTAACTTACAATGTTCATGCTTTTATGGGCCTACCAATTCATACTCCTCGTTTACCACGCTGCAATACCATCAGCTACCATTTTCCAACAGAGATTCAAAACCTACAAAAGAAATTACTATTTTTCCTCCCAAATAAAAAGTGAATAAAAGTGAAAAAAATTAACTTTTTAAAGACTCAGCACAACATTTTTCATGTTAATGTAACAGCAATATTGTACTACTGAGTGTTCAAAGTCGTACTGTTATGGGTTCAAAGATAAAATGAAGAAAAATAAAGCTCAAAGCCACGGAACCCTGTGTCCCACCTGTTCCTCAGCTGATTCTAAAATTCTTCACCTGGTCTAATTTGGAATATTTCAATGATGGCTTTTCCATCACTGCCTTAGGGACCCTCATCTACCATCTAATCGTCTGCTTTACTGCAAGAATATTTTGTATTATATCCTGCCTAAATCCTGCTTTGCTTAATTATTTCCTGCTGCTCATATTTATGCTCTCACATCACTCTAAATAATACATCAATATACCCTGATGTTTAAACCCTCAAAATACTTGTAAATGTTTTTTGTCCTCCTCTTTAGCAGTGTTTGACCAAGTGAGGTGTGTTTAATTCTTTCTGCTTTGCTATCTTTTGTTTCTGGTTTCCAAACAGGACTCACTGCCAATATGCTCCTTAGAGTAAGGTACAACCCACAAAATTAGCATCATCATAGAATGGCTTAGGTTGGAAGGGACCTGAGAGGGGGTTAATTAAGATGGATCACTTTGAATTTCTTACAGTTTCTTTATGATGTACATTTAATGACTGGCTTGGACCTCCAGGAGTTCTTTCTCCTTACAATGCAGGGCACAATAAAGTGCTAATCAATCTCCATTACTCATCAGTCTGCTTACAATTATGATCCATTTCATAGAGAATGTCTCTCTTACTCAGAGAAATTCTACCTGCAGTAACATCCAGAACAAGGGAGGCAATGTCTGCACAGTTAGGGCTGTGTAGAGCTCCTGCACCCTAAGAATAACAAACTAGACAAGTTTTGAACATTGTACTTAGAACAATTAGAAAAATTGATTGCAGGCTTATCTCATTAGTGTCTCATGAACAAAACATTAGCTGAGATTATTTCCCTTTTCCCTGGAGTCACCAGTACCAGCAGCACTGCCTGGCTCTTTGGAGCACAGCATTTTCACATCATTGGTAGATGACTCCACTACTCTACAAAGCGGATAAATAAAGCAGTCTCCTCCCGCTCCATCTCCATGAACACTACACGTTAGTGCTGAAGCTTCCTTTGCATAACCCTCCGAGACATCTTGAGCAGTGTTCACAGAGTTCCCATGCTGCAGGATACCTCAGTGTAACTGCAGGAATTGTCCCCGGAGCTGCTCTCTTTGTAAAACAGAAAAGCCAAAGAAAGGCACAGCTAACAGAACCTCCACATTTCAACAGAGATTCGAGTGCTGCAAACTAGCTGCTATTAAATGAGCTGTATTCCAACACAGCCTTGCCCTTCTGCAGCTGGACAGTTTGTAAAGCCAGCTGGAATTCTCTCCAGTGAGCTTCAGGCTTGGAAAATCTGGAGCTTAGCCAGTTTCCTCCATCAGTGCTAGGCACCCTTGGGCCAGCCAGCTGTAAGCTTCCTCTTCTGGACAAGTCCTAGGCAAGCTGGCCAGCAGCAATTTGCTGTGCTCTGATTTTGGGGAGCACTAAGACGTGTGAAGAGTATGAGCACTGTCACCACAAAGAAGTCACTACCCAGGAACAAGCACTAGTGTGATGTGGAGATGCTGCTGGGTTGCCTGCTCAGCACCAGAGTTGATGGTTGGTAGATTTTTTTTTTTTTAAATCCTGCTCTGTGATGCTGCTTTTGTCTGTAATGTTTGGTTCCAGTTACTAATCCATGACAAACTGAAAGCAAATACAAGAATCCAGCTTTGCAGTGAAGCTGATCAGTGCTGATTTTTGAGGAATTCACTCCTCCCTGGCTGTTTTCCAGAATGGAACAGTGTAGAGCACAGTCTGGCTCTGTGCAGTCTGCTGTCTTCTGAAAACACAGCAGTCATTTTTGTGTACCCACCAAGATGAAAATCCAGGCCTTCACCTATGACCCCTTACAGGCAGAAAACCAGCTTCTTTTGCCCACCAGATCAACCTCCACACTACATTACTTGAGCAGCTCCCTCACATTGCACAGATATGTGGAATGAGATGACGGAAAAACTCTTCACATCTTTAATCTCTCCTCACCACTGCCTGCTCTGAGCGTGCATTGACATCTGAGAGACACATGGAAGGTCTCTCTCATCAGTTTGGCTTAGTGCCATCCAGAAAATATTCCACCAGAACTGCAAGCAGAGGAGTAGGAATTCCTGTGACCATACTGACACATTTTAGTCTGCATCAGTGTTTCTCCAAAGGTGGGGTGCAGCCTTCAGAGTGTTTAAAGTGGGTTGAAAATGCTGGGAAAAGCCACATTACCCAGCACTGGGTTAGTCCCAAAAGCATGGCATGAGGTAAGACCAGACTGGCCAAGAACAAACATTTGTACTTGTAAGGAGCCCAGCAGCTGCTGTCAGAGATTTGCTTTGCTTTGCCCAGGACAGGGAGGAATTTTTACACCTACTGCCTGTACTTACAAGCAGCTCCTGCTCCCCTACCTTGAAGAACCAAAGCAACTGTCAGTTCGGTCTGTCAAAACATGAATGAAACAAGAAGACATCACAGAAAGTCTGAGGAAGACTCTTCTAATCAATGCAGCAGTCCAGAAGAGAGGGGAGAACTCATCTCAGGAAATGAAAGACTGCAAGTGGCTGAACATTAAGCAGCCAAGCTAAGGCGCAGCACATCCACGTCTGGTTTGTATTACAGAAGCCAGTCAGAAGCTTTGGCAATATAAGATGTTCTCTCACAGAAAAACTGTGCTCACTAAAGGATGGTACAATTATATTCATTTCATTTCAAAGTCAGGCATTTACCTGCTAGAAAGTATTTGTAAGGTTCAAGAAACATGGCTCAGATACTGCTACCTTCACTTAAGTACTTTGCTCACACACACCCAGAAAACACAGACACAGAAACTCTTACAGCTTGGCCTGAAGGATGACAATGCCTGGATAAACTCAAAGTCTTGTGGAAACCCTGAACATCTGTTAATTACAACTGTAAACACACATGCAAGAGCCTACAGAACGGTGGGGTAAGTTCACCACACTCTCAGTGAGTAGGTGGCTGCAGAGTTGTCTTGTTCCCAGTGCCTTTGAAATGAATGAGTCTAAGCCCAGAATCCCCCAGAACAAGGCCACATCTCAGTGCCTAACGAAGCGCAGCACCGTTTCCAAACAGAACATGCTGCTACAGTGCCATGTGTAGGAGAGCTTACAATGAGAGAAGAGCTAATTTTGATGCAGACTAAACCAAGCAAAGCAAAACAGCACACCTTGCCTGTAAGTCTTGGATAACTTGTTGCTCTACGTTTGTTAATTAACTCCATCTCCATTATGCCCAGCTAACGGTCACTGTACTCCAGATAAAAAGGCCAAGAGGCTTTTCTAAACTGCTACTAATGTCATCTCAAGTAATGGTTGAGCATACATGTGAATTGCAATGAGGTACTAGGTATCACACAACAGGATACAAACAGACAAGCTGTGATAAAACCAACACTGAGAACTTCTATTTGCTTTGTTAGTTCTCTTGCATACTACAGTACCTACCAGTTGAGAACTCTGATTTGACTGTACCACCTTAACCTGAGGAGGCTGCACTGTATTTGATACAGAGACTGTGCAAATGTTGTTTGGTTGCCTTATTCCTATTGTCTGTGTGGTGACAACAGAGGAAATGCTTCCAGAGGCAGACTGAGGTATAACTTGTGAGAGCTTGGTTTGCTGAATCGGTTGCTGAGACGGCTGTCCTTGCAAAACTGAGTGTTGACTGTTCAGTAAAGATTGTCTCAATGCAGGGAGGCTTTTCTGAAAACAAAACAAAGTTTGTCAGGTATCAGATTTAGCAGGATGACAAAAAACACTTTGCAATTTGTAGCAAGCAATTAAAAGAATGCAGCTTTCTTCCTCGTTTGGCTATCTGCCTACTTGTCAAAAAGAAATCAGAATGCGTTTTGTAAGAGGGGAAGTTCAGTTTAATTTTTTAATAAGCCTACAATTTGAATTTAGCAACCCTGAAGATCTTCATGTGCCCTAGTTCCACAGTAGCAGTAAAATGTAATACTCCCCTCCTCGAGACTACCTAGAACTTGTAGCTTAGATCTTTGGAAAGGCAAAATATGGCAACAGAAACAGCGGAATAGCAGGAATAATCCTATTTCCATTGCAATAATCCTATTTCCATCGCATGCCAGAAGGAAGCTGCACCAATTTACTTCCCCTGCCATGCCTCCAGTACCTAGAACATGATGATTTCACTGCTGATGCCCTACAGCAAGAGCTGTTTGCTGTATTATTACTGATCTAATGTATTCTGACTGGATTAGAAAAGTGTTGGATGCCTCGTGTTCAGACCAGTTCAACTAAAACAGATAGTTCTGAAAGGTTACACTCTACCTTCACCAATAAACTTTTTATGTTTTAAAATGGCAGCGGGGTTCTTTTGAAGTGCTGCCCCCAGGCAGCTGTAGGGTGCAAGTGTTTATTAGCCCAAGCCACAGTTCTTTCTAAACTTTTAGTATTTACTCCAAAACTTTAAAGCCTGATGCCAAGTACAGGCTTCAAAGAAGAAAACGAGTTAAAACTGTTCAAGAAATGACTGCAGTATAAAAGCAGGAAAAGGCAGAAGGAAGGGTTAATGATAACTTGAATAAAACAGAAGCAGAAGGAAAGAGTTCTGCAGAAAAGTTAAAGTGAGAGAAGGAAGAGGAAATCTGCCCTAAACTGAGAGGTTTTGGATTAGAACAAAAATGCTTTTAAAGTTACAACTGAGATTTTGTTAGGGCATAATTGAAGACACACTGTATGCTCTATAGAGCCTGGCATATGGAAGCTATTGTAGCTAATGTAAAAGAACTAATTATAAGTTAAATTTACCTCCATGTATACTGACTTATGACCAAACCATCAATCCGCTTGGCACTACACTACAATTTCTGTTCTAGATTAGTTCCAGATTCCAAGCAGGATCAGCTCACCAATTATTGCAACAGCATTATCCAGTTTAGTTTTCCATACCCACTGCAAGTTAGCAGTGACTTACATGGAGATCACAAAAAGAATATGGAAAAAGCTTATTCAGTTACTTGAAGCAGTCTACAGAAACAACTTGTGGCTCTTCCAAATGTGAATACTGTCCTTCCTCCCCAGAATGGCCTATCACAGAGAGGTCTGGGCACTGGAACAGCACTACCATGCTGTAGGAGCTGTAACACCAGGGATCTGCAAACACCAACACCACAAATTCTGTAGCGTTATTGAACATCTGTAGTAATCTTGATCACTACAGAATAGCCAACAGACTTTCCGAACTAGAGAGTAACTGCTTTTCCATGCAAATCTAATTACTGCCATGTCCTAGATCAGGGCTACTCGAGCAGCACACTCCAGATCACCTCTGGACATCAATTAAGTTGTTCTTTTAAAACCTACAGTCAGGCCCCAAAGACACAAAGTCTTCCTCCATTCTCTCAGCCTGTCAGGAGCACTGAGCTGCAGCACACAGCCACAGCTCCCAGCCCCAACAGCAGTAAGCAGCACTTGGCTGGCCTGACGGAGATGGGGTGGGGCCTGCATGGGACCTACAGCCAAGATTTTGGCAGAAATTAGCAGCTCGATATAAAAATTGAGCAGTCCTGCTCTAGGCAGGGGGAGCTACCTCCATTTAAAAAGCATATTCTGAAAGGTCATGTATTGACATTTGCATTGCAATAAAGGTATCCAAACAGTATCCACATTACCTTAAGGAAAGGTACAAGATATGGCTGAGGAGATGATTTGAGTTCTGACTGAAGGCGGCCTGTAAATTCTTCTGGATCAATCTTTGCATCCTTCAGGGGTAAGGAAAAGAAAGCATCAACAATCCAGTTCAGCTGCTGGTTGGTTGTTTTTTTTTTTTTTTTCCAGATAATATCCATGTATGCATCCCTGGCTAAAAAAAGGCACCCTAGCAAGAAGAACTTTAAAAGCTCAAGACCCCTGTATCTTTAGAAGAGTTCTGTCCACAGCTGCTTTATACACCTCATGTGCCACTCAAGTCAGGAAGTTCCCTTGGGGATGCACAATTTTGGACACAGCAAGATTCCTCCAACTCAAGTCTTCTTTGGGATTCCATTCTCTTGCTACCATTTTTCAGGGAAACAATAGCTAAGCTCTCCTCTTTCTTGGCTTTGCTTGCCTGCTTGCTTTCTGTGTCATAGAACCCACAGTTGCTATGGCAGGAGCAGTGTCTGGAAGTGTCTTCCCATGAAGGTGGTGCCATTCATCCCTGCTACAAAGGGATGCAAAGTTTTCTGGAGTTCAGTCCTGCCTGGCCTCTACAACCTGCTTCACTTCTTCCCCAGGGAAGGCCTGCCCCAGGCCCTCGGATGGCAGTGTCAGGCTACCCCAGAGCAGCCATGTTCCTTTGGTGGTTCAGTCCAGGGATGGCTGCAGGCTCAGTCAAGCCCCAGGTTGGGGCTTGAGCCACAGATTGAGAAGAAAGAAGGAAGGGTCAAGTGAGAAGCTAATGAACTGACAATCTGGAAAATGGCCCTCTCTTCCAGCTGGGCCCTTCACACTCAATCCCCAGTAAGACTGAAATGCTGGGGATTTCCTTTTCCTTAGCATTTCTGGTATTGTAACACTGGAGTTGAGTGCCATGCGCTGAGCCTTGAAGGGGCTGCAGTCCTACTTGAAAAACAGACAAAGCAGAAGTACAGGTAAAGAAAATGGGATTCCTCATAATCTCAGCACACATTCACTGAAACATCCCTTGCACTGCAGGCTACAGCAGACTTCTTCCAGGCCCAAGAACTCTGTCTATCTGAAAAAATCTTTGCCTCCTGAAATCCACTTGCAGTTAAGGCTCCATGCAGGAGGACCTGCAGAACTAAGTGGACTGTTTGCATTTTAATGTAGCCCAACTTTCTTCTTCATTACAGCAGAAAAAAAGAATTGTTGAGATCAAAGTTTTCATCACACATAAATACCAAGCTTAACAGACAACTGACAAAAGGAAAAGGTAACTCAATATTTACCAACAAATCTTGAACCAGAGCTTTCACATTGCGGGAGGTTTCTGGAGATGGTGAATTATGAGAAGCAAGTTTTATAAGGGTAGCTAAAAAGTTTTTGCATTTTTTCACATTCTCTTGCATTTCCTGCAAAAACCAAAGAGAACAAATCTCAGATCCATGCCATTTTCCAATCGAGATCAGTGCATCGCTATAAAGGGGGAAAATGCTGCAGCTGCTCTGGTTTGAAAGGCATCTGCAGCTCTGTTGCTGCTAATTACCTAACATGTGCTACACTTCCTCACACCTCAAGAATACTAACCCCCCCAAAAAAATCTATTTACTATTTCACAATCTGCTTTATACAATCTATCTAAAAATAACCTTAGATGAGAGAAGTAACAACCATTTCTTGGAGCTGCCTTCCTCGTTCACAACGCTCCCCTAGCTATCCTAATTTGTTCAACTATTAATTCAGTTTGGGGTTGTACAAAGTGGCTACAGTAGTAAAATCCAATCAGGAAAGAGTATCTTCAAGCGTCTTCATATCTAATATTCTCTCCATCAGCAGGAAAACATATGCTTATTTTTTTTCCAAGCCATTATTTTTCTATGGAGTGATTACTCCAAGAGACAAAAACATCACACTTCAGAGTAACCACAGTTTTGAGGCTCAGCAGCATGATGATGACCAAGTCTGAAGGCTTGATTACTCTGTCTACAGAACCAGACTAGTTCTTTCCTGACACAATGGCATGGCAGGATGGAGAAAGATAACCACAAGTGTTCTTCCCTCTCAGAATCTCTAATTGAAACAAGAGGAAGGATTTCCTGCTTGTAAAGAATTTGGAAAAGTGCTTGTGTGAAGAGCAAGTTCTTTCTGCTTCTGAACAGACCTGAGAAGCTCACAAAGCACCCAAAAAAGCCAGAATCTGGTATTTTAAAGCTTACCTGTGATACAACTGTAGTTCCAGGTACAGGAGAGCTTGGTATGACCTGGGGCTGTGCTGGTACTTGTGCTGCTGTGTGAGGTGGAAGTGGCAGCCGAGGCTGACCCTGGGTTTGTGCTGAAGCTTGAGTCTGCCCACCAGTAATGACTGCAGGTTGCTGAGAAGCTGATGTTCCAGTTGCTACTGTTGTCTTAAATACATTTTGAGCACTCGTTGTAGCTACTGATACCTATTAATATTTTACATTTAAAAACAGGTAATGATCTCATTTTCATTCTTTTACTCAGCCAAAGCTCTTGAATGCCTGACAAGAAGAATTTGTTTCCTTTCAAATAGATCCTCACTGACAAAATAAAACCATTGACTTTGCTTATTTAGTATAATCCTAATTTCATCACCCTGGACTGAACAGTGGAAGTCCTGTACTTTATCTGTAACACTCCACTTTTTTTATTCTTTAGGAAACAGGAGAAAAGCAGCTCTGGGCTAACACTCAGCACTTCCGTAACATTATTAATTCTGGGGCTAGGATTGCAATAAAAGCAAACACATGAACATCAACATTCCCTTTCTGACCAGCATGTGATTACAACAAGCATCCTTCTCTTCACCTAGCTTTTGCTTTTTGTGTGCTCACTACTCACTGTGGTGTGTGCAAGAATAGAGGCTCCTGGCAGCGTGGCAGCAGATGTAGCACTGACAGGGGCAGGAGTTGACTGCACAACTTTGGCTTGCACAGGGAGTCCCAGGCGGACAGTAGAGGTGGCTACAGAAGTTGGCTGCTAAGAAAGGAAAAAGTACTTTAATTTCTTTTCTCCTTCGCAACTTGACCTCCAAGGCTTTCTAACGACAGCGATTACACAAATAATTTTATTAATGTTGAAAAATGTCCACAGAGTAGTATGGTCTTGAATACAGAGTTGCATGCAATGCAGACATGAGCTTTGTGTTCAACGTTAACATTTCTCCTACAAGCCTTTTCTCACACAGATGTGTGGACAAGGTTAGAAAAAAATAGGATGTGACCTGCAAAAAAAATGATAGTACATTGATTTCTTAGTTCAGCTGTAACATTTACATGTCAGAATTCATCAATACTAAGCTTAGGGATATTAGGAAGAAATTCTTGACAGTGAAAGTGGGGAGACAATGGAACAGGTTGCCCAGGCAGGTTGTGGATGTCCCCTGCCTAGAGGTGTTCAAGGCCAGGTTGGGTGAGACCTCGAGCAACCTGGTCTGGTGGGAGGTGTCCCTATCCATGGCAGGAGGGTTGGAACTAGATGATCTTCAAGGTCCCTTCTAACCCAAACCATTCTGTGATTCTATAAATATTTGAGTTTATAATTGCCAGTAACACCAATTCAACCTTTTTAATATTTACTGGCCCATTCTACTGCCTTTCTTTTTTTTTTCTTTTTAAGAAAATTAATCTGGATTAAAAAAAAAATCAGAGAGCAGAAAAACATTTTCAAGGTAATTTCAGATTAAATTATACAGAAACTAACTTGCACAGAAATGAAGTCTAAGCACCTGGAGAATCCTTTTCATAGATTGCATACCCTCTAACCAGACAGCAACTGAAACACTAAGTACAGACTAAAGAAGATGACTGGCTTGTAGCCTTTCACTCTAAATGTGTCACATGCAGCAAACAGAGGAACTTGGATTTGCAATTTAAGAGATTTCATCTCTTACCATCATAAAAAGAACGGGATTTAGGGATACAAAATGTCTCCAGGGAAGCTGATTTTTTTTAATTCTACAGGAATGTAAATACCATCATAGAAGAAATAAATCACCCAGTATGGCAATTATGATAAAAAGAGAACCATTCATTATCAAAAGTGGAGGCCCCACTGGTCTCTTACAACTTGGATGTATTAAGCTTTGCATTCAAAGCCACACCTAGAGAAGATGGAAGAGGAGCCAACGAGGGAGACAACCGGACTGAATGGGCAAGGAGTTTCTAAAGGAATTAAGGGAAAAAAAAGAGGGTGTATCACCTTTGGAAAAAAAGGGGAGATATCCCAGGATGAGTTTAAGGACACTGCTAAGTCTTGTAGGAAAAAAATTAGAGAGGCAAAAGCCCATTTAGAACGTAGACTGGCCACTGAACAGGCATTCAAGAGCTTTGGCTTGTCATACAAGCTTTGCCTCTTCCTAAATACTATACCTTTTTCCCTCCACTCTAAAAAAAATCACGTCCTTCAATTCCCTTCAAATATTGGTTGAATGAAAATATATTTACCTGATCAACGCTTGCCATTGTAAAACATTCAGACTGTCTTCTCCATTTGCTTATCGTCAGGGTTTCCAAACCACAAACACAGTATACAGTGCTTCCAGGGCTGAGGATTTCCAAAGCCAGTGGAATAACCATGCCAACTTACAGTCACAGAATGCTAAGGGTTGGAAGGGACCTCTGGATATCACCCAGTCCAACCCCTCTGCCAAGGCAAGGTCACCTCCAGGAGGTGGCACAGGAACACATCCAGGTGGGTTTTGAATGTCTCCCAAGAAGGAGACTCCACCACCCACCTCTACAGACAGCCTGCTCCAGGGCTCTGTCACCCTCACAGTACCGAAGTTTCTCCTTAAGTGAAAGACTTTTAGGAGCTACTTGGTTCCAAGAAAGATCTGCATCCAGAAATCCACAAAACAGACTGGATGCGGCTCACATCTGTCCCAGGGTTCATTCTGCCTGCACAAGTGCAGATAACTTCAAAGTGACTCCAGTTTCAGGGTGCAAGAAGTCACTTCCAGCTAGTCAGTGCACATGAACAATTTTCAGGGAAGAAGTCAGTGTGAAATGATGCTACAAAGTCACTCCCCAGATAACTGCGTCTTCACTTTCTTTTGTGGACCTTCTTCCCAGAGCTCTGGACACAAGAGAGGCAAAGCTTGAGTCCTGCACAGGAGTGAACTGCATTGACACCTGCTGTGCACAAAGAAGCTGCCTCTGCACTGGGAGGAACATCGAGGCTGCATTTGAAAAAGCAGCCAGCTGAATGTGGGGAGAACAGGCCAAAAGAACGAGGGACAGCTTGTCACTGCCCAGGCAGGACCACACCACTTTCAGGAACTGCACTGAACACTCTCAGCTTTATAAAATCAAGCCAGAGGGCAGCACACTCATGTCAGTAAATCCATGGCAGCTGCTTTGTGCTTTACTTGTCTTTTGTACTATGGTACCACTGATGGGCACTCAGGCACCAGCAGCACCACCTCCTGATAGACACTAGTCAGGCACCAGCAGCACCACCTCCTGTTAGGATGTAACACACTCCTCACTACCAAACTCTGCCTTCTGATCTTCAAATACTGTCAAAATTCTGAAGAGTTTATGGAGAAACTTTCATCTGCCTCCTGCCTGCCTCTCAATTCTCCTGGCTATGGTTCATCTGGAACATGCACTTCAGCACCAGGTGCAGAGCAATTTGTATGCCAAGGACGTAGTTTTTCTCTCTTTGGTAAAAACACTGCCCAGCTGGGCAGAGGTACCAATCCTTTAGAGTCCTGACATGTGCACTCAACTGCAGAAAATGACTGCAAGCACAATCTCCAAGAAGTCAGCCAAGAGGGGCAGAGCCTTCACTGCCACCACACTTCTGGTATACCACAGAATCACTGGAGCCAAGTATCAGAACTCAAAGCAGGAAGACACTGCTGTGTTCCCCTTATTTGTGACGTCCCTTTGGGGTTTATAAACTAGAACAACAGGGGAGGAAGGCACAGGACTGGGAGCAATCAGACAAGGCAGGCAGAAGAGCTCAGGGCCACCAAAGAAAACCTTCATAAACCAGGGGCTCCAAGTCCCTAAGCACTACTTCTAAGGTCTCAGCATTCTGTTGGGGTAAGCCAATACCTACAGAATCCATTATCAAAGCACTTTCTCACTCCCTGGAGAAGTGGCTGCTCCATCTCTAATCACCAGGATTCATCCAAAGAATCTGATGGATAAAAAGGAGGTGAATTTTAGGTGCTACCATTAGATTCTGCTCCTGCCTCTACTGCTCAGTGCTTGTGCTGCATGCAAATGCAGACGACCTATTGTAATCAATATTCTTATACCACGGGAGTCTCCAGAAGGCAATGTGGGCTTTGTGACCAGCAGTGGTCACAGCTGCAACTGAAGACAATGAAATCAAACTGCACAAAAAAGCAAACAACCCACCCACCCAGCATTTTTAATTTAATATTTAAAATAGAGACAATTAGGCTCTATTTCCTAGTTCTAAAAGAGGGCTAATAATCCCCTCAACTGCACTGTTTAGAAAGTTGGTGTAGGCATAAGCTTCACAAAAAAATCCTGCCTGGTTATTAATTCCCACTTCAGAGGGGGATTTATGTAGTGTGCAGCAAGTAAGCCTGAAGCAACCTACTGAATGGTGGAGACAAATATTCCATAGTTCTTCCTTAATTAAGAGTGTCCAGCCTAGACACTGTAGAAATTAACAATAAGAGTATTGTGTGAGTATGCAGCATAAGGCATATGGGAGCCACTATTAGATTGGACAGGAACCTTCTTGACAGCATTTCCCAATTGCTGCAGGTTTCATTTCATAGCCTTACTAATGCTGGAATGTTTTCTAAGCACTTTTAAAAGAGATGTTAATGTGATGAAAATGGAAACAGTTGAATTTGGAAGCAGTGAGAACTCAGTATCTGCTCATTCAGAGAAGATTCACTCACCCTGAAAGAAAGGAAGCAAAATGGTTTTGTGGTTAAAGCAGACTTCAGACCACATCTTTTTCACTTTCTCTGACCTCCTAACCTACCTGCTCTGCCAACATAAACATCTCCTCCAGATTACTGCATGAGACCAAAAGAAATAGAATCCTACAATGCCTTAGGTTGGAAGAGACCCCAGAGATCGTCTATGCCAACCACCCTGCCATGGGCAGGAGGGACACCTCTCAACTAGACTCAGCTGCTCAAGGTCTCATCCAATCTGGCCTTCAACACCCCCAGGGAGGAGACATCCACAGCCTCCCTGGGCAGCCTGTTCCAGTGTCTCACCACCCTCATACAGAAGATCTTCTTCCTAAGATCCAGTCTAAACCTACTCTCCCCTCAGCTTCAAACCATTCCCCCCTGTTCTGTCTCTAAACATCCTCAGGAAAAGTCCCTCTGCAGCCTTCCTGTAGGATCCCTTCAGGTAGTGGAAGGCAGCTCTAAGGTTCCTCTGGAGTCTTCTCTTCTCAAGGCTGAACAACCCCAGTCCCCTTAGCCTAGTACAGACCAGCTTATTTGACAGCAATGGTGATGTGCCTCAGACAACAACATAGTTTTATCAATTTGCTTAAAATTTCTGCAAAAAGTAGACAAAACATTTTTCAGAAAAGTAGAAAAGGTGTGAAAAACAGGAAAGGAAAAAAAAAAAAATCAAAGAGAAAAAAGTCACCAAAACTAAAAGGCAACATAAACCCCCCACAGGCACAGCATAGTACCAGAACTATCTCAGATTTGAAAGGCTCTGCTTTAGCAAGGACAGCAGCCTGTGAAACAGCAGCCAAGTTTAGAGCTGCTTTCCACATCACATGAGATGGCAAAAACTAAGCCTTCATCAAACATATTTCACAGGAGGCATTTCCAGAGTAGGGGACTCAGCACTTTGCACAGGTTCAGATTACAGTTGTTGGGTGATTTCCATTTTAAAAAACACAGTGAAGTGAAGCTTAAGAGAATCACAATGTTAGGAGTTGGAAGGGACCTCTGGAGATCGTTCAGTCCAAATAGCAAAACAGAAAACAAATCAGTAAAGTTTGTATCATGAAATATGAAATTCCAAAGAGCAGAAGTTAGAAAAAATTATGTGACTAATGGCTTTAAGCTTGAGGAGGGAGATTGAGACTGGAGCTCAGGAAGAAATTCTTTTCAGTCAGGGTGGGGAGACTCTGGAACAGGTTGCCCTGGGAGGCTGTGGATGTCCCCTCCCTAAAGGTGTTCAGGGCTAGGTTGGAGGAGGCCTTGAGCAACCTGGGCTGGTGGGAGGTGTCCCTGCTCATGGCAGGGGGGTTAGAAACTGGGTATCTTCAAGGTCCCTTCCAATTCAAACCATTCTATGACTCTATGACTAAATATTTAAATTAAACCAAACTTCATACAGAACTTTATACTACTTTTTTCTAATCACTAAAAATACACAAAGCAACTTTAAACTGGAAAACAAATTTTGGCTCACACTTGAAACAAAAAGATGAGTAAAGTCAATCTCACGAAAATTCCAATGTACTGAACTTTATCTGATGTGTAAATTCTGATAACAGACACTCCATAATAAAATACTGTGGGCCAGGCTAACATTGGCCTTGCCTGTATGTCACTCCCTCACATTCTTGGTGCACAGCAGCACTTGAATTTCATAACTAATGTTAAATAATTTTAATTAAACATAATTTTAAAAGGTAACTTTTTTTTTTAACTTTATAGTGACGAATGTAAACCCAACTGGAAACTGAGAAGGTGAAAAATGAGCAACCAGAATCTACAAGGGCATGAAAAGCCAGCAAGTGTACAAATGACAAATGCAGATAAACAAAACAAGTGCAGCAAAGGAGAACTAGATGGCAGCACCTACCTATTTTCCATCATTTCACAAGTGCAAGCTTCAAATCAAGATATGCAGGCAAAACTGTAATGCAAGCTAAACAATCAGGTTTAAAAGCTTTCTGAGTTTGCTTATTACCTCTGAAGAATATATGAATGCAAGCAAACCCACACTTACCTGACCTGCTTCTCATACAAGAATCCAGAACTACTGTAGACATACTTGACTGGAGAAGAGAAGGCTGAGAGGGGATCTTGTTAATGTCTACAAATATCTGAGGGGTGGGTATCAAGAGGAAGAGGCCAGGCTCTTTTCAGTGGCACCAGTAATAGGACAAGGAATAATGGATATAAGCTAGAACATAGGAAGTTCCATCTCAACATGAGGAGAAACCTCTTTACTGTGAGGATGATGGAGCACTGAACAGGCTGCCCAGAGAGGTTGTGAAGTCTCCTTCTCTGGAGACTTTAACCTGGATGTGTTCCTGTGTGGCCTGCCCTTGGTGATCCTGCTTTGGCAGGGGTGGTGGAGCCAACGCTCTCTACAGGTCCCTTC
Organism: Indicator indicator; assembly: GCF_027791375.1. Taxonomy (NCBI): domain Eukaryota; kingdom Metazoa; phylum Chordata; class Aves; order Piciformes; family Indicatoridae; genus Indicator; species Indicator indicator. The sequence continues at coordinate 973,988 of NC_072028.1, forward strand.
CAGCCTTTGGTGTTCTGTGATTCTGTGACTTCTGAAATTCAGCAATGCAACAACGGGCAAGGTTACAGCCACTGTCTTTAAGGAAAGCTAAGCTTCTCTGGATATTTCTTGTCGAACTAGTAAAAAAAATTAAAATAACCAAGCAATCTCAAAATTAACGCAGTGGTATTCAGCACAAAACAAACCCTGGCTGACACCGAGCCTTCCAGCCTCTAGTGATCACACAGCCTGAACAAAACCTTGAGAGACTCTATGAAGTGAAAAATTCCTAGGCCTCACAGAATAAAATGCATTTGAGTAAGTATTTCCTGTTTTCACAGAAAAAAAAAAAAGGGGGAACGAGGGGGGAAATATATTTGCAAAAACACACGAGCTAACAAGGAGCAGGACACACAAAAACAAAGTGAAACCAAGACAGACGTACCTGAGCTGTTGACAGGCGAAAAACAGGGCCAGTGGTGGGCACTGAGAGCCTGGGTGAAATGCTGGCAGGACCCTGGGCCTGTGTTTGCACCTGAGCCTGCATTTGAGCCTGGGCTAGAGCCTGCTGAGGCACCATGACAAGCTGGCCAGCATCTGTGCGCACCAAGACCATACCTAAAGAGAACAGAGCACCAGTAACTATAAAGAAAAACATGCAAAATATATAAAAAACTAACTATTGAATATAGACTGAAGTTATGCACAGCACTGCACCTTTCATTATGCTTGTATAACGTGAGATTTTATTTCCAAGGAGGAAAATAGACAAATACCAACACCCAAATCAGTTTGGAATTCAAACAATTGCAGTTTCTGGTTGTGATGAAAGAGATGAAAGCAGCAGTCACTGGTGTATGAGGATGGAGGCTTTTGGCAGCCTAGCTAGGGTCAGCAGACTAAAACTGGAAAAGATTCACGCAAAAGATATAGTCATTAAAAGTAAACTGGGATGGCAATCCAGTAGATGAGGACAACCTTCAGTATGAACACAGCAGGGACAATAATGTGAGAGCTTCACTAAAACCACACTTTTAGGGCATGTGAACATGCAAACATCAGGCCAGACACAGTTGAGTTGGGAGGTACTACCTGTGGTTTAGGCATCAAGCAGAAAGTATTGTCCAACCCAGACAACCAACCTAGTCACTGCTCAGCACACAATGATGCAAGTGCAGCTATTTTAGGAAAATAGGAACTGGTTTAAAACTAAGAGAGTACTTGGCAAGTGTTTTCTAGTACCTTCTGCAAGTAAATGAGACCATTTTCAGATTATTTTCTAGCAATACATTTCACAAATGGTGACTTTCTACAACAGTGCCATCAAGTTTTGCTCTCAGTCTTCCACCAGCAGCAGGTCAGAAAAGGGAAGTCAGTGACTAAGTCAGTTCCTGGATCACCTGGAGCTTCTCACTTATTCAAGATGACTGCGGAGCTTGTAATGTGCTTCCCCTGGTTCACTCAGAGCTAGGCAGCAGCTCCCCAGCCAGATTACTTCTAAAAAAACTTCTAAATTAGCTCCAGAACAGATTTGAATCATTTACCATAGGCAGGATAGATGGATCTGTAAACAGAAAAACTTCCTGCCTGCCACTACTGGAGAACAGGACAATGAGCATCTAGAAAGTCACTTCTGTTGGCAACAGACAACTTATCTATGTGCAAATTGCTTCCTGCAGATATCTTAACTTTTCAAGTGTAAATGAAGGTAAAAACATACACCCACTTCTACTGATTATTTTCCCAGAGAAACAGCCCCTCAGAAAAGGGACACTGCTTGCAATATAACCTGAGGATAAAGAAATCTGAACACTAGCAAGAAAGTAGTAAATTTGTGAAGTAATCTACACCAAGAAAGCCTTTCTTTCAATTTCTGACATAGAAATACACAACCCAACCCTGGGATGACTCCATGAGTGACCTGCAGCACAAACAGCAGCCCTTACTCAGGTTGTCTTAGGTGCTCCAGGCCAACCTTCACTGCCTAAAGCACAAAGATCCATTTCTGCCAGCAGAAAGCAAGGATTGGGGCAAATGAAGCTTTAAGGTTAAAGGGTTGTATATTGGGCTTGGCTGAGCTGAAGTTAGCTCTCTCCACAGCACCTTTCTAGTGCTGTGTTTTGTAGTGCTGCAGCTGGACACTTATAACACATCAGGATTCTAACCGCTACTGGGCCAAGCACCAAAGCTCTGCTTTTCCAACATCTTCCTCTCCAACAGCTGAGGGATGGGCAAGATCTTGGGAGGGGCCAGCTGGCTCAAACTGACCAAAGGGGTCCTCCATGCCCTATGACATGAGCTCAGACACAAAAGCTAAGTGAAGGAAGGCAGTGTGGGGACACTGGTTGATGGTGTGTGTCCTCCAGAGCAGATGCTCTGCATATTGGAGCCCTGCTGCCCGGGAGTGGCCCAGCATCATCTGCTGATGGGGAGCAGAGACAGATCTTTCTTTGCTCTGCTTCCACACACAGCCTTGGCTTTGCTTTGCATCCTATTAAACTGCCTCTGTCTTAACTCATGGGCCTCTGGTTACACTTTCCCCTCTCCCCTGTCCATCTAAGTGATAGAACTGCTTTGGTGGGCATCTGACCCTCAGCCAGGGCCAAACCACCACAAAAGCATAGAGAGCTACAGCAAGGAGCACATCCCAAAGCTATAACTCTCCTGCAAAGACTAGGGAGAAGTTTTCAAAACAAAAGTTGGAAGAAACCCATAAAAATGCTTTTTAAAAGATAATATTTAAGGTCCATTAGCCATGCAAGCACCAAACCTCATGGCTTGTATGTGTACAAAACTCTTTGAGTAGATGATGTATTTGGTTTATGCCATTCCCAAACCATCTGCACACCCCAACATCAGCACACTGCAAACTGCTCAAGCAGGTACCACTTTTCCTATTATGCTGTGAATCTTACCTAAAAATCCTCACAGGGTAATGACTACCATGCATCAAAACCCACAAGTTACATTTGCATTGAACAGATTCACAGATGTGTTGCTAATTTATTATTATGAATTTAAACAAAAATAAATTAATGGAAAGGACAAATTAATTGCAACACATGCCACATGAGTTTCAATATAGGTTGCAGAAATTACTACTACCATAGGTGCATATTGATGCATTCATGCATTAATTGTACTCTGATTCAGTTTGGAGGACCTCACATTACTGAGCAATATGTACAAATTACAATCTGATTAAATGCTGAGATTAATTTGTCCTTACTGTTAGCCACATAAGGAGAAAATACACCATTCTGGAGTATGATCTGATAAAATAGCCTGTTTAAAGTTACATTTCTGCTTTAGAAAAATTTACAATATGGGAGTTTCAAAGTTAACCATAAATGACAAACCAATTTAAAGAGTAAAAACTCCAAAGTGACATTGTACTTTCAGAGTAACTACCTAGAGAACATTCTACCTGCAAATTTACACAAAGTTAGTGGATTTCAAACCATTCAGTGGTAAAATAATATTCAAATTACAACTTTCCACAATATTAATTCTACAACATTGTCTAAATCCTATCATAGAATGGTTTGGGTTGGAAAGGGCCTTTAAAGGTCATCCAGTCCAACCCCCCTGCAGTCAGCAGGGACTTCCTCCACTAGACCAGGTTGCTCAGAGCCTTGTTGAACCTCACCTTGATTATCTCCAGGGCTGAGGCCCCAGCCACGTCCTTGGGCAACCTGTTCCAGTGTTTCACCACCCTCATGGTGCAGAACTTGTTGCTCACATCCAATCTAAATTTGCTCTGCTCTCATTTCAAACCATTGCCCTTGGTCCTGCCACTGCAGGCCTTTGCAGACAGTCCCCCTGCAGCCTTCTTGTAGCCCCTTCAGGTACTGGCAGGCTGCTGTTAGGCCTTCCTGGAGCCTTCTCCAGGCTGAATACCCCCAGCTTCCTCAAGCCTGTCCCCACAGCGGAGGTGCTCCAACCCCCTGGTCATTTTGGTGGCCTGCTCTGGACCTCATCAGGTTTATGTCCTTTCTGTGTTGGGGGTCCCATAGCTGGACACAGCACTACAGGTGAGTCCTCACCAGAGCAAGAATCTACTCTCTCCTGTGCTGGCCACGCTGCCATTGGCCTTCTGGGCTGCAAGGGCCCATTGCTGGCTCCTGTCCAGCTTCTCATCCCCCAGAACTCCCAAGTCCTTTTCCACAGGGCTGCTCTCAATCTCATCACCCCACAACCTGTGTGGATAAGGAGGATTGCTCTGACCCAGGTGCAGGACTCTACATTTGGTCTTGTTAGTCCTCATGAGGTTCACCGGGGCCCACCTCTCCATCTTGTCCATGTCCTTCTGGATGATATACCATCCCTCTAGCATATGGACAGCACCACTCAGCTTGGTGTTATCTGCATACTTGCTGAGGGTGCCTCGGCCTCACCGTCTATAGAACTGATGAACAGCACTGGTCCCAGTACAGATCCCGGAGGGACACCATTTGTCATCCATCTCCATATAGACATCAAAGCATTGAGCACTACCCTTTGGATGCAATCATCCAACCAATTCCTTATCCACTGGACAGTCCACCCATCGAATCTGTATCTTTTCAGCTTAGAGAAGGATGTTGTGGGAGAGTGTGTCAAAGACTTTACAAAAATCCAGATAGATGGCATCTGCTGCCCTTCCCTTGTGCACTGATGTAGTTACACAGAAAGCCACTAAGTTGGTCAGGCAGGACTCGCCTTTGGTGAAGCCATGCTGGCTGTCTCAAATCACCTCCCTGTTCTCCGTATGTTTCAGTAGAGCTTGCAGGAGGATCTGTTCCATGATCTTCCCAGGCACAGAGGGGAGGCTGACAGGGCAGTAGTTTCCAGGGACCTCTTTTTCACTCATTTGTATAGATGGGTGTGATGCTTCCTTTCCAATCTCCAGGGGCTTCACCTGACTGCCAGGACTTTTCAGATATTATGGAGAGTGGCCTTGCAACTCCATCAGCCAATTGCTTCAGAACTCTGGGATGCATCTCATCGGGCCCCATAGATTCATGCAGGTTGAGGTTCCTCAGGTGGTCCTGAACATGATCTTCCTTTACAGTTGGGGACTTTACCTCATTAGTCCTCACCTAGTGGTCCATCAACTCCAGAGAGAGATGAGCAAGCTTGCCAGTGAAGACTGAAGCAAAGAAGTTATTGAGAAGTTATCGGCCTTCTCCTCATCTGCTGACACCAGCTCTCCCTTCACATTCCTCAGAGGGGGTGCACTTTAACCTTTCTTTGCCAGCTGATGCACCTGTAGAAGCCCTTTTTTGTTATTCTTTGCATCCCTTGGACCAGATTTCTCTCAATGGCTGTTTTCCCACTTCTCTTTGAAAATTAAGCAGCAGAACAAAACGTTGGCACAAGAAACTTCAGAAACTCAATACAAAGTTATGCTGCACATTCCCAGATCTGTATAGCAATTATCAAACAGATTAACAAGGGTTAAAAACACTTAATAATGTCTGACCCAAAAGCGAAAGGCATTTACAAGAGTCTGAAAGGCAACCTCTTATCTGTTTCAAGTTAGTTAGGTGTTTATGAAACTACTGAGCTGTGGATGTCTGAAGCATTGCACTAAATACACAACTAATAAAAGTTCACATCAAAGCAAACTTCTACACCATCACATTTTTGCTCCATTTCACTAAAAATTATCAAAATATTTTAAGAAATTAGATGGAAGAAGTAAGTTACTCGTTCTGGACTGCATCAATATTTCCATGTACCATCATAGCATTGATACAGGAAAAAAAAATTATAAATGAGTTCAAATGGTAAATCATCACCTACGTTAAGAAGGCACAAAGTTACCAACTTTTTGCAACTCGAAAATTTCAGTAAGGGGCCACAGGAGCCTTCAAAATTTCAGCTGAAACAATACACAATCACTAAACGAAGGGATGCTGTTTGGGTTAGGTCAGCCCTGCTGAACTTACTTTTTCACTAATGAAAGTTATAAAGGAGAATAAGAATAAACAGGATTTAAAACCCAGCAATGGAAAACTGTCCAGACACAGCAGAGACTGACATGATCCCTTTTACCGAAACCAAAAATTTTACATTCAGTTCCACAGCTCAGTCTGCCACATCTTGCCACCCGCATCATGGCAGAAGAGACTCTTGGAAGAAGGAAAACTTTTCCACGCTATCAGGAGTAGAGCAGAAGTTAGAGACCTTCAAAAGATACAGAAAACGACTCTTAGCTAGTAGCCCTGCTCCGTATCTCCTACATAACCGCTCACTGCACCATTACAGAACAACTTACCGTGCCTACCGCCCTCTCCAAGACCAAACAAGCAACTCATCAACCAACAATTATCACCACTTTGCATTAGCACCCGCCCGGCCCATGCCAATTACACCCTCATTAACGGCCGCCTGTTTGTCAGCCGTCGCCCTCAGACAGGTGGCTCTTCTTTTGTTTCCAGCACGTCGAGCAGCGGGAAGGCGAGAACTTCAGAAAACAAAAAAAACACCCCGGTCAAGTGAAAAGGGTCAGAAAGAGCCCGCGGCCGCCGCGTTTCACTTACCAGGCGGGATAGTGAAGCCGGGGGGCAGCTGGATGGTGGTCTGCTGCGGCGGCCTCACGATCAGCTGCGGGGCCACGATCCTGGGGGCAGCGCCCAGCGCCGGCCTGGGCGACAGAGCCTGGGGAGCCGCGGGGGCGACGGGCAGGGTAGCGCCCGCCTTGGCGACGCCCGGGGCGCCGATCGCAGGCTTGGGCGCGGCGCCAGGGGCAGCGGGGGCCGGCGGGGCACAGTTGACGACCGAGCCTTGTCCCGGCGGGGCGGTCGCGCCGGCAGCTGGGCTGGCGTTGTTACTGAGTGCGTTTACTGCGGGGAGCGGGCCGTGCGCGGGCTTGGGCTGAGCTGTGGCGGCGTCGACTCTGCCGTGGCTGCTGACTGGTGGGACTGCCGCCGGCCGGCCCCCGGCGCCCTCCCCGTTGGGCGCCGCCTCGCCGGGGAGCGGCGCGGTGGCGGCGGCGGTGCCCGCCGCCGCTCCCACCGGCCCGCCGCCTCCCGCCGGGGTCCCGTTCCCTCCCGCGGCGGTCGCGGCCTCTCCGCGTTGCGAAGGAGTGCTGTCGGCAGCGGGCGGGCTGCCACTGGGGCTGGGGCTCCCCGCGTCCCGGGCAGCGGCGCCGGCACCCACATGGTTGTTGACAGGCTGGGCAGAGGCGGCGGAGGCCGGGGGGGCAGCGGGCTGCGGCGGGGCAAGGGCGGCGGGCGCGCCGGGGCTGCTACTGCCGCCGCTGCTGAGGAGAGCCGCTCCATGTGATTGCTGCACACTACTACTGTTTACACTCACTCCCCTCCCTGCCACCGCCGCCGCTGCCGCCGCCGCTGCCGCCGCCGGGGGGGACAGGGACGGGAGCGGCCCCTGGGCAGGCGCTCGGCTCTCCGCGGCTCCGGGGCACGCCGCCGCCTCCTCTGTCCCGGCAATAGGAGAAGGCACGGGATGCCCTTGCTGCTGCCGGACGGGGCTGCTGCCCCCCGCTAGGCTCCCCTGCTGCTGCTGCTGCAGCGGCTGCTGCTGCTGGGACGGAGCGGAGGTCCTGGGCTGGTGCGCCTCGGCGGAGCCCCGGCCGCCGGCCAGCTGCGATTCCAAGGAGCCCACCAGGTCGCTGACCGCCTTCTCGTCCACCTCCTCGGAGAAGAGCAGCATCTCTTCCAGGGGGTCCGAGGCGCCCGCCGCCATCTTGCGCTGAGCTGGGAGCCGGCCGCGCAGGGCGCAGGCGCGCCAGCCTCTGCTGCGCACAGCATGCTGGGAGGGGCCGCTGCCTCCTCCCCCGCGGCGGGGAGGGGCCGGGCAGTGCGCTCCGCTGGCGAGCTGGGGTTGATCGGCTCGGCTCGACGAGCTTTGCAGCGCTCCTGCGGAGTCTGGGCGACACTGTCCGGGAATAGCCTGGGCGAGGACACGAGCGTTGGTGAGTGGGAGGTAGCCCCGGCCGACACTTGGGACGCCGAGGGGTGACAGTGTGTTCCATCAGGTGCCTTAGGCATGCAGGGCTTGAGAAGAACCTGACGGTAATCATCTGACGGACTTCTGGCAAGGAGGTTTTGGCACAGAGAGTTCTGTGACAGAGAGTTGTGAGGGAATGGAAATGTTACGCCATCTCGTTGTCTTTTGGTAGCGAGCTGCCGTAATTACGCTCTTTGCCTTCGCTTCCCACCCTGCGAAGACAGTGGTAGGCAGCACAGCTTTCTTCTCGCTTTGGCAGCACTGAAAGCATTTCTGCCCTTGGCTGTGATGGCTCAGCGGCCTTACACACCAGCTCCGCCAAAGGAGGGGCCTTCGGGTGCTGCTGAAGCCGTGTGGAGCTCCACAGTGCATGCAGAGTACCTGCGCTCAGGTTTGCGCTGCTGCGTCTGCTCTAGTTTCAGACTCTGGCCAAAGTTCCTGCTTCACCTAGACAGGGATGATTGCAGCAACACTACTTGCTAATGTGGACATTAGAAACCGAAAATAGGATTCTTGGCGCCATCATAGCAGCTGCTCTGGCATCTCCACCGGAAATTTGGGGTATTTTAACACGCTGTGGTGCTCTGTGTGACCTTTCCTCAGCAACGACTGCCTCATCCCTTCAGAAATACCACTGAAGACAAAGATGGTGGTTCTAATTCCAGGCATGTTTAGCCTGGAGAAGACCTTTAAGTCCCACCATTAGCCTAGGTCTGCCGAGTACACCACTAAACCATTTTTCAGACTAAGGACAGGGCAGTTTCTTTGGTAAGACCCCACCTCCTGCTTCCCCCACTTTGCTGCATCTGTTCTTGCGTACAGGTGATAACCACTATGGATCTGTGATGCTACCAGCAGAAAGCAGCTTAGATTCCATTATCTGTCTCTGCTGGCATGCAACAGCATGGATGTCTGCAAACCTGAATGCGTTTGAGCTGCTGTTCTGTGGCCTGCAATAGTGACTCATTCTTCAGCTTGCTATTTTTGGGGATTTTCCACAAAACTGGAAAAGTGCATCAGTGAATAACCCACCTTCAACTGCACAATGCACTGATAGAAATGAGTGCAGGGCTCAGAGTGCACACAGCACCATCCCCAGGCTCAAGTCACACATTGTACGAGCTGCTTGAGTCAGAAGAAGAAACTGAATAAACTGGTAATAACTTGGTTTATTACAGTCCTCAATGTTGGTTACATTTTTATTCAGGGTAGTTTTTTGTGATTGTTTATACCTCTAGGAGTAGGTTTATGATGAATCAAACTGCTTTTAAAATGCATTTAAAATACATTGCAGCAGTTTGATTAGGCTAAGTTTAAATGCCTCCTGAAATTAAACCAGTACATATTTTCTTCACGTGGCCAATAAAATTACTGACGGCCCAAAGGCACAGTCAGGATGCATAAATGGGAGACTGCAGCAGGTGAAGGTGAAAGCACAGCTGTGCTTATTAAAAACAGTATTAACTGTACATGAGAGAGAGACAGCAAAAAAATGTGCTTAGTAAGCAAGTACTACTTTTATGGAATGCTACAGCTAAATTAAAATTGGAGTTTTATCAAACGTTTCTACCTGGAAATTTAATTACAACATAGTAGTCCATTACTGAACTTGTATAAGGAATATTCATTTGGATTGGAAAAATCTATCCACTATTACTTTATCAGAGAAGTTGCCATGCTCCCATATTTGCTAGATCATTTGCACACCACTGTCTCCATAGGTTTTATGGGAATGGAAAGTTAGACATAATATTTTGCAACTAGTCCTGACTATGAAGAAAGTTTTAGTGCACAATCTTTGAACACTGAACTGAGTGTCTCCATAAATGACCTAGGAGAGTAACTATTGCTCTTTAGCTTAAAAAAAAAAAAAAAGTTATTTTCCCACCAAAAGGAGAAAGTGGCAAGTTATGATTTATAAGACAGGCTTCAAAACTTTACAAATTACCTACTTTTAATTACATTTTTTAAAGTGCACTTGTAGGTGAGTAATCTGTAAAACATTTCTTCCCACTCAGCTCTTCTTAATTGAGCCATTTTATATATATATATATATATACAGAGAATAAGGAAGTATAATAGAATATTTAATAAAACATGATACTGATTCATATTGGACTCCTTTCAATTCAAGAAGTGATGACATACAAAAGAAAATAAACTTGGTGATGAAAACAGGCTTTGGGCTTGCATTTCTGCATAGAGAATGCGACTTTTTAATGAAAGTACAGTATCTGTGAGCTTTTGTATTCCTTTATGATAAAATTGTTCAAATATTTACATGCTTTTCATCATAGAAAACATTTCTGAACATACTTGTTGCTCTCTAATTTTTAGGAGTTACATATATATAGAATAGAAAAAAATAAAACTAAGAGGCCACTGTGATCATCTCAAATGATCAGATACAAATGTTGCGTTTTGATAGTGGCCTTCCATGGACTTGATATGGCCATGTGTCTCCAGTCAGTAACTGAAGAACTTTGCTCCAAATCTCTCAGGTAGTCTGGGACACGCTAGAAGCATATCATAGTAAATATCCCTGGGCATTCAAGTCCTCCATGACTTTACAGTCAGTTGAAGTTGGGCATCAAGGTTCCAGAGTTATGTCTCTTATTTAGGAAGATAGGGGCTCTTCCAGAAAAAAATGGCTTGCTGCTGTGTTTCAGAGCAAGCCCTGTAACGAACAAAATACTTGCTGAATCTTTGCAACGCATCAGTGTCCAGTTGCTGCAACAAAAGCTACTAAGTACCTTTTCCAGAAGTTGGTTTTGCTGCATGTAGTCTTCTAGGCTGCAAACATAAAAAGGGAGGCGTGAAGCAGTTTCACGTTTTTTACAAAGCCTCATTTGCAATTTTAACTTAAGGCATACAAGTACAGTCTCAAAATCACAGACTTGTGTTGTGCTTGCTCATACTAAGGGGGAGGTTAGTAATAATACTGTAGTCAAGATTTCATCACCACTTGTGTTGTTTAGTGTAGCTTGACAAGACTTTTCACACTGCCAACCAAGCAAAACAGCATCCCCCTTGAAATACAAACTAAGTAGTTACCATCGTCTAGACTCTACCGCTCTCTGCATGACGGGATTCCAAATTGCTTACTAAGGTTCAGAAGAATCACTCGTTCAACGGTAGGTGACTTGGGCCTCTCTCAAAATCACCCGAACACTCCAGATCATCAAACCTGCTTTCACATCCCTCGGAGTTCGGCAGGCTGCGCTGCAGCGGGGAGAGGGAACCGCAGGAGCTACACGCCCCGCACACCGCCCCTAGGCCAAGCAAAGAAAGTGCGACGAGACTTAGGCAGACCCAACCCGCGGGGCAAGGTGCAGCGCTGCCGCGGAACGGTGCAAAGGCATTACACGGCACACTGCTGCGCCGCTAAATCTCCCGGGCGGCCCAAATGGTGGCTCCCGCCCGTCAGCCTCCCCCGCCCCGGCCGCCAGGTCTCGCGAGTACGCCGCCGCTCCCGGCACCCATTTCGCGGCTGGGGCTAGGGGGGCGGCTCTGAGGGAAGATGAAGGCGGCGGCCATGTTGGGAGGTTCAGGGCGCTTTTGGTGCGGAGTGTGCTGAGGGAGTCTGCGCAGGGAGAGCCGTCGCTGGGGGATCGGCGCGAGGTCGGGCTCGAAGCGGGAGGAGTAGAGCGCCTACTACAACTCTGAGCCGGGCTTGTTTAGTTGCTTGTGCTCAGCTTCAGGAGCGCTCGGCAGGGGAGAGAGGGGTGTCCCTGACCGAGGAGCCAGCACCATGAGCGGGGGGACGCCCTACATCGGGAGCAAGATCAGTCTTATCTCCAAGGCCGAGATCCGTTATGAAGGGATCTTGTACACCATCGACACCGAGAACTCTACCGTGGCGCTAGCCAAAGGTAAGGATCTGGCTGAGTAGAGGACTGGGCCTTGGTGGCCCAGCAGCGCCTTGGGGATAGGGTGGGAGGGGAGCGGGATCCGTGGTGTCTGCAGTGGCATGGGGACCGTTGGGAGCCCGTCGGGGATCGAGCAAGAACCTGAAACGGCGGTAGCGTAATCCGTGGCGTTGAGGAGGCCTAGGGTACGAGCGGGAGGCCTACAGCCTATGAAGGCCCAGCAGCGGCTGTGAGAGGGCTTGTCGGAGCTTTGGGAAGAGCCCCCGTAGTTTCGGCCGGAGGCGCGTCCTGCCGACGGGGGATCTGCAGCGGGGCTGTGGCGACGCGGCGGAGGTGGAAATGAGTAAGGGGTTGGGATAGCGGCGGTGCAACAGGGCTGCGGAGGCCCCTGCTCCCGCCGCGCCCTCTGTACCCCCGGCTGCGGGACGGGGTGTGAAAAGCTCGGAGCAGCCGCGGGGGGACCGTCGCGAAAAGGGACTAGGAACGTTACCTACTTAGGGGCTACTCAAAGGAGTCTTGAAAAGAATGAAAATATGAAGGCCGTTGAGGTGGAAGTGGTCCAGAATTAGTGCGTAAAAGGGAACAGAAGGAGGAAGCTGGAAAGAGGATTTCTTTACAGCTTAAGAATTCCAGACGTGCAGGGGCCGAGGCCGCGTACGACTGAATTGCATCTGGAGTAGGAGACAGCTTGGCTCTAAAGGGGAGCCTGTGACCGTCGGTTTGTCAACAAAGGCGGCTGTACGGTACTGTAAATCGAAATTGAGTACAATGGCGTGATAATGTATTTGTTGCAGAATATGTGTGCGTATATGTGTGAGAAAGTTAAGAAGATAGGTTTACGGAGCAGAAAGAGACTAGGGGGAGTAAAAAAAGAGGGTCTTTGTGAGTGCGCATCCGAAGAACTTTGCTATTTCTTGCTCCTTGCGGTTCACTCTCCGCACGTTAGCCGTCGCAGTGAATGTGTAGTATTCAGGTAAGACATTACGTCAGAATTTGTATCAACTTGTTTATAATGGATTCTGCAAAACTTCATGGTACTTCATTTTACAGTTTTTGGCGCTGTAAAGCATATATAAAAGCAGAGAGTTTATCCAGCTATGAGAGGAAAAAAAATTACTCCTTGTTTGGGACTGAGAGTATTCAGTTCTATTTGGTGGGATAGGCTTCATATTCTAGCATAATGGCAATCTGTTATCTTTTACATAGTTGGTATGTAGAGTAGTAGACCTGTGGAGGTGTGCACTTTGAAGTGCCCTACTCTAAGTAGGTTTGGTCCTAGGCTTGCATAGTTCATTTTTGGGGCATATAATTTTAATGGTGTGGGCTTTGCTTATTTAAAAGTTGCCTTTAGATTAAATTACCTTGATGGAATTGCATTATTTGTTTAAAAAGGACAGCTAGTATTGTGTATATGAGAAAAAGCTGGGCACTGTGATTAAAAATGTTTAGAAATTCCTGTTGCATGGTGTGGTTGTTGAGGTTTGCACAAAAGCTCTTAGAACAGTCGCATCCTTGAGGAGCTTGTAATAGTCTTGCCCTAAATTAGAAGGATTTAGTGCTGGCCAAGCCAATTTTGCATGACTTCTCAAGAGTGGTTAGCTCATGCTACAGCAAATGTGCCAAAGTGTACATACTTAAGATAGAGCAAACCGCAGTTACAAATCTAACCTACTCTATTCCCATAGCTCTCATCAGAAATGTAAATCTAAACCATGAAATTTGCTTTAAGAAAACTTGGCTGAGTTATCTGAAGAATGTGTGTTTTGTAATACAGTGTTATGATTCAGAAGAGAATTAACCAGTATTTCTAGGCTACCTGGAATCATTAAAATCTTGAGACTAATGTGGAGCTGATAACCATATTAGACCATAAAATAGTTCATTGTGCTCATGAACAAAATGCTTAGCTCTAGAATATTCAAGTTTCTGACTAAATGATGGATTAAGTCATGTGGATGTGATATGACAGCATGTATGTGAGGTGACAAGTGTGGTTAGTTATGGCCAGGTCTGTTTGTGAAAGCAGAGCTTCCTTTGGAACTGTCTGTAAATATGTTGAGTGACTAACAGTTATCTGTTCTTCTTGTGGTAAGTCCAGAAGTCAAACCACAGCTGTTTATAGTGGGTCTTTACCACAAATGTGAAACTTTCTGTCAGAAAGAGACAAAAAAGGTCCAAAAGATGACTTGGTGTTTTCTGTTGTTCTGCTGTATAGCTGGCTTCACGTAACTGTTACCTGGGTTGAGTGCAGGGTAACTTACACCATTATTTTGTTTCCTAACTGAAATAAATTGTTTTGTAACAGCCAGTGAAAAGTAGAGATAGAATCTGTTCTCAAATAACTGTGGATTTGCTTAACAGTAGGAGTTCTGTGGGCTAATGTGAAGTCTGAGATTAATCTCATGAAGTTGTGCACATGGAATGCTTTCATTTATTGTAAATCTTCTGAAATTTTGGGCAGAAATAAGTTTGTTGTTTTTTTTTTTTTTTTTAGGTGGCTGGCAGGATACTGATCATAATTCTTAGTTACTAAGGAGTGATCTTCTGTAGTTCTCTAATCAGCATTTTCTTTACAAAGCTGTGACCCTTTCACTAGCAGAAGTTGTGCCCTCTGTCTTTCAACTTAGAGGAAGGTAGCAACTCTTTAAACATTGAGCAGAACATTTCCATCCTAAGCTGGAGTCTGATAAGGGAAAGCAATGCATTCTTTCACAAAGTTCATTGTTATTTAAATAACAGAGAAAAGTCCCTTCTATATCAGATTGCAAATACTAAGCAGGCTATAAGAATATTTGAGGTTTATGTATTATTGGTGCATATATTTTCTTTGCATTGCCAGCTTTTCAGAACTATTGTTTGGAACCAATACCCAGTGCCTTCTAGTTCATACTTCTAATTGATACATCATTTTTAAAAAATCATTACACCTAATCAGTTTAATAATAGAGTGTTTGAGAGCTGTGAGGCTTTGCTGTAAAGTGGTTGCTGTCCTTCCTGGGGCAGTTACAGAATAATCACAAACGATCATGTTTGAACTTACATGTTGCAGCATTGAGAAGTAGCTGTGATCTTTTGTGCTAGTAGTACATAATGTCTTTCTATTTCAAGGCATCAATTTAGGGATAGATTTTTAATGTAGATAAGCTGTGTTAGAGTGACCGCATCAGGTTAGAAAAGGCTTTGTTCACTGCCAGCAGCAGGGAATCCTGAGCCATGTGAGTATGCTAATTATATACTGGTATAATGCATCAGTTTTCACTTATCAACTGTTGGACCATTGAGAATTGCATTTGGAATGTTATAATTAATAGATACTAATGAAACAGCTTTCAGTATTTTAAGAAGTAGTTAAATTACTGGTATTTTCAACCGCATGTGATAGTGTTTTCCATAGGCTAATGATGCACAAAAAGACAACACTTACCTTTCTTTTAGACTTTTACGTGATATTAATTGGTGAAAACCTCAGAAATGTATGCAGAAGAAAGTTAAATTCTTGTGAAGATTTCAGCATTTCATATTGAGGAGTGGGAGCAGGAAAGGGAAGGGTTAAATTTGTATAAAGTTCTTAGGAAGTTAATTTTTAGTCAGTTAAGTGACATGCTCCCTCCGTATCTTGAGGCTTAGGGCATGCACTCTGTGTGTAGTGTATCACAGCAGAAAAACTCTTCTTGTCAGAACTCACTGCTGGCTGCCTCCCTCCTATCTGTCTCCCTGTTAACTCACCAGCCCTATGAGCAAGAGAGTGAATTAATTGTTTTGATGCTGTGAACCCACCATAAGCTCTACTTCACGGTAATACTTTTCCTGTAGTGTGGTGTTCAGGCATCTTTGCAGGGGCAGGACTGTGATGTTTTGAAAAGACACAGCAATTCAAATCACCTCTTTTGGTGGTCTGATTTTAGTCATGCTTCTCGTGGATGTTTTGGGAATTAGGACAGACTGGTTTCCATGTGTGCTACAAATGAAGTTTGGCTGCTAAGATAGTGTCAGTGCTGCCTACAGGGACTGAACTGCATATTTACAATAGTTCATGTTATATGGGAACAGAATCCTCTTTTGCCAGTAGAATATATAGCTTGGCTTCTCATTAATGGTGTTTTTCGATGTTAAGCAACAGGTAATCATTTCTGTTAACTGATAGGGAAAGTTGTAATGTTTCTTTGGCTGCTATAATAGTATAATACAGTAATATACATTAAAATACTGTGCAGTAGTAACACTGAAGTCAGTTGAAATCTCTACCAAAATTTGCTTGCAGCATGTAGTAATAAATTAGTGGAGCTTCTTGGATATGAAGTCAAGTACATCAATTTTGTCAGGCTACACAGTGTCAGTTTCTTTCTAGCTAGCTACTTAAATGTATGTATTGACACTGACAAAAGTAAGTTTGTATTTAATATCATGGTTGTCTTTTTGTTTACAAGTCCCTAGACCATTTTAGCTTGTGTAAAATGAAATAAATAAATAAAGGGAAAAACAAGGTAGGATTAAATGGATTTACCATAGTCCTCATAAGTGTTATAAGGTTACGTGACCTTTAATATGCTTATTTTCCTTTCCTCTCACTCTTCAGTATTTTGCTATGTGTGAAGCGCTGCACCTTGTTCTGGAGGAAGGATGTAGTCTGAGGAAGTAATCCCAAGAGGCAGAGCTGGATAAAGCTCTAGGACTGCTTCTGCTGCTCCAATACCTTGTCTTTATGATACTCTGGCAACTTAGTATTTTTGATTATGCAGAACTATGGTAAAAGCTATTTCTTTCTAAAACCCTAATGTACTGGCCGCCTGTAATATTAGATGTTTTACTTCAATAATCTCAGATTATGTTAAATCCTAATCCAAGATAGGAAGGAAGAAATTGTGAAGATAGCTGTTGCTTTGCAAAATACTAAAAATAATGTTCAACTCTTTATCTTACACTACTGTCTGAAGGACCTACTTGGACTAGACCCTGGAAAAAGTTGAGCAACCCTTATACTAAACTGCTTGCTTAGACTGCCACACATGCATTTCTGGCTCCTTGCAATAGAAGGAAATTTGGGGTCTGTTTTGTTTGGGTTTTTCTGTTGCTTTGGGCTGAGAGAAGATTGTACCCCAGATCAGAGGAGTTTGCTTACTCCTCTCTAGCAGAGCTAATGTGCATTGGACAAGATCGTCTTTTATGTTTTGCAGAAAGTTGTACTCAAACCAATTTGGTTTGGGGCCAAGGAGAAAGAGAAAACCAACCTGGACTCTTAGTGGCAACTCTTAATATGTTTTACTGTAAAACCAAAACCATTGATCATCTCATCAGTGTCTTTATCTAGTTGCAAAGGCAGCTGAACCTCTAAAAGATTAATTCTAGTTTTTGGTAGTTCATCAGATTTTTATTTCTATGTAAAGGTGAGATGTGATCCTGTAGTTTACCACTTTTTTGTGGTATTTGTACTGCTTAGTTCCTTCACTTTGGCTAAAAAGTAAAATGCTTCAATAACTTACTGGTCACACTCTGATTGATTTTGTGCACCTGTGTAGACAAAATGGCTACTAGAGCAACTATTTCAGTGTGGGACAGAGAGAAGCAATGCAAAATCAACTTGGTTTTTACTCAGCAAGACAGCAGGTCAAATGCTGGAATGAAGGGCCAAGTTAATTTATTAGTTTTCTGATAAATAGAGTATAGGATTGCCAGAAAGTGAAGATGGATCCTCAGTAAATGCAGTGAAATAGAAAAGCCTGATGGCTAAAAAGCAATGGGATGAACTACAATAATGCACGTGACCAATTGATACTGTTGTTAAGTTATTCTCTTTTATTTCAAGTTAATTTCTGAAAATTCTTCAGTTTCAGGTCTCTTTCTCTGCAGATGCAGAAGACAGATTTATCTTAACGCAGATGGAAATTCAGTTAACAATGTGTCTTCTATGTTGCATAGTACCATACAGAGCAGGCCTTCAGATCCAGAGAAAGTTGATTCAATTCAGCTCAGTAGATGATTTAAGTATAAACAAAATAATCATAACCACTTAACGTTATTTTTCAATGTAGTGTTGAGTTGATCTCTTTACCCTTGAATTATGTTTCTCAAAAAGATCTATAACCCTTGACTCATAAGATCTGTTTATGCAGTACTAGAAGACGCGACAGTGATGGAAGGTGGTTGGTGCAGCCTGAGAAATAACTCAGTGTCACTTTATACAACTCTACCAGAAACTACTTTTCTTGACTAATGATTTTGTGGCTGCAAATAAGTGCCTAATGATGTCTCCAAATTATTGATGCATCTGAAAACAGAATTCTGGTAAATTAAAGCAAAATACAGATGTTTTCTCAGCGTAATCTGTAGTACCTTACAAAGCAGACTAAAACTTCTTATAAGGTTAGAGCAGCAATAGTCAAGGGTTTGTCACAGCTGCTGCAAGTTGATGTTCAGTTAGAATATAATTGTAATTTTTTTGTTCTCTACTTTCATTTTTAGTTTTTGTTCTTGGAGGTGTATCTCTGCTTCACATTTGTTCATGTATTTCACTCTATTTTCACCTAGGGTTGGAAGTCTTAAGATGAGGAGAAGTCTTTGAGATGGTAGTGAAAGTAAAGTGGTGCTGTCTATATTCAGTGGTAGTGATTATATGTAGTCCAAAGGGAAAAAGCATGGTAAACTTCATTGTGCTATCTGAAAACTGTTGGAATTCAGCTAAGTACCTACAAGTACATTTACTGTCTTCCTATGTTAAACGCTGTGCTGGCCTACCTAGGAACATAATTGCGCCCCTGTGAGACTTAGTTTGGCAGGAGTCATATGAACCTTAACAGTAGCAAAAACAATGCATTTTGCTTAGTGAAAATTCCTCATTTTTATTTAAGCCTGGATTCAGACCTTGAATCTATGGAGTAATACTTTGCTTTTGGTAATTTTTAATATTCTGGTTTCTAGTAGTATTAGATTGGGTTTGGTTTTTTCCCACAATTTGCAAGTGCAGAATATGAAACTCCTGTAGTCCTTGATTCACGTAACTGAGTTACCAGCCTTTCCTGGTGTTCTGTTGCTATAATGTGTAGAAAGTATTAACTTAGCAAAAAAGCACTTTGCTGCCTCTTCCCCTTGTCCTCAAAGATCAGTTGAAATACTCACCATAAGGGATGTCCCAGTAAGGAAGAGGTCTCCTTCTGCTTTAGCTGAAATTTTAAAGATTGAATTACTTCTTTATGTCTGAGCAGTAGATAATTGCCAGTAATATGCTAACTATATTGAATTAGGCTTTTTTCTTTCTTTTTATTTAAAGCTGTTGGTCTCTGCAGTATATCTGAAACCTTTTTGTTGAAATGTTTTTATTTCCTTATTTTTTTTTTTCCTCCCTTCCCAATTTTACAGTTCGCTCATTTGGTACAGAAGATAGACCAACCGACAGACCTATTCCACCTCGTGATGAAGTGTTTGAGTACATTATATTCCGTGGCAGTGACATTAAAGACCTAACTGTCTGTGAGCCACCAAAGCCTCAGTGTTCTTTGCCACAGGACCCAGCCATCGTTCAGGTAAGTCAAACCATATATTTAGGTTTTTGTGGCTGAAGATACAACCTGGTAGCTTTAAGTGCTCTCTGAGTGTTTAAAAATTAAAATGTTTTGTCTTTAGTCTTCGCTAGGATCTTCTACTACATCTTCATTCCAGTCTGTGGGGTCCTATGGTCCTTTTGGCAGAATGCCTGCGTACAGTCAGTTCAGTCCGAGCCCACTGGTGGGGCAGCAGTTTGGCGCTGTTGGAGTTGGTATGTTCACTGTATTGTCTGGTGTTTCCTGTAAGGGAAGCTGCATTTGTGTGCACAGGCAGTCAGCAGAGCTCATCCAAGGTCTTGAGTCTGTGTGACTCCTCCAGTTTAGCTCAAAAGCACAGACTTGTTTCTTAGTCTTAGATGCTGAAATCAAAGCAAATGATTGAGAACTAACCACCCCGTCGCAGGGGAGGAGTGGGGAAGGCTTCCTGTGTTCACGAATTCATTCCATTTCAGAGATAAATTCATTACATCCATCATATATTGATTGTGTTTCACAAGTGGTAGAGGGAGCTCCTCCACAAAAGCCCTATAGCTGTGCTGTTGCCATGTGGTATCCCAGGTTGCCCAGGTAGTGTGTGCTTTAACCAAGGGTTTGGGTTACTCAGCATTCCATGTGCCAGCACAGTTCTCCAGCTAGCCATGAGATGGTAGGTTGGTGTGAAGTATGTGCTTGAGGGATTTGTGAGCTGTATGGGTTAGTTGCTGCTTTATACTCTCCAACAAACTTTCATTTCTCCCTTAAAGTTTAGGATTTTTTTTCCCTTTTATTTTTTTTCACATAGAAACTTGCATTCTTGTAAGTGCAGTGGTATCTGGTATTGAGAATGTTGGCCATGTGAAGGGAAGACTAGAGAATTGGTCAGAACTTGGAAGCAGTTGTTAAGATGTGACTGTCATTTTTCTTTAAAAGATGCTAAGTATATCCAAATCACATTCATTTGTTTATTTACTCTGTAAGATGCTGTCGTGACTATGCTGTGTTATTGCTTGACTAAAATTAGCAGTGCTTCTCTAATTTTTTTTTTTTAGATCAAAAGAATCAAGACACTAGTCTTACTAACTTACTACAAATACTTATACTAATTAAAATTAAGTCTACAGGAAGGACATGCTCATGTGTATTCTAGAATAACTGCCCAATATGACTTCACCAATCATTTAGTGCTAATTAAAAAAAAATACAGAAAAATCAGGTTTTACAACTCTGTTTCTTTAAAGCAGGAGGTTCTTTAACGTCTTTTGGAACAGACTCTTCAGCCAGCGCTAGCATGTCCCAAAATACTGCAGTTGGTTCTGCATTTACAACAGATGGGAGATCACTGAAAACACAGATGTCTCAAGGTAAATCTTTCTGAACAACTCTTTGATCTTATTTTAACCAGTCATGTCCCTGTGATGTAGGTGGTTACCAAAAATGCTAACCAGACAGCTGAATTCTATCATGAAAACACTTGGTGTTAAAACCAGCAAGCACTGAGAGACTTTGTGTTTGCTCTCTAAATGTGCACATCTTGGTGTGCTGCATAGGCAGCTATTAGCATTTGTTTATTTTATCCTTAAAGCTTCCATATTGAGGAGTAGTATCTACTTCAGATGAGTACTGGTAGTAAACAAGTGCCTATAGAAAATCAGTAGCTAGTTTTATTGATAACATGACAAAGCTCAGAAGATTCTTCATGTCAACTGAATTGTGAGGCCCTTCAGCCTACAATTTTTTAATATCCCTAATGATATTTTTAAATGTATATTTACATAAATAATATTAACAGCAGACCTGTTGCCTGTAGAGATAGTGACATGACAGTTAAGTCAATTTAATAATGATAGAATCCGTGGATAGTTTGGGAAAAGTAGAAGCAAAAAGGAGTGGCAAAAAAACAACGAAATGTTGAGCACCTTCACTCTCACTTTGCATGGAAATGTATTAAGATAGCTTCTCAAAATACAAAAGACATTTCCTGCTCTTCCACTCTTGATTGCTGCATGGAAAAGAATGCACTAAGATACGTTCCTGATGCTATTTCTGAGCTTATGCAGTCACCTTAGAAGGCAAGCACTCAGAGCAAACAGGTTTGTTCCTAAGTTGTAGTTGAGATGTGTAGCAATTTGGGCTGCTTTCTAGGAGTGGTTGAGCAGATTACCAACAAGACGTCCTACTCGGTTGCATTAATTGGTGGCAGGTAGAAGGATGATGAACTTTCACTGTTCCTCTGCTGAAAAAGTAGTGGTTTTCTGCAGGTGAAGTTAAAAGCTGTATGATGGTTGCACTTGCGTATGACGAGTGCTCCAGGTGGACACACATTCTGCCATAAGTTTCCTGGGGGGCACCAACAAGTTCTCTTGTGTGCTTGCTTTTAACAGGATTTGTCATCTTTATGGATGGCAGATGGGCTGTGGTTGTTTGAGGGGGTATTTTTTCTTGTCTTACTTTGTTTAGCTTTTTAAAAAATGGATATTATGTTTCTTTTTCTTTACAACTGTGTCTGGAGTCTCATTCCTTAGTAGATTTACCTATATGGTTTCATAAACATGCCTGGCCAGATCAAATGTCACCATTGTAAACATGCTTCCGGCCCTAGTCGGTCATGCTGCAAATTGAAATATGTGAACAGCACTTTGTGGGGAAGCTTTCATAGCTCCTTTATCTGCATTATCATTTATTTTGTGGTGACCATACAAGAGAGTGTTCTAGGTGAAACGAAATTTCAGTATCATAACTGTATCTGCCCTTGGGAGCAGTCGCTTTCCACTTGGCTTTCCAGGGAGGCAGAGGGAGTGTTTTTGATACCAGTCAATCAAAAAACTTCATTTCACAGCTAAATGCTCATCATGAATGGACTGCTAGGGATTAATTGTTCTTCCCATTTTTTTCTTTTAGACTGGGGGAAGGGAAATTACTAAATATCCTTTATTCTGGATTAGTGGATCTGACTGTGCAGAAATATTTGTTTTTTCTTTGGACACAGCTGTCTTGTCTGGTAAGGCAGCCAAACTTGTCAGTCTAGACTGGCTGAGACCCGTAATGCAGATATGTAGGTGAGAAATAACTCTTTGGGGTTTGGGTTGTCTTTCTCCCAGGTCGTTCAAGCCCTCAGATTGATCATTTGAGAAGGAGCCCTACCATGGAACAAGCAGTGCAGACAGCTTCAGCTCACTTGCCTGGTCCAGCACCAGTTGGGAGGAGGAGTCCTGTCCCAGCCAGACCTTTGGTGTCTGTTAGCCAAAAATCATTAGAGAATCAAGAGCATAGGCGAGGTATCTTTGGATCATTTTCATATGGCTTTTGTCTTCTTCCATACAGGAAATGTTCTTCTAAGGGCTACCTGTAGGAATTCTCCTGCTCTCCATTACTGGTAGACTGGTCAGCAGAGACCTGGATTATATATATTGCTTTTTAAAGTCAAGCATATATTCTAATTTTTTTTTTCCTTTTACAAGTTAAACTTGTGGTTTACTTTTTTTAGGTTTTTTTGGTTGTTTGTTTTTTTTTTTTTAATGTGAACTATGTAAATATATACAAAAGTATGATCAAAAATACCTAATTGGATAAACCAATCATTTTTTTATTCCCAACTTTAGCTGAAGCACACAAGGTTTCAAGATCAGAAAATGAACTCAGAAATGAAAGCAAACGGCAAATTGGTAAATCTTGTTTTGAGAAATAGCTCTCAGTGTTTTCAGACTTCATGAAGTTTTTTAAAAGTCTGCTAAAATATAGCACTGTATAGTTTGGGAAGTGCTAGGTCTTTGTTTCTGACATCCAGAAATCCTGCAGCTTACTTTGTGGTAATGAAGAGTTGAAGTATTTAGAATGCCTTTACATAATTGTTTCTAGTGGGCAACAGTAGCTTTGCATTGGGTCAGATAACACAAGCAGAAAAAATATTAAAGAGAAAAATCTCTTCTAGTTGCTTTATGTTAAGCGGTTGAAATATAAATGCATAAGTAAGCAGTGTTTGTGGATTTATAAACACAGTAGCATAAAATGAAGCTTGTTACCTTTCTACAAAAACAACTGACTGAAAAGCCACTAACATTTTATCTCCTCTCCCAAAAGCTTCTAAGGACTTGTAGAAAGTCTTCTGCTAACTATCAGTTCTGTTTATTCTCCTCTGTGGCCCTGCCATAATTACTGTAACTGAATTTACAAATCACAAGCTGCTCCGACAGGATGTTTAACAACAGAAGTGTAGGAAGAGGATGCATGAAGTCCCAACCTGTCACCCCAGGAACTAAAAAATAAAACACCCCATACAAAAAGACAACTACCCTCAAAGGAAAATAGAAATCCCCAAAACAAAGCCAAGCAGAATTTTTCTTTTCAGTTCCAGGTGCACCTGCAGCGCGGAGAGGCCGTGGGGGTCACAGAGGAGGCAGAGGAAGATTTGGTATTAGGAGGGATGGTCCAATGAAGTTTGAGAAGGACTTCGACTTTGAAAGTGCAAATGCACAGTTCAACAAGGAGGAAATTGATAGGGAATTTCATAATAAACTTAAACTGAAAGGTAAACTAATTTTTGCTTTAGATCCAAGCATTCAAAGACCATCCTGCTGTTTTAATCCTACCTTGGAGAACAAGTTTTAAACTGCCTATCCTACTATGAATCAATGAATAGACTGGGATCATCTAATTAAATACTTGGGTCGCTGTTTGAGTTTTGGAGGAATTTAACTAGCAAATATACGTCATGTTCTAACAAGTTTGTTAGTTAAAAATGCAGTTTACTTGAGCAATAGTGTGAGCAAGCTTTCGAGCTCTGGAAAAGATGTGGTAAAAGAAAACCTGTATTTTATGTTTTCAATTCTTAATAGATCAAAAATCTGAGCTTGAGATCAGAACATTGCTGGAGGATGCACAAGAGTTTCAGTTTCACCAAGTTCCTAGCAATTCTTTGTTCCCTTTTCCAAGAGTATTTGGAACCTGTAATCCATACTGCCAGCACTTCTGTCTTGTTTTCCAGCAAGCTTCTGTTTTAATTACCTCATTCTCTTGTGACCAGCCACCTGTTCATTACACTGCTGCTACTATTTTTGGACAGAATTGTTACAGGTTAAAGTAAGGAGTTCTCCATTTCACTAAAGGATGGGCTAAGAAGCTGGGAAATAAGGGCAGAAATACGTGGTCAGATTTCAGTGTAGAAAAGAACCACCAGTCACATGGGATTTTTTTTTTCTCTGGTGCTTGCCTCTTTCTGGATCACTTTTAAATGAGCAGACAGTTTGCTGCTGATACTGTTTCTTTTTTCAGAGTAATAAAGAGGAAAGGGAAAGCTAACCCTAAAGAGCTATGGAACTATTTTCTGAGACAGTAGTAATTTTTGTGAGTGTGGTGGTAAGGCTGAGCTGATTATCTGAAGTTTATGCACAGCATCATGAGATTTAAGAGCCTAGGAAGAAGACTTAAATATCCTAATAGCCTGTTCTATTGAACCATCAGCTTCTTTTCCAGTACCATTCAAAACGGGAAGGCGAGTTTGGGGTGCTGTTTGGAAAGAAATAGATCATAAAGACAGTTGACAGCACAGTATCTTGAATGCCAGCCCTGGTCTCAAAGGAGATAACAGCAAAACCAGAAGACAATAGCATCAGAACATCCCAGTTTGTGTGTCAGATTATTTGACTTCCATGCTGATTTTTGGAGACGTTTCTCTATTTCTGAGCCTTCAGCATAGTTTGTGTCTGTCTGCTGGCCTGAGGGTAAGTTACCAGTGCTGTGCTGTTTAGTACAGTGGGCTGGAAAGCTTCTGTTGACTTTTATTTTCCAGAAGATAAACTTGAGAAGCCAGAGAAGCCTGTGAATGGAGAAGACAAAGGTGACTCAGGTGTCGATACCCAAAACAGTGAAGGGAATGCTGATGAAGAGGATCCACTTGGACCCAACTGCTACTATGACAAAACCAAATCCTTCTTTGATAACATCTCCTGTGATGACAATAGGTATGGCCTGCAGGAGGAAGCTGTTAGTCAACTTAGTGCATGTTTCTGCCATAAGGTAATGCCAGTGCTACTCATTACAGTCACCACTGAATCCAAAGTGGGGAAAGCTTATTCCATCTGCCGGAACACAGGAAAATGAAGCCCTTTGTGGGCAAGTGCAACACATTAGTAGCAAGACATTTTTAATGTTGGATTAGAACCATACTACTAGAACTGAGTGTACATATGCTGGAATCTCTTCCAGATGTACTAAAAAGGGGTTTATTGTTCAGGGTTTTTGCTCCTAAGTTGCCACTTGAGCTAAATTGATGATGACCGTTTTGGGAACAGTTCCTGAGTAGATGATGTAACTGTCTTGGCCAGTAGTGGAGTTCCAGTGGGCAGACAGCAGGTCAGGAAAAGCAAAGCTTATCTTTTGCTGTTGCCTTTTTATTAGGCCAGATGATGTGGATTACTGACCTATTTTGAATTGAGGGGGTAGGAGGAAAGAATTGTTTTGTTACACTGACAACTAAAAACAAGTCAGTATCTATAACTGCAAGCTCTTGGTTTCTCTTTCTTGTTTTAAACTGCAGACAGCTATTTTTTTAATATTTATTATTTATTATATGGTGCTATGTGCAGAGGATACAGGCTGTGTCCTTCTCTGTGGGAAACTCTTAGAGCATAGTTAATACATAATGAATGCTACTGGAACATCTCCCTTTTCATTTAAATGAGATGTGGCAGACACCTAGATTCCTGTGGAAGGGATGATGTGGAGATTCAGAATGCAATGAACGTATGATTTTATTTCATGGGCTTTCTCGCAGTTCTGGCTGAGGCAGGCAGACTTCCTTCTGCAGTGTGTTTTAAAACAGTCCTTGTTGCTTCTGCCTGGCAGGGAACGGCGACCCACCTGGGCTGAGGAGAGGAGGTTAAATGCTGAGACCTTTGGAATACCTCTGCGTCCCAACCGCGGCCGTGGAGGCTACAGAGGCAGGGGAGGGATTGGCTTCCGAGGCGGAAGAGGCCGAGGAGGTGGGAGAGGTGGCTTCACTGCCCCCCGAGGAGCGTTTCGTGGTGGATTCAGAGGAGGCCGCGGAGGCAGGGAGTTTGCTGACTTTGAGTATAGGGTAAAACGCATTTAATCTTACTGTGACCTGATCCAGTGCTCTTGGGAGCAAGTGGTTAAAAAAAAATCTCCTGCTTTTAGATCTGGTGTTGAACTAGAATTTCTTGGCTAGTATTTTGCAGGCACTTTGAGGTACTTAATTGGAAGTCTGTAAATGCTGAAATTTCAATTACAGAGCATCATTTTACTATCAACAGCAACCTAAGCTAAAAGCTACCTTTCTTAACTTGTCCTAAATACTCAGGTTATAGCTGGAGTTGGTGGGTGGAAGGAGAAAAACAAGCAAAAGGTCTGCAGATGAAATACAAGTGTTTAGAAATGTGAATTGCAAACATTTTTCTAAGCAGTATTGTAAAATGTGAAGATTGAGAGGGAGTCATTTAACTTGAGTGCAGCTTCCTGGAATGCTGTCTGAATGAGGTGGTACAAAGCCCGTGGGCTTACAAGATCCTTTATAAGCCCTAACATAACTGAATCTGCCGAAGCACAGCAACGGCCCTTTCCAAAAAGGGAGATAAAATGTTTGAGTTCTGTAAGGTCCCATTAAACGCTTTTTAAACTCTAACTTTCCATAATTATCCCTGCTGGCTGTTGAGAAGGCTGAGACAGGGTTGGTTTTGTATAGCCAGTCATTCCATAAAAAGGAACAGTGGGACACAGGACATAAAAGCTTCAGAAGAAAAGATTCCTGTTCATCCCATCGAGAAGGTGTTTTCCAGAGATGAGAAGCACTGCTGCTTTATTTTTACTGAGTGAAGCTTGAAGCTCCTTTAAGCATTATGCACGGCCACCATGTAAGTCTGCTAACTGAAGTTACCTGATGCTTTCATCATCCTGTAAGCAGAGAAGCAGGAACACCTGCTGCAAGAGCTGTGCTGGCTGGGAAGCAGATTCTCACTTTGCCCTAGAGTTACAGGATTTGTTGCTTTTGCAACCCCATGAAGACATCCATTTCTGTTTCCTGTTGAAGGTGGTGACTCCTTCCTACCAGCCCTTGGGAGGAAGGATACAGTTGGCAGGCTCAGCTGGAAAAGTGAGGGATTCTGGGCTAGTGCTGACTTAGGTGCCTGTTTTTTTCCCTTTTTCTTGGAAGTGATGTGAATTCTTCTCTCCATCAGAGCTTGTTGATTATAGCAGTTTTGTCAATCAGCAGAGCTCAGTTGCCTGCACAACCAAAATCTTGTAATCATTTCAGTGCAAGCCATTTGTCTTGATATGAAGCATGTAAATTCAAGTGAAACATCACCTTGTGTAGGACCAGAAGTAACCTTGGCATGCGCCTCAGTGTCCGTAACCAGCGTAATTAACCAGATTGCTGCAAGTAAACACAGGCTTGTACTGTGCTGACTGTGACAGAACAACTTTTTCTCGTAGCTGACTGCATGGGCAGTTAGTTCAGTCAGTTCTGCAACATAAATGTTTGTTCTCTGTTTGAAGATACACATTTTTAACAATGATAAAAAAGGGGGTGGGGAAGCCTTCTTTTCATCACAGATTTCTTAGTGTCCCTCAGTTGCTCCTTCATTAGTTTGCAACAATTAGTGCTATGCTGTAGAGAAATTCTTTGTAGCTGAGCATGGCTTGAGGGGCTGAAGATTGGATTTAATTTCTGAATGAGAGAATTTCAGTCTTCCAGAGAGGTAGGAGGTTGTGAAAAGCCCAAGGATTTGTGCATGGGTAGGCAGAAATGAGGAGCTGGTTGAGTATGTGGCAGGCTGAGGCTGCTGTGCCCTGGTGCCAGCCTGGTGTCACAGGGGAGGCTCTGCTCTAGTTGCAGGTGGGAGGCAGCTGTGCATCTTCTCCAGATTCCTTTCTGATGTCTGCCTTTGCTCTTAACATTGTCCTGTTGTTTCCTCTAGAAAGACAACAAAGTGGCTGCGTAGTCTAGAAGACAGCTGAACCTGGGGAAACGTCTCGATCTTCTTGATCCAAGAATGAGTTTTAATCTCTGCAAAGAATGAAGTGAATTTGCTGTACACTTGTCACCAGCACTGGGATTTAACTATTTAATTTCAAAGGGGTGTAATGCAGTTACTTTTGAAAAATGGCCATCTTTGCGAGGAGTGAGCATTAAGTATATTTGAGAGAGGAGGAGGAATAACTTCTTGTGTATAGTTAATTCTAAAGCAGTACTTCGATGGAGTTTAAGTATTTTTTCATCACCGAAAGGATTTTTTTTCTTATTACTAAACTGTATTTGATAATTGCTTCAAGTTGTAAGGACAATTGTATGCAGAAGGCCGTCGATACTGTGAGTGTTTTGATCCATTGGAGGTTGTTTTTTGGAAATCCTGTAATATCCCTTTTGAGATAGTTGTACTTTTATCAGCTAGGGTGCTGGAGAGTAGAGAACTTGCTTTGTCAGTCGAATATGTACACACAGTAAATACTGTTTCTTAGGCAAAGGAACCTTTTTATATAGCTGTAAAATTCCATTATACCCCATTGCCAAAGAAACACCACAGACTTTGTATAGCTGTATAAAAAGCAACTAATTTTTTAAAGAATAAACATTTTTAAGTCAGCGAACATACTGTGTTATTGCAAAAAGTTGATATGCTGAAGAACACTGAGTTTTAGTTGGGGTTTTGGGTTTGTTTTTGGTTTTGTTTTTGGTTTATCTTTAGGCTTAAATGTTTGATTTTTATATTTGGACTGTAATGAAGATTTGAAATTGTTCTTCTGCAATGTGAAACTGGATAGACTCTTCTCTTGCAAGGCTTTGATTTTGTAGTCTCTGGCATATCACAGGATTTGACCAAATTAAGGAGGTATTTTCAAATAAGGACAGAGTTAATTTTCCTATGTCGAAATTTGTGATTAATTTTACTTAGTGATAAATATTAACTTTTTTTAATAATGGCCCAGGCACACGAGTGTTTGATTCTCCTGGAGTGCCTGGGACAGAAGTACGTCTCCATTTGTCAATTCTTGAGATGTTAACTTTGTTGTAATACCTGTAGACATAAGCAATTTAAAGAATTCTTAGTGTTTGAAGTTGTTTGCATTTTGATAGACCATAGCTGGGAGACACGAGGACTCTGGTTCCGACACCGTGAACTCACAAATGACAGAGTATGGACTTTTTGCCAATTCTCAATGACTAGTTTCCACTTTTTGATATGCTGAACTAGAAACCTGGTCATTTGTGTCTGTGTATGTATATGAAGGCCACAGGAATAAAGGGATCCAAAGATTAAAAAAAAAATAATAATTTTGCTCTAATTTGCTGATTTTTTTTTTTCTTTTCTTTTTTCACTTAAAAATGTTCAGTGGTGATAAAGATGTGGAAAACTGCACTGTTGGAAAATTGGGCTGTTTAAAGTTGTTGATAGAATCTTAATTTTATAACTTTTATATAGCACTACAAGGAAGTATTTTGTAACTGGTTTCCTTATTAAGGCCAAGTAGAAGTTAGCAGCTCTTGTTTAGGCATGTTTTCTGCATGTTGACAACGACGCCTTTTGGGCTCCACGAGTCGTGACTCGAGGCAGCCCTTGGAGGTGTTTGGCCACAGCAGCGAGTGCTGTCCTGTTGCAGTAACTTGGTGTGCTGTGCGCGGGGGCCCAGGCTTGTTTAAACGCGAGGAGCTGTAACTAGCGGTGGGGGAGGCCCCGAGGGGATTGATGAATTGCGGGCTCGCTCCCAGCGCCGGGGTGAGAGGTGGGTGCAGTGTGCTCGGCAAGCAGCGGCGTGGCGAACCTTCCATCTACCTTGCGCCATGGCAGGAAGGGTTTCTCTTACTTCCTTTTTTTTTTTTTATTTTAAACCAGAATAAACTGTTCAATACAATCAGCCTTCGCCAGGTTATTTGTTGTGGGCACAGGCCCTCCTTGCTGCCCGCACCCGACATGCGTGGAGCCGGCCCTGGCTGCGCTCCCTCGAGGGAACAACCGCATTCTCCAAGCGGGTGTTGGCGGGAGGGAGGGGGTGCCGGGGGACGGGACCCCCTTGGTGGGGGCGCTACAGCCCAGCCCAGTCGGAATCGCTCCTCCCCTCACAGCACCTCGCGGCCCCGCCTTCGCCCCTCGCGGCCCCGCCTCGCGACCGGACGTGCCGAGGCGCGTGGCGCCAGCTAGCGGCAGCTCGTGCGGCTGAGGTGTGCGCGAGCGGCGCCGGGAGCCAATGGGAGGTCGCAGACAGCGGCGCCGCCGGTTCCCGTCAGCCCTCGCGCGGGGCGGTTGAGCCATGTCGGTGGCGTTCGTGCCGGAGCGGCTGCGCGGGAAGGCGGAGGTCAACCAGGAGACGCTGCAGCAGGTGAGTGTGGGGAGAGGGGCTGCGGCGCGGGTTCTCCCGGCTCTGCTGAGTGGGAGCTGGCCCTGCCCGCCCCCGCTTCGGTCTGGGGCGGTAGCGGCGGGGATGGGGCGGGCAGTGACGACGCGCTCCTGTGCCCTAGTTGCTGGAGGAGAACGACCAGTTGATCCGGTGCATCATGGAGTACCAGAACAAGGGCCGGGCCGCCGACTGCGTGCAGTAAGTGAGCCGCCGGGGCGCGCCGGGCCGTGCCCTACCCAGTCCGAGCAGTGTCTGACCCGAGACCCGGCCCCGCGCTGTCTCCTCCTCCCCTACCCGGAACCGCCAGAGCCTCAGAGGCTCCTGGGGCTGACGCGAGCCAAGTCGGTTCCAGCTCTTCTGAGCTTTTCTGGCGCTCAGGAAATGCGGGTTTCTTTAAGAGGCTTCCCAAAAATTATTTTCACAAACCCGCAAAGCACAAATGCTGCTGCATTGGAATGAATATGACGGCAGCTCCTTGTCAAGAGTTTTGTGTGTCAGAATGAATCCAGCTCTCCTGAGTGGGCTTTCCTTTCCCCCTCAGTGTGTGAACACCGAGCAGTGCTTACAGAGGAGGGAGGGGAGCCAGAGTGTGGCTCTCCCGCTGTTCAGCTGTCCAGCTTGCGAAGGCTCTGGCTCGCAGACAGTCTGACAGCAGCTGCTGAGCCTGGGTGCCTGCTGCCTGCAAGTTCAGACCAGGTGACTGCAGAGCTTTGCCATCTCCTGCCTGTGGGCTGCTTGCTTGCGGCTCTGCATCTTTTCAGTGATGATCAGGCAAAGCTCTTTACTGTGCTAGCAAAGTTGGTCAGCACACACTTGGCTAGAGAGCGCAGCTCAAAGGGCTTTAGAACACGAACAAGATATGGAGGCGTTTGCCTTGTGTTATTCATGGTTTGCTGTATTTCTTTCCCTAACAACAAATGCTGATCAGATTGCAGACGTAGCTATTGAAGGGTGGGTAGTTTGCTGTAGAAGGACGCATCTCCTAGCTCTGTTTCTTCTCACAGGTACCAGCACATCCTGCACAGAAACCTCATTTATTTAGCTACAATCGCTGATGCAACGCCACCCAGCACACAGAAGACTGCAGAGTGACTGTGCCTGCCTGGACACGAGCAGGAGTGCTGCACAGTCCCACTTTGACTCTTGAAAGGCAGCTAAAAAGTCATCCATGCTTCTATGTAAAAAACATAGGACGTAGTATTTGCTGTAACAGCAGCCTGGCTTTCTTCCCCATCACTGCAGGCAGAACTCAAGGCTGGTGCTTCTCACTCTTTTTTCCTCTAAAACACTCCATGTAAGTATTCTCAGGAAGTAGCCTGGCTGCCAGGACAGCACTGCCAGCGCTGCCCTCAGAGGAGCCTGGCACAGGGGCACCCACGGCACAGGGGCACCCACAACACAGCAGCAGCCACCTGACAGCTGTGGGTTTATTGGAGTTAATCTGGACTCCTGCCACAATGAAATCACATGTGGGAATGTCCTGCTGCACAGCCAGCTACAGGGGCTAGGGACACATAAACCCACATGGGCACTCAGAAAGGGACAACCTCCCTACCTTGTATATCCAGAGACATTCACCCAGCTGACTGGGAGGACTCCTTAAGACAGGTCCCATGCTAAGGGGAGAAGATCTGACTGCCAGGCTTCTTCTGGGTGGAGAGAGCCCTCTCCATAGCAGGACTCCACCGATACCCTTGGGTACTGCTGGTGACGGCTGAGTTCTCCAAGCAAAGGACCTTCTGGGCCCAAAGGCACCAGCTGATGTCTAAGGGTATCAAGCTAATCTTTATCAGCTCCTAGCAAGCCTCAGCTCTTGGTGCTTGTACCTGCCACAGAGCCTTGCAGTCTGAATGAAGCAAAGGCTGTTCTCTGAGGCTGTGCAACAGTGACTTACAGAACCAAATGTCTAGGAAAGCTGGGACTGCTGCATAAGGGAGAGAAGGCTGCATGTCAGCCCCAGCTGTGGCACAGCTCTTCCTTTTGACTGGACATGCTCTGTAGTGCAGACTCTGTGCACAAGTAAATTCTTGCATAATCAAAACAGACTCCTCTGGTTCCTAGATACTTGTCAGGTGGATGCTTGTGTGCTCTGAGCCAGAAAGCACACCTGGGATAGTGCCCTTTGGTGCCAGGATGAGCAGAAGCTAAGTAACAGCCTTGGGCCCAGTTCTGTTGGGGCAGGAGGGAGCTGACTTTTGCTCAGTGTCATCATCACTACATGCAGTGGCCAAAAGTTAAAGTAACTTGGATTTGGTAATGTCCATCTGCACTACCAGTTCAGAGCCACTGCTACAGCAGTTTCTGGGTCAAGGTCCTTTGGTGCAGTCTACCTGCAATAGCAGCCTTAAAGATGCTTCAGCCTGTACGGTGCATAAAGGTCAGGTTTATGAGTCAGTAAGCAGGCAGTTGACACTTTTCAAACTCTTAAATAATCCCATGTTAATGAAATAAGATCTTTGTTACAAACCAAAATTACAGTTTAAGGTGCTGCTCGTTTTCAGCAAGGTGCATATTTTACCCAGGTATGACCTATTAAATGTTTGTCTTTAATAAAGCAAATTGTTGACTTGTACAGAAGCTTTAAAATACAAAATGTACAGTTCCAGTTCAGAAGCCTCAGCTGGTCACAAGAAGCACTGCAGTAAGGGTAAGTTAACTAAGCACCAAACCCTTGCACTGGGCAGTGTAAGTGAAAGTTAATGGCAAGACTCCTTTGCCAAGTGCAACAATTCTCAGGATTCCCAGTGTTGAGAACAGGTTGGAAGCAGAGGACAGAGTAGCACCTACGTGGTCAAAATGCAGACACTTGGGTTTTGCAACTGCCTGACGTGGCTCCAGGACCTCGCCAGCGGCTGTGACTGCAAACAGACTGCAACAACTAGAGAATAGTTTTGGCACTTGTTAGAGAAACTTCAACTCCCCTTTTGGTCTTAGTAGGAACAAGCAGTAAGTACAACCA
This sequence comes from Indicator indicator, assembly GCF_027791375.1. Lineage (NCBI taxonomy): Eukaryota > Metazoa > Chordata > Aves > Piciformes > Indicatoridae > Indicator > Indicator indicator. The sequence continues at coordinate 1,007,614 of NC_072028.1, forward strand.
AAGTGAGGGTTTAATATCAGAGCTAAATGACAAGGCTTAGGAAACTCAAACCCATTCATTGAGTTAAATAACCACTAACACCTTCAGCAGAGGGTCGTGAGGATCAGAGTAGTACAGACCATGGACAGTTTACAGACAGAAGCCACACTGATTGTGCAAAGCACAGTACTGTAAAAACTATGTACAGCAAAGAAACCTCTGTAAACATGGTAAAGATGACTCTCAGAAAAGGTGGTGACAAGATCATAAATACAGGCAACATCGGCATCCTCAAACAGCACGAAAGGTAACGATCTGGGCCTGCAGAGAGCCCCTCACCAAACAAACAAACAGAAGGTGGCTGGGTCCAAAATAACCCCAATGTTTAATAGTTTAGTGTTGTGTATACTTCCTCTAGAGCTGGAGTTCTCTTTTTGGTATCTTTAGACAGAGATGTAGTTTGTATAAACAAAGCCAGGTGTGCTTTATCTCTGTTGAAAAACCCACGGCCTTGGAGCCAAGAACCCATCTCGCTAGTAGTTAACATATTAGAATGATATGACATAAGAAAAATACAAAAATAAGATTAATACTGTCAAAACTCTTATAGCAGAAAATAGTGTGGTTTTTAGACTCTTTCCAAGATGAAATATGAAAATTTAAATAAGCTCTAACTATATAAAGACTCTTCTGTAATCTCAGTCACTGTACAGTGGGATAGCTATACACATATTTACCATGGTTCTTTAAGCACCAGTCACTCATGGAGCCACTTTGGTTGGAAGATGATTCCCAATTCCACAGGTTCACTTAATGGCACATATTGACTGCAAGGAATTACGTTATCCTTAAAAAAAAAATAATAATAATGTTCTTCTAACTAACTGCTACCCCACCTTTCAGTTCAGTATCTTCTGAGCCAGCTCACAATTGTTAATCCACCGTAGCATCTGAAATAAGACTTTAAACCTCTGCAGGGAGGCTCTGAGGCTCTGCTTTGAGGAGCACTGTGTGGATAATGCCTTTGGCCAGAAGCAGCAGCAAGGAATGCTGCATTTCCTGCAAAACCAGGGTCAGGTTATCTACAGGGATGCCATCTCCTGCAAGCAGCTCATGTGTCTGACACAAGGCTGAGTGGTGCTGCTGATCTTTACTAGAGTAAGGAAACTACCACAGAACTCCACAACCCTTTGTCCAACAGTTTGTGTGGCACCCAAAGCTGCTGCTGGGCTTCCTTTCACAGAGCTGTCCCCAGGCCCCTTCTGGAGAATACAAAGGCTACAGCTTGTCCAATCTGAACAGTGTTGAGCAGAGTGACCACTACAGTTTTGCTTCAACATCTTCCCTGTGTTCCAGTAAGATGTTTAACTATAAATCTATATGAAAAATAGCTATAAAATACAGTGTTTCTTGGATGCTCATCCTTCAGCAGTTGTTTCTTTAAAAAAAAAAAAGTTTTGAAAGTAAAGGCCATAGACACATTTTAAAAGCATTTCTACATCACAGTTTTGGGCTGTCTCGTGTACATCAGACATTGGCCACGTTTGCTTAGCACTGTAAAACAAAACTCAAGAGTTTGCACCTCTCACCCCAACCCCCTCGACTCCCAATTTAAGGAGAGAAGCAGGAACAGCCGACGCACAACTGGAGCCCAGCGTCCCTAGCCGCTGTCCAGCCCTGTGCTGCACCCCCTCGGCCAGCAGTCAGTACTGATGCAGGTAGGAGGGTCTGCGCTCGTGCTTGCCCGGGAAGGATTTGAAGCCCTTGGAGATCTGCTTGTGCTGGGCAGCCTGCTGCGGTTGCGGCTGCTGCGCGTAGGCGAAGCTGGAGGAGATGCCTGCTGTGGGAGCGCAGTCACTGGCTGCTGCCCACATGGGGGCCTGCAGGAGCTGCATGGTGTCGCTCCACTGCCCCACAGGGCCGCCTAGCGGGTACAGCGCTGCGCCCTGCCCGGGCAGCACGCTGCTGACAGAGGAGGTGTGCTGCCAGGGTGCCTTTGGTGGCCAGGTTTTGGTTTTGTTATCCTGAGAAAACAAAGAAAGTCGGTTTGGGGGTGGGGCTGGTTTTCAGGGGCTCCTTTTGGCTTAGTACCAAAATACTTCTTTCTTGAGACAATACTCAGCACATCAGCTTATGCCCTCACAATGACACAACTGCTTGGGCTGTAAAAGCCCTCTAAGGTCAGTGAGTCCAAGCATCACCCCAACACCCCCATGGCCCAGGTGCCATGGCCACAGGCTTCTTGAATACCTCTAGGGATGGTGACTCCACCACCTCCCTGGGCAGACTGTCCCAGTGCCTGACCCCTCCTTATAGCATTTTCAGGTTATTGTTTGCCAACAGAATCCATGCAGGTGCAGAACTCTCAGTTCTAAGAGCTGCCTGCTGAAGCACCTCCTCTTTACCTCCCCACAGTGCCTGACACACAGCCCCTCTGGGGCAGAAAGTGCCACTGGTGATGCTCTGGATCTCCCTGCAGAGACAATCAGCACCGACTGTGCTGCCCCTCAGTCTCACTGGAAATGTTGGGGTTTGTGTCCATTCCTGCTGCAAAGGAGGACTCTGACTTCCAGGTGTAACAGCTAAACTTGGTCACTTGGACAGACACTCTGGTCCCAGCTGCAAGCGAAGGGTTTGGGCCTTAGCTGAGGAAACAGAGATGCTATTGCAGCTCTTCTCCTAGGCTAAAGCATCCCAAAGTCCCAGCAGGAAAAGCCGCTGAGCAAAGCCATTTTCAGCTTACCTGATTCCGGTCATCTGCTGCAGAAAGCAGAGGCGGTGACGGTAGTGTACTTGGCTCCTGCTCACCACTACTATGTTTTCTGCCCAAAAAGAGAGGAACAGTTGTTACCTTCCTTTTCCTTTTTAAGTAAGTTGCCCACATGAATTTGCCACCAGTGCCTCAGCAGTTCAGAAACAAGTGGCATCATGGTAGAGGAGAAAAGTCTCAGATCTTCCCTAGACACCCTGTGCTTAGCTCACAAGTGGCTGTTTGCACAGCTGCTCACTTGCACGAGGAGACAGCCACTCATGGAGCCCAGTTTGGGAATCCCTAATATTGGAGACTCTACACCAATCCATGGCAGCAGTGCAGCACACAAATTGCCCTTTGTGTAGCTTCCTCTTAATGAGCAGGGATTTCCTTGGGGCGGCTATCACATGAAGTCAGCAAAGCCAGAAGAGTTTGATGTGTTTCTGCTCACCTTCTCTGCTTTACAGCAGCAACAAGATCTGGCCCTGAGAACATGGAGAACAAGCTGTCCCCATTAGCTGAGGAGGTCTCATCACTTGAGCTGGCAGAGTCTCCTTGAGTACCAGACCAGCTATTTGTCACATCACTGCAAGACAAAAACTTGGGTTAGTCCTTGAACAAAGCCTGGCCAGACCCTTCACCCCAGTTAGTTCTGCTGAGGTGATCCTCAGAGCACAAAGAAACCTCAGCACCTTGTAAGACATCCAAGTCATTCAAAAATACTTCAGTTTATTTACTTCTGAGTGACCACATCAACAGCTCCACCTGTTACAGACTCTATTTTACTAAAATAATGAGATCAATACAAGTGCCTCTCTTGGTCAGCAAGGACAAACAAGTGACTCTTGGGTTTGGAATCACTTTCATTGCCAAACTGAGCTAGAACACATTCTGGTCCCACTGATTGAGAGCTAGCTTGAGAGTGACATCCATTGTGTTATGGACAAACAGACAGAGGACCTTGCAACACTTCTGCTGTCATCAATAACTGTGGTTTGGAAGAGACTAAGCACTGCCAGTGCCCCTTCTGGCAGCTACCTGTCCTACAGCAGCAAGACTAAGCAGCTAGGACCTGGCAAGCTGAATTCAGTCAGGCTCTGCATCTTTCACAGCATCACTCTGCATAAAATTGGGTGTCAAGGGCTTTCAAGATACTGCAGGAAAGCTGCTGTTAATGAGCCTGTGCTAGAAACGCCTCCTTCCCCCGCCTGGGCCCAAACACTGCCTTCTAAAGCAAGCATCCAATGAGCGCTCCAAGAGGTGCAGGGGTTCCTCACTCCTGACAATTTGTGCAGCTCTCAGCAGAGGCAGCAGCAGCTGGAGCAAACACCCAGCACTCCCATGTCCTGCTAGGCTGCAGTGTGACCCAGACTGGTGTCCCCAGTGTGGCAGCTCTTACCCCTCTGTGAAGTACTCCGGGAAGGGCCACGTTTTGTGGGGGTCGTCGGGCAGGGGCCAGTGTGCGCGCGCGGCGCCAGGCCGGCGGACATGCTGGGCTTGCCTCTTCTGCTGCATGGCCTGGTTGACCCCTGCCACGTAGCGAGCGAACTCGGGATCAGAGCCAACTGAGGGACAGGAACCAAGACGTCAGTTGCTGAGGTTCAGCTCTCTCTGCTGCACCTACCCCCTCCTCACTCCATCCTTCAGCCCACAGAACAGAACAGAGGCAGCGAGTGGCAGCAGCAGTCGACCCCTCCTGGTGGAGCAGTGAAGAGCCGTGGATGGGTCACATTCACCATCCACACCTGGAGACTCTCACATGGCAGTACCCCTGCCCCTGGCCCTCCATCAGGGAAATGGTCCAACATCCCATCAGCAGAAACTGCTGGGATAAAAGCTTGCACACTGAGCCAGGCTCAGAGAACAAGAACATCCCAGTGACTACAGCTGATTACAGACTCCAACACCATTTCCAGCTATCCTGCCACCAAGAGGTGGATGTAAAATTTTAATCTCACTTCATCTTTGACAATAACCCCTCCACACTTCCAATCTCTTGGTGGTTCAAACCACATGGCACCACATCCTCCCCCACCCAAGCTTGTCACTGCAGTAACAGCTGTAGAACAGGAACCAGTCTGACTCTCACAGACTTGCCCAGTACTGGAGGGGAAGTGAAGGGGTATGGGAAGATACAGTCTGGCTCTCACCTCCAGACTGCAGCACTGGTGAAGGGCAGGAAGGATCAGTGTGAGGAGAGGTAAAATGAGCAAGTTGAAGGGGCTGGTTTTAAACAGCTTCACAAATTAACAACAGGGGGAACATCACCTGCAAGGGTCTTTATCAGTACTTGGATGTTGTCCATAAAGGAAAGGTCACGACTCCTACACCTGGGGCAGGAAGCAATGTTCCCACTTATTAATTAACAAAAGTCAATTGTACTTTAGTTCAGTTTCTGTTAATCAGGCTCACATCAGTACCTGCTTGCCTTTGTGAGCACCCTGGCACCTGGTGGGCAGCACTAGGAAATGGCAGCTCTAGCTAGCAGTGTTTAACAGCATTCTTTGTAAAGCAACCCTGGTGAAAGCCACCAAGAAAGGAGAAGACACACACCTGCAGGGTCAAAAGGCAAGATCTCTCCCAGCATCCCAAACACTCCTTCAGTTTGGTCACGATTTGGCCATGTGTTGTTTCTAGGGCCTTGTGGTTTCTGTCCTAACATCTCTGACATCATATTGTCCATATAGCTGCTCACGAGACCCAAGCTGTACAAATCAGAGCTCAAGTCTGAGAAGCCAGGACTGTTCCACTGGTTCATGTGAGACAAACCAGCTCCAACAGCCTGGGCTGGCTGCTGTGAGGAATTAGTCAGCCACTTGGCAGGTATGCGTTGCTGTGGTCCGATAGGTTGAAGCAAGTGTTGGTAATACTGCATCTGCTGCTGCTGCTGCTGCTTCTGTGAGTGCTGCTGCTGTGACAGGCCTGGTTGAGGAGGATGCAGCGGGGTGTGAGAGACAGCCTGCGGCTGCTGCTGCTGCACCGCCTTCTGCTCCGGCACCGTGGAGGAGGCAGCAGAGTTCCTCCTCTTCACCATGGGGGAGGTCTGCTGGGACTTGCCCATGTTGAACCCCGAGAGGAAATCGATCACGTCCTGCATCTCCTGGTCGGTTGGTAAGTTCATGCCTTTGTCATCCTTGCCCTCATCCGGCTTGAAGAAGCTGTCCCTGCGCTCCCCCAGGAGGCCGTTGGCCAGGAGGCTGGCCGTGCCCTGGGCAGCCGGCAGGGTCTCTGCGGCCCGCGGGAAGCTGCCGATGCTCAGGATGCTCTGCAGCCGCGCATCCACGCCCCCGGGCAGCTTCGCCTTCTCCTCCGAGCTGGAGCCGACGAAGACGTTCTTGGAAGGTGTGCTGGGGATGGAGTAACTCCCAGTGCTGTTTGCATTGCTGCAGGAAGTTTTTTTTGTAAACCGTGAGGTCAGCTTGGAGAAGGTCTTCTGCAGGCCACCCGAAGGCTTGCTGCCGTTCCCGGCCGGCATGTCCACCTGGTTCCCAAAGTCCGAGAGCTCACGCTGCAGCTGGATCTGAATGCAAGGCAGAGCCTGCTCCCTGCAGCGACACAGACACACAGACCAAACCACACAATGCATCACTGAGCTGGCACTCTGGCAGGAGAGGTGTGCTTGGGGAAGAACTTGTGGAGGAAAGAAAAGCAGAGACTGCCGAGCTCATCAGCTACTCCTCAGGGCAACAGCACCAGCATCTGCAAGGGCATGAACTGCTTTCCAGCTCTTAGGGCATGCTAATTGTGTTCCAAGACTTCAATGCAGACTAAATTAACGTACATCAAGTATTTCTGGGAGAAAGAAACAAACAATTTGTACAGCTGGACAAACTGCTGGTCTTAGAAAGCTGCTCTATCTCTATCCCTGCCCACAAAGTATTTGGGTCAGTTACCGGTTTCTTGCTCTCAGTTTAACTGCTGCTTCCCCCCACCACTACCAAATTCCTCAGCACAGATCCTTCAACAGATGGTTTTGTTCAAACCAGGCAAGTGGAGCAGAAGGCTCAAGAGAAGGTGTACCTTCCTTCCTTCCACCTATGGATGTCAAACACAGCAGTATAGAGCACATCCACCAGTCCCAAAGTCTTCTCTGGATCCAGACTCCTCTGTAGCAGAGACATGGTTGCTGGATCTTCTTTCAGACACCTGTAAGCAAGAGGTTTCACTTAAAGATCAACTTCTGCGTTTTTTTTGTTTTTTTTTTAACACTGAACAATTCTACCATACTGGTCAGGAACAAACAGCCAATCCATGCACTCCTGACTGCTCCTACAGAGGTGCAACTGGTAAAGGCAGGGTAATGGAAGAATGCCTGGGGATTCCTGAAGAAGGCACCTGCAGCCCCCGTTCCTTTCTGCTGTTGATTACAGAGCTAATCTCACTGTAACGAAGTCCTATCATTTACTCTACAATCATGACTGAGGATCAGTTCTTCAGCTGAGCAGACACAATTCAGGCACAGAGGTATGAAGTAACAAAATCACAAAGCCCATTGCTGGAGAACAGCAAAAGCACTTCACCAATGCTGACCCCAAACTGGGTGCACTCTGGAGTTCAGTGCTACCAGCCCCTGCCCGACAGCCTCCCTATGGGAAATGATTCAGCACACCCAGCAGCCTGGGGAAGGTTTTACTGGGCTGTGAAGATGCAGGATTAGTGAATTCTCATCAGTGGCATGGAACCAGCAGTGCCTCTGAGGTAAAATCAGAATAACCTAAACCTAGACACAAGGACGTTGGCCAAGTCCTGGAGGAGCTCCCCCAGCAGAGGAGCAAGGCAGCACCCTGGCTGTGTCAGCAGGAGGAGCTCTGCCAGAGCACACAAAGTCTGGCTCCCAGCACTCCCCTCCTTTGAGTTCTTTCATAATAGAGCAATTTACACCAAGAGAGGAGTGCCAGTTGGAGTGGAACTAGAGATGTACTTGGGCACACAGGCCATGGGCTGAGCCCCCTGGTACCATGGGTAACAGCCTGGTTCACAGGGCTCGGATGAATGAGCTGTCTTGTGATGAGATTCCTAACACTGAGTCCTGCAAAGCAGGAGAGAAAGGAACTGTTCTAATTGCAAATCATTGTCTCAAAAGAAACCCTGCCCTACACTGCACCTTCACCAACCACTCTTTCTAGGTAGGGATAGTGTCTGCTGGAACATGCACCTCACAACATCTCAGTGAAAAAGAGCTAAAAGCTCTTATTAATATCATCTCGTTCCTGGCCTTCCTCAGGTAACAGCTGTGAGGACCTGCCAAGGAGGAGCAGAACAGGAACACTACTGGATTTATGATTTTTTTAAAAAGATTTTTTTTTCTTTTTTTCATCACCAATCTTTTCCTTTTCAGGAGTATTTTAGTGGCCCAGCACTGCCTCTCTTCTGTTGCCCCCAGAAGGCAGCTAAATCACAACTGTCAGAACAGCTCCAGAGAAAGGAGCTCCAGGAAGATCTGCCATAAGTGCAGAGTGCTCCCTTCCATTTGCACAGCAAGGTTTTCAATCACAGCTATCAGCATCATCTGCAACACAGAAGTTTTATTTACCAAGTTGATGGAACTTGCACCACGATTCTGGACCCTTCTAAACTGATCTGAGGAGCGTAGGCTTCTTTATTTTCAATCTGTGCTGTGTCCACAACCACCTAGCACACAAAAGGCAAAGAAAAGGGCAATTACTTTAAGGATTAGTTGAAGTTCTTTGGTCAGCCCTGTAGTAAAAATGCAGTAATCTCACCTCCCTGCCATGCTATAGCTGGAAAAAAAAAAACCAAAAAAAAAAACCAGATCAAACCAAGTGACAAAATCATTCTAAGCTGATTTCTGCTTCAGTGTCTAAAAACAAGAAGCAAGGACACCAAGTGCTTACTTTGGTACAGGAACCTCTGTTTCATTCTTCTCAGTTACACACTGTAGTTGCACCTCAGTGTAAGGCCACCAGCTGCTTCACCCAGCAGCTGGCCACTACCATGGCTTTTAGAACAGCCCTTTTACTGGAGAGCTTTGGCACTAGCGCTAAGTCCACAGCTCCCAAACAAACACACAGTCACCCACACAGAGCTAAGCAGTTCAACTGCAGTGCATGGCAGGATCCAGACAAGCAGCATCCAGCCTGGAGCTTTTCACACAGCTCACAGTTCTTAACACACCAAACCCCCCATGCAAGGTTCTGCAGCCCCAGGCCACTGGTACTCCTCTGTTCCACCCAATGGACCCACTACTGCCGCTAAGTCCCTGTGAAAGTGACTGCTCAAGTGGCTGAATTCCAAGATTCTGCAAGGCCTCCTGAAGATACATGGAAGATGAGAGTCTGAAAAATTCACTTTCTGTCCTGAACTTTTCTTTTTATGGAACTGAGAAGGAATGGGTTCACTTCAGCTTCGTTGAAACTTTAATCCCAGGGATAGTAAGTTCCATATTTGGGTTGTGCTTTCTGTTGGTGTCCAGTCTGCATGGGTTGGCCTTTTTGATCATTTCCATAATTTCCTATTTTGGTCATGCTGAACCAGCAGCTTTTTGGCAGCAGTCAGCAGTTCCTGTTTCAGTGACTAGCAGATTAGCTGCACCATTTATCCTCAAAATGGCAAAAAGTCCTCTGTTAGAAATAAGCCTCAGGATGTTCCTGGCTTTTCTGCACTCACCCTGCACTGGTTCTACTTCTAACTGGTTGTCTGCTGCTGGTTAGGAAGAAAGGTGCAATATGAATAATGCTCAGGGAGTCTCTTTTCTCTCTTGCTTCAGCAAAATCATCCAATGACTTTTTAACACAACTATTTCCCACCTTGTAGGTACTTCAGCATAAGGCCTTAGTTTTCCCTCCAACTGACTCTAAGCTCCCACCCAAGTTTATTCCAACTTGTCAAACATGCCTGGGCACAATGCCAAGGCCCCATACCATAAGCCACCCACAAAAACACCTCTCACTTCAGAACAGGGCAGCTCCAATGCTCTTTCCCTGTATTTGCACCATTTTAATTCCATGGGATTTGCTAATCTGCAATTCAGCTTTGCTGCAGTTGTAACTGAGATAAGGAGAGATGAACTTTTTTTTTCAGCTCCCAAGAAAGCTTCCACCTGCCTCTCAGACCTGTAAATCAGAATTTCTGATTTGCGCAAGCCTAGATCAGCTTCTGACAGTGGCTAATGGTAGTGCTCATGGTCTGGGCTTTGTTGGGCTGTTCACAGAATGGGTTGGGTTGGAAGAGACCTTCAAGATTATCCAGTTCCAACCCCCTGCCTTAGGCAGGGACACCTCCCACCAGCCCAGGTTGCTGAAGGCCTCATCCAGCCTGGCCTTGAACACCTCCAGGGAGGAGGCATCCAGAACCTCCCTGGGCAACCTGTTCCAATGACTCCCCACCTTCACTGGCAAGAATTTCTTCCTAAACTCCAGCCTTGTAAAAAGTCCCTGCACGTATCTTCCTTTCTCCCCTTCTAGTAAAAGTTTTACAACGTGGGATTTAAACATCACTAAGATTCACTGCTCCTGCAATGCATGCTGGGGTTGCTACTCAGAGCTCTGTTAGCACACAAAAGGATGGCCACAGACTCACTTAAACCCTCTCCATGTTTCTGCACAAGACCAAGTCAAAGTTTTCTTTCCACCCATCTTCTGAATTAAGCTATTTGAATGCCCAACATGGAGGTTCCTTCAGCTGATCCCAATCTGAAAATCCCATTCTTCATAGACACATGTTTAAGGTCAAAACTGAAAAAAATGCACTTTCATTTTTATTTTTTTTCCTGAAACCAAAAATAGCCACACAAAGTCACATCTCATTGTGCTTTCCACTCTGCTTTAAAGGCACATGGCAAGACAGGCTCAGGACAACGAGAATGCCAAAGAATGTTCTTTCCTAACTGACAAGTGTACAGCCAGCTCTGAGCTGAGCAGACAGCTTTAGTTTTTACCAGCAGCAACCCCAGGCCTGCTTAACACTGCCCCATACTTCATTTATCTGAGTTCTCCACAAAATAAAACAAACACAGTCTGCCTCCCAGCCTGGTGGGTGCTTAGAGGAGAGCTTTCCTGTACATCTATTGTTCTTGTTTTACAGGTGTTTCCTCTCTCATCTCCACCCAGAGGATGCTTGAAAGCAGCAAATTACAATTTCTCACCACTCCATAACTGAATCTTGTAAAAAAAATGTTAGCAGAGTTTAGAAAGAAAAGCTTCAACCCTCACACCCTTCCAAACTGAAAGGAATCACAGTGAGAATGACTGAAGGGAGATGCCTCACAAGTATTCTGTCATGTGTGTAGCTCTTGACTGACTTGGAAGACAGAAATCTGCTATTTTAGAACATGAGGTCCACGCAGAATAAAAACCTTTGGAGACATTCATGATTTAACACCAGCAACACTCCATAAGCACTGTCAACTGAGAGAGTGTCTAAGCAAGTTTTATGCTGACAGCTCTGCAGAAGTTATGGCAAACCCTGCAGAATATCAGCACTTCAATTACCAGCAGGTCTAACTAGTTATGTCTAGACTGGGGGACACCAGGAGGCTTCCAGACTCCGGAGTGTGTCCCGGGCCACTCCCCAGATCTCATCAAGGCAGGACTTGGGTGTGTACAGCTCTGAAAGCCCCTGGAAAGGAAACGGTGGGAGGTGCAGCATCCTCCAAGGCGTTCCTCATCTAGACTCTTGGGAGCCAAGAACTCCTGAGGTGCACAGCACAGACTTCCACAGGACTGCTGAGGAACACTTTGTGTCGTGACCTCACTTCTTGCTGGCTCCCACATCCCAGCACCAGCTGTGGCAGGCAAAGGCACAATACCACTTAACCACAGCCTTTTTTTCTAGTTGTTCTTCTACTGATTGATATTTCATCCGTATTTTCTACTTGGGTGTTTCCAAGGAAGTCTGACCAAGCCTGCTTTCCCACAGTTGCTTTCTCTTCCTGCAAGGACACCCCCTTCTTAGGCCTCCTGGAAACCTTCCTTATACAAAGCAGTTAAGGCACCACCAGCTCCTGCCCTTAAATGCCAGTCCCACAGTGAAGTCAGGACTGACAGCAGGTGCCCTGCTGATACTGACAGCATGCCCCTTTGATCTGAGGCCCTCTTTACATACAAAGTGTGATCTGACCCTCCTTCTCTAAGGAATGCTGCAGTAGAAATACCTGACACATTTATTTACCATGCATCACTCACCATTACTGGAGAACCTATTAAAAGCACCAACAAAGAGGGATTAATGAACTAGGAGGGAAAGGCAAAGTCACTTAATCAGCTGTGTGACTTGTTTGAGAAATGTAGAAATATGGATCCTTACAAAGTCCTGATAGTCTGCCATCACCCTGAGTAAAGCTAGAAACCAGAAAGAAGCATTTGGCTAATCTGAGGAACACTGGACAGAAGCCAGGCTACAGGGTGCCTCTCTGCTTGCATTTTCTTCCTGCCCTGGTGCATTCTTGCCCCCATTTTATTTGCTCAGTCAAATCAAAACTCACAGAGTCCCAAAACCCTTGAGTGTCACAAATATGCCTTCATGAACGAAGAGGCTGTGCAGTAATTCATGATGGCAGCACAAATGCACTTCCTTATCAGTGTGTCCAAGCACCAGTTTTAGCAGCTGTTTAGATGCTGTAAAATCCAAAGACATCTATGTCAACAGCAAGGTATTTAATTGCTCTGTCCTATGTTGGAGATGCCAGGCAGCAGCACTTGGTACAGAGGATTTCCTGGTTTCTGTTGGGCAGGAAACTCTGCTTCCATTCAAAGCAGAGAGGAAATTAAAAGAACAGCAGATTTTAAGGCTGGTCTGAGAGCAGGCAGGGGAGGGGATGTTTCTTTTTACCATGGTCATCTAGAGACCTGAAAATCTTTCTATTTCACTATCAACTGAAAGTTCCACTTCTTGTGTTCTCCTTAATACCAGGCCCTACAAAGTACTCAGGACCTCACCCTGTTCCTAGCAGCTACAGATCCCATCTACAAACTTGCATTCTACAAGGATTCTTGGTTAGCTGCAGCATTCAAAATGGAGAAACACAATGGAAATTAATTTCCAAAAGCTACACAATCTCTAGTTTCTGCTCAGGGTGGCTGAGCAGCCCTTTGTTTGCCAGGCCTGTTCCTGGTCACTTACCAGCCCAGCCTGGCCAAACAACAGCTGTACAGCGGTTTTGCAGGCTCCGCGCCATGTGGAAGGGCAAACCTGGTTGAGCACCTCAGTGACAGGGGAGTCGTCCCGGGGTGTAAGCCCATTGTGGCACCCAGCCTCCTTAATCAGCTGCATCATCGTGTGCTGGAGAAGGGAAAACACAAAGATCAAGTGTCAGAGAAGCTTTGTGATGCTAAACACAGCACTCAGAAATGCCAACACAAAGGCTTCCCATACCTATGCATCACTGCTCAGAGACCAGACTGCCCACTGCTTCTGAACAAGCTCTCAGCAGTAGAAGAGCTCAGCTGCAGGACACAAGTGTGGGAGATTGTCTCTGCTGTTTGGCACGCAGTCCTCCCCCAAACCCAGAAGCACTATTTTAGCTTATATTCTTCCTCAAGTGTTTAATCAAAGCTACAAGAGGCACTACAGCACTTGGAGCTGTGGTTTGTTTCAACTCTTTCAGAGGAAGGGGAAAAAAAAAAAAAGGTGCTTAAAAAAAAAGTAGTGAAAATGTTAATTAAAATTGTCCAAATGCCTACTGAATGGCTCTTCTCCATCCCTTTCTAGGAGAAACAGAATTAACTTCTCCACAGTTTTACACCACTAAAAAAAATTAAAAATCAGTAACGTTTGTAAGAATCCATTCAAAGGAACTTTGTTACAAAATATTTTTTCAAGTACCTCCCTTAGCTCTAGGCTGGGCCAGACTTCTTTTGGCACTTAAGACAACAAAAGCTCTGAAGTGAGTCACCTAGTTGAGTCAACTGTAAGGAATCAATTTCCTCTGCACTTCTGGATACCCAACCTATTTTCAAAAAGTGCATAGAAGCTTCACCACCTCTTAGACTTCTCTGTGCTTCTCTCAGGTTGGGCTGAATTTGCCCAGGTGGTTAAAACGTTATCAGGAGCAGGGGTGGACCCACAATGTTATCAACATCTTGTTTCCACAGGAAGTCAGGCTAAAAATACACATTTCTAAATACAAGTTTGGCACTGAACCTCTAATGCAGTTCTTGTCTGAGCTTTAAGGAGTTCTGCTCTTTTTGTTCTTCACTCCTTGGGTTAAGTTCAGGGCTATTACCGTTTTCAGCTTCAGGTTCTCTGCTGCAGACTCATTAAAGGATATTCCTTTCAGAAAATGTGATCCTATCTGAACAGGTACAGTGGGCAGCTCACACTGAATTGGCTGAGGTGGAGTCTGCCTCCTTCCTGTTTGCTGGGCTTCAGCTTCACTACAACAGCCCTGGAGTAGGAAAGAACAGATCAGGTACAAGGAATGAAGACATCAGAAGATCCTAACATGAGTCTGATTTCTTTTTCTCCACTCACTATTTGGCAGGAGGGGGTGGGATGGCAGGGTTGAGCAGATCCTACCTGAAGACTCGCTTCAATAGCTTTTGGGTTCAAGTGGAAGCCAGCCTTCATTGCATATTCACAATGGCCCAGACTCTCCAAAGCCACTTTGTAAGCCTGACACCAAACAAAAAGTTGAGACAGAACAGGCAAGTCAGCAAGCAAGCAGGCAGTGTGTCTGCAGACACCTGGATCTGCCCTGCTCAGCTCTACGGCACACATTCAGCAGGCAAGATCCTCCAACAGTTCCTGGCTGCCTGCAGAACGGATTTCTGCAGCACCGTCTCCTGCCCTCTTCCATTCCTCGGCCCACTGGCTACATGCCCACTGAAGCAGCAGACTTTAAAGCCCCTCACCTGCAAAGCACTGTCAATTTTCATGTTCAGCTCCTTGAGCTGATGCTCAGGGATGGCCACAGTCTGGGAGCAGAAGAGCTGCTGCACTTCGATGCCCGCCAGGCACCCGTCGCAGCCTCGCTCTCGCAGCCGAGATGTGGCCTGCAGTGGGAAACCAAAACCCAGGGTGAAGAGGTTCAGCATCAAACCAGGATAAGCTTAATCACACTGGTTTTAAAGACAAACTCCAACACAAAATCTCACAGAGTTTAGAATATTCTAAGGGAGATGAGAAGCAGCAGCTGGTGGTAAGGCTCTGGAGGAGATGATTTATGGGAAGTTATTAAAGCTCTGCAAATCTCAGGTTATTTGTCTGGCACATAGGTGTTGGTTAGCAACTTAATTCAACATTGTTTGCTGTTGCTATTTCAGCTCCCTCTCAGGACTAAGGATCCTGTTATACAGGCTACATGATGACTGTGGTCACCAGAGAGGGACTTCAAGTTTCAGCATAAAAGGTTACTACTGGTCACAAATGCAAATACACTTAGTGGACAAACACTGCTGGGGACGGAGGAAAATACTTGATAAAATTCAGAGTTCTCCCTGTGGGGCAATTTGAAAAGAGCTCCACAAGATCACTTTCAGTTTAGCACAGTAAGGGAACAGCTTTGTAGAATAGAAGTTTAAAAAAAAATAATCACAACTATGGAAAGCCAAACATCTTATTTGTAACTCTACAACGTTAAACTACGGAGCAGGGTAGAACAAATAGAAACCTATTCCAATCTGCATGGAAGGCCTGGGGTACAGCTTATTTTCCAGCCTAGGAAGGAGTCCCAAGTATGATGTCGACACTGGGAGCTTTGGTACTGCAGTCAGTGGACAGATCCATCACTCACCTCAACTGATACAAAACTACAACATTTTCCAAGGGAAAGATCTTCAAAAGGAAGAATAGTTCTGAGCTATGGCCACAGAGTCTCATCTTAAGCTTCATTCTGAAAGAGCAATGTCCTCTCCTGCCAGAGATGCTGGGGTTATATTGATCCACAGAATGGGTTGGAAGGGACTTTCAAGATCATCCAGTTCCAAGTCCCTGCCATGGGCAGGGACACCTCTCACCAGCCCAGGTTGCTCAAGACCTATCCAGCCTGGCCTTGAACACCTCCAGGGAAAAGGCATCCACAGCCTCCCTGTGCAACCTGTTCCAGTGTCTCCCCACCCTCACTGTGAAGGATTTCTTCCTAGTATCTAGCACAGTGGACTGCTTTCCATTCCATCAAGTGAGACTGTAAAAGATTTCCACGTGTCTCCGTTCTATCAAGATGACTTGTGTAGTCAGCAGTCTGTCTACAATTACTGAGAGAGAGAACAAGATTTAGAGAGCTCAGATTTTCCTTATGCTGTCCTAAAACCCCAACACAAACACTTCAGAGTAGTTATTTTAGTCAATCATACAAATTGAGCAGTTTCTTCTGTTGTTAGTCTGAACCTAGGGAGGACTTAGGTTTTTCTCTTCTCCTCCCCACGATTGTTCAATAAAGGCTTGGATTAGTGTAATACTTGAAATGCAGGTTTCCTTCACAGAAGTACCTGAAGGGGGCTGGTAAGGAGGTAAAAAAGAAAGTGAAGGTCCCAGAATCTGTTAAACCCAAGTTTGATTTTAACCATAATTGAAACAAACTTCATGGTGATTGCAGGGCATTTCTAGACACTTAAGACAGTTTTAAAGACCTAAGTGGATTAAACATAAAATTCCCTTCTTTTATGAAAAAAGAGAGCAAAGCTGTTATGAAATCTCTGCAATACACCTAGAGCACTCCCAGAGCCCTGTATTATTGTCCAGCAAAGTACAGTCAAGCTGCAGTAAAAGTGACAAACAGTTCCTCTGCATTCACAGTTCCAAAGGAAACTTGTTTGCCTTCCTACACCTAGCAGATGCAAGCTGATAAATGGAAACTTTGACAACATTTCCAGTCCAGATGATTTCCAAGCTTTTGGGCTGCCACATTACACTTCAAAAGCACGTGCTCTGAGTTACTTCAATTAAAGGAAACCATGCACTCAGTGTCTGAATCTGTTCTGCCAGTTTGCAGACTTCACAGTGCACAAGAAAGCAGGAAAGCTCACAGAAGTAGTTTTCTTTGTAAAATACTTCCTGCAGCAGGAAAAGTAATGGTCATGAAGATGATCAGGGGGCTGGAGTGCCTCTGCTGTGGGGAAGGGCTGAGGAGCTGGGGGTGTTCAGCCTGGGGGAGAGAAGGCTCTGGGGAGACCTTCCAGGACCTGAAAGGACTACAAGAAGGCTACAGAGGGACTGTTTGCAAAGGCCTGCAGGGACAGGACCTGGGGCAATGGTTTGACATTAGAGCAGAGCAGATTTAGATTGGATGTTAGGAACAAGTTCTGCACCATGAGGGTGCTGGAACACTGCAACAGATTGCCCAGGAAGGCGGTTGAGGCCCCATCCCTGGAGATATTAAAGGTGAGGCTGGACAGAGCTCTGAGCAACCTGATCTAGTGGAGGATGTCCCTGCTGACTGCAGGAGGGTTGGACTGGATGACCTTTGGAAGTCCCTTCCAATCCAAACCATTCTATGATTCCACAGCTGGCAAGTGCTTGTGGAAATACAAGTCCAGAGAGTAGTGGCACCTTTAAAGTATTGCAGTTAATGTTCCAGCAACTGCTGGATGAGGCAGCATCAAGCTTAGCAGCACAAAGACAAAAGTGTTGGAAGTTACCCTCAGAATTTTTACCAGTGAAATAGAATTAGTATTCAATTTTTGAGAGAAATAGCCATTATCTAAATTATTTTTCAGCAAGATTTTGCTGGGTTTGAAGGGCTTGTTGTACACTGGTGAGGTTTTCATCTGCTCCACCTGCCAGCACACATTTGAACAGTGTCAGTTCACTACCACTACCAAGAAGCTGTTCCCACTGCTGTGCACTCCTCAGGTAGCCACATCACAAAGAGAACTTCACACAAGGCAAAGAGTACAATCATCACACAGGCAAAACAAGTGGTAGCAGCTGAAACTACCTGCAGCATGCTATGCATTCAGAGCTTTTCTTCCTTTGGTAGAGCATCCAGCCTGAGCTTGGTTTCACTAAACACAGCTCTCATTTCACCAAACAATGTTACCACAGCAAGACCTCCATACCTCTGCTGCTCCTCTCCATGATCTTATTGCATCTTCTAGCTCACTTGTAGCGTTTAAATTCGAGGCTCCAGATCCCGTAACATTCTTTCTCTCCTGACCTACAGCTTCAGCAAAGCAAGAGTGTGCCACTGGTTGGACCTTCTGCAAAGCTTGTGACAGGAACTGGAAATGGACCTGCATCACTGTCAAGAAACATCTCCCAAGTACCTGCAGGAGAAGGAAGAAAACAGCTTCAAGCAAACAGAAGATTCCACTGAAGTTTCCCTCTTTTGTTTACTGTTTGGGGAATGAAACTCAATTTATCATTTTTTTATTATTGCTGGTATTATTATTATTATTATTATTATTATTATTATTATTATTATTATTATTATTATTATTATTATTATTATTATACTTCAGAGGTCCCAAGTACCACATGGTATTTGCCCTTTTACTTGAGGCGAGCAGCAAGTGAGCCTTGGTTTCTGTGAATCCGGGGGAGATGAAGATGTCATCTGCACTGCTGCACTCAGAGTTCTTTGAGGAATGAAAAGCCTGTGAAGTTACTTAGCAATATTAAGCACATGAACACCACCAAAATGGGAGCAGCAAATTACGACAAGGAGACACTCAACAGCAAAAGCCCCCTGCACACAGATCTAGCTGAGTTTGTGCTAAGAAACCCAAACTGAACAAGCAAGCAAACTCTGAATGATTTAAGCTAGGACTGTACAGACCAGCCAGGTTTCCTCCAGCAGTGTTCTCCAAGCAGAGCCGTGGCTGGCAGGAAGCACCAAAGCCCCTTTGCCACACAACAGAGTGGCAGCACGGTGCCATTTTTAGGTCAGAGCAGTGACTGCAGGATGCATGCATGAAGTTGTAGTCCTGTCACTTGCATTGCCTGCCAGGAAGTGCTAACACTGGCAGAAACCTTCTCTCCAGAGGATCTCACTGAAATGGATCATGCAGGACCCAAGGAGAGGCAGGAAGCAAAGTCTGTGCCCCTCAGGCTCACTGGGCTGAGGGCAGCAGCATCACTGTTCTGTGCTCACCTCTTCCAGCCAGAGTTGGGCTCTGTGTTCTGCACCTCTGTCCCCTGCACGTGTCCAGCCCCCATCTATTTCCCTGTCATACCAACACTAATGAGAATTATGGCCAAGGACAGACACATGCCTGCCAGCAGCACAACTGGGCACACAAATAGGAGTGCTAGGGGCAGCCACTGTACGCAGAGGAGCAGGCTGGAGGGCAACCATCCAGGGAGACACCAAAGCAGCAGGAGCAGGAGGGCTCTGTCCACCTTCTGAAAGGGCCACGCTCTCCTGGAAAGCCAAAGCCTACACCAAAGTGTATCCAGAAGGCAGCAGAGGAGCAAGTGTTTGCCAAACAACTGCAGGAAGGATTTGAAAACTATTCCGAGGGTTTGTTTCTTTTCGGGAGTTTGTCACACAAAGTGGTTTAAAAATGTGTATTTGACTTTGAGTTATGACAAAAAAGACTCAGCCTGAACTCCATTTTAGGAATAATTGATAAAATAGATAATGTCCAAAGCCATTGTGCCTTGGAGCAAATCTGTCTGGCTTATTTTCAGCTACATTCTTCTGGAATAAAAATATTCAGGCACAGTGATGTTGCTGGCAAGGCTCTGCAGCCCCACAAACAGCTCTATGCATTAACTGTCTCCTGCAGAAGAACCACTGGTGGCAATGCTTTTTTCCACTGCATCCAGACTCCTTTTGACATTCCATTCTGCTTCCATCACTTCCCTTCTTTGTACAAGGCATCACATTAAACATTTTTGGTACTTTGACTGACCTCTGAAAGGGGAATTTGGTTTATTTTAAAACAAAACAAAAAAACCCCAAACAAACAAACAAAAAAGAGGCAGTCAGTAAACGATAAAATGAGTAAAATTCCAACTTTCCTGGCTCCAAGGTTAGAAAGATTTATAAGAAAAGCAGAGGGAAAGGGAAGTGGTGATTGAACCTTTCTGTGTAGGAACAATGCAGCTCTCAGGGGAAGGAGAAACTAGGACTCATTAGGAATTTCAAGCCGATTAAGTTTCAAAGAATATTTAAGGTACAGAGGTTGAAGATTCCCCTGCCTGGGAATAATGCTCAAAATAAACAAATTACTCCGTTTTCAAGCGGCAGCACACAACATTCCTCGTGTAATTCCCACTGTTAAGCAGTACAGATAAATGGTACCATCTGCTTCACTCAACTTCTGCTTGGTTTGAGAAAGAATCTATTTCTGTCTCTCTCAGACAGGGGTAAGGTCAGGTTTAACTGCTTAAATAAACCCCAAGTGGAGGAGAGCTGCACCGTTACACACTCACCACAGATGCCAAGCTTGCTTTGCTGTGAAGTTCACTTCTTGAGCATCTTCTTCCAAAGCACTAAAACTGTCCCAACTGTGGGGAGGAGGAACAGCTACCACCAGTTTAACAAAGAGAGGCAGGGCTGGCCAGCAGTGACCCCATGAGTAAAGCAAGGGACTGGATCTCTGCTGGGCAATCTGCACGACAATCAGCAAACGCAGGTGGGTGTTTTCGCACAGACAACCACCCCTTGGCCCTTGCTTTCCTAAGCACAGGTTTCTGCTTTAGCCATGATCAGAAGAAACTAAAACCTAGAGACTATCAACTGGAATCATCACAGATGTCAGCTAAGTAAGCTCTGGTAGTGGTGGTATTCCCCTAAACCATTTCTGAGAGTCATTTCTACTGCAGACACGATGAGGTCTCCCAACTTCCCAACGTTTTGTCCCAAGAACTACAGCTCTAACACCTGGACTTTCCTAACCTGCTCCCAGGCAGGACAGCTTTCTGTCTCAGCAGCTGAAGCACCTTACTTAAAGGAATCTCTCTCCCAGTTTAGGCAGTGGGATGCAATGGGATTTTCTGAGAGGTCTCACTTCAAACCTGCTCCTTTCTGAACACTGACTGGTGATGATTTCAATCAGGCTGGTTACACACAAACAGCCGTACCAGGTGGAGGTGCAGTGTTAGCTTCCTCTGGCCCATACTATCCTCCTCGCATGGGCAGCACACAGGCAACCTGAGAATCTTTTGCTGGACAAGGCCCACATGAAAGTGCGAGATTTCATTGCTAAGCAGTGATGCCATGCAAACTCCCTGGCAAGCAAATCTTACAGCAGACTCTTTAGAACAGAAGAGTGCCAGTAAGAAAGTTAGCAAACCAGCAGTGTTAGTCTCCCAGACTGGACACAAACATTGGCTTGCAGTTCCAAGGGCCAGTTCATCCACAAGAATTTATCCTCCTCCCTCTTTTTTTTTTCCCTTGGCTACTTCCCTAAACAAACAATCTGGGACTCAAACCCCATTCCACCACACAGCTTATTCAGTAGTTTCCTACTACCCCCCTTTCTCATCACAGAGTTCCTACTGGCTTTGGTGACAACAAGCCCTGCACACCACCTGTCTACTCATGAAGAGAACAGAGGAAAATGGCCACACAATGAAGTTAGCAACAAGGGGTTACTCTGACTGGTGTACCAGATGAGGAGCTAACACCTTTCCCACACACGACTGAAAGTGGACAGAATATTGCTCATTTTTGCTGTGCAGCAGCGCCCTACAGCTCAGAACAGTGCACCTCCAAGGGAAGATATGGCCCTGGTGATTGCAAACCAGTCACCTCCAACTCAAACTAGGCTCCAGAGAAGAGGCAGGATTAGGGGACACAGGCAACCTCACTGACTCCTTTCTGCTAGCAGTTAACCTCTAAACACCCAGCAGTGCTAATCTGGTACTGACAGCTACTAAAATGGTCACTGTAACCTAGGAAAAAAAAGCATTGAAGTGTTAAATACTTTGAAAATTAAAAGCAGCCATTAAAGTGTACTACAAAATATTTCTACAGACAATGCCAGCAGGTCTGAGAGCAGACCATGAGGCTGTAGAACAAGACAAGAGCACAATGGCATTCCAGCAGGCCGTGGCATTTTTTACTGATTTGATGCAGCTTTTTGCTACTAACACTTCCTCAGTTCAGAGAAGTCTGAAGCCAGTACCTGAAAATAATAGCCAAGACAATAATGCACTTAAATTGAGCTGTGCAACGTTAAGGAAAGCTTACACTTTATACTTACAGAGGTTTGCCCCACAAACATCCTCTTGTTCAAAAATGGTCATTTAATACATCCAAAAGATGTCTCCATTTAATGCAAACCAGAGGGTCCAGGTAAATGTCCTGTGCCTGCTCCTCCTGCTGAGGGAGGCAGGCTGTCCACCTCTGTCACTGCTGCTAACATTTTGAAGGCAGCACATGAAGGAAGCTCCATGCAATGAAACCAAGATTCATTCTCTGCACTGGGCAGTACTGAGGCTGCTGCAAAACCTTACAGAAGATGAGGAAATACACAAACGTTTTTTCTAGCTCTTTTGAGCTCCTCCCCCTTACCCCATTTCTTTTAACGCTTTTATTAACAGGAGTTCGGTTTTACTGCATTCTCCCAACTTACAAAACTTTAACAACATCTGGAAAGATGTGGAAAGATCTGGAAAACTGAACATAAAACACTCTCCCTGCCCCTGATTTCCATGCTGTTCCTCACCCACACAGGCACAACACACCTGAGAATTCAGAGGGTTTTTTCAAAGGGGAAGAGAAGAGGCAGGGGGGAAAAAAAAAAATCAGCATTTGCATTTTTTAAATGAAGAAACCTTGGGAAACTCCATCTGTCACCAACACTTTGATCAAGAGAAGTCACCTTCATACACTCTTGGCAGACAGCTCTGAGCTAGCAAGCTCTGTGCTGCTCAGAAGCAATAAATAAATTAAAACCCTCACCCACTACTGCTACAGTCCAGGCTGCACAGCCTTTTTTCAGTCCAAATCCAAGTCAGCATACGTTTATCAGAGCTTGCAAGTTTTCCTGGAACTGCCTTCCCTGGGGGCTGGAGCCCACCACACCAGATAAAACCATGTGGCACCTCATGTCTGAGCTGTAGCTCTCTCCTGGATTTCTAAAGCCCAACCTGCTATGCTTGCATTTCTTGTTCTTCCACAAAGCAGACTTCTCCCTAGCCTTTCTCAACAAATGCTGTTTCCTTAGCCAACCTCACACATGTAAAACCCCTCATTGTCATGTCTAGTTTTGAATGGCTTCAGAGATGGAGACTCTCCCACCTCTGTTCCAGTGCTGCTACAGCACCATCAACCCTTAAATTAAGGAAGTCCCTCCTCACGTTTAGATAGAACTTCTGATGTTCCAGTTCGTGCCCCTGACCCTTGTCCTGTCACCGGGCACCACTGAACAAAGCCTGGCCCCATCCTCCTGACACTCAGATCAGCCTTCAAATCCTACAAAAGCAGAGCAGGCAAGGCTCTCAAAGGTCAACCTAATCCTAATCCTAGTCCCAGGCAAGGAGCAATTTCACCTGGGTCAGTTTTGCTAGATGCAGGTTTAACCTGTTCTGTAAATTCTTCATGACAGAGGCTCTCTCCCCTCTGTAGCAACCCAGGTCAGTTCTGTGCTAACGTCACAGAGCATTCTCAGGACATCTTCATAGGCATCCTTCCTTCTGAAATTTCAGTTCATTACTTCTTGCCCCACCTTATGCAGACATGGAGGACAGAACACTGCCACTTCTTCCGGCAGCTTCTTGCATATCTGAACAACTCTGATCTTCCTTCTTAGTCTTCCCTTATGTATAGTCAGGCTCTTTAGTTTGTCCCCTGCAGTCCTCTTTCCTGGATGTCTGATTAAGCCTGCTGCTCTCCTGTGGTGTGTCTCCAGTTGCTCACTATTTCTCCAAGTGCAGCAGCAGTGCTGTGTGGGTGCACTGTTGTCTTTAATGCCATAATACCCAAAGTGAAGAGAGCTGAATGCTTATGTCATGGCTCTTGAAGGTTATAGCAGTGTTGAGTACATGACAACTGCCTCTTTGCACAACAGCAACAACATGGATTTATTATTTGCAGCCAGACAACACTGACTCCTACTCAGCATATGACTACCATAAGCCCAAGAAGTGTTCTTCAGATCTGCTGCCCAGCAAGCTCCACTTGTGAGGTTGAGAATGTCTATTTAAATATCCTCACACTGTTTTCCTCTCCAAATTCCACCCCAACTGGAAAACTCATTTCTTCAGGTCAAGATTATTTCTCATGTAGGTCTTCCAGCGTATTTCTGTCATGTACTTTCAAGTCATCTACTAACTTCAATATATTCTCTGTACTGACCTCTGCCAAGGTCCACCTTGAACAACAGGTAACTGCTTCCTGGGCACAACCACCCAGCAAGCATGCCTAGATACTGAAGTCATCTAAACCATGCTCCCTGGCTGACTTCGGCACCAGCCATGTGAGCCAGATCCAAATTCTTACGTTTTGCTGGCTCTTAAGCAAATGCAGGGTGCAGGATTTGTCTCATTATGCAGCAGTTCTCATAAATCTTGCATGTGAACTTTTTCAAAGCTGTGTGCAAGGTACAGTTCTAGTTAAGAGTACAATGACAGCCTGCCAAGTGCCACAAGACACACCTCAAAAGAAAACCAAGCAATCCTGCTGCTGTGCCTGCATTCTCTTTACATCTGCTCCTGCCAGAGAGCTGCCTGCTGAAGAGAGCACTGCAGGTGCACATGGAGCTCAGGAGCAAGGGTTAGGTCTGTGCAGATAAAGCAGGGACCAAAGCAAGTTTCTCCACCTTTGCTTGTAGCTGGCAGGACATGCAATCACAGTCTGCACATAATGCTCTGCTTCTGCTTGTGAACCCTTCCCTGCTGAACAGCCACTCCCCCCACAGGGTGCAGGAGGTCAGGGTGTGAATTAGCACCCAGAACTGCTGGGCTAGGTTGTAAAAATCAGTACACAGAGCGATGCCAACCTTTAGCAAGCCCAGAAAAAAACCCTAAAAGACAGACAAGGCTTCATATGTTGCTGCCTTCCCCTCACCCCCCTCCCCATTAAAAACAAATAAAGTCTTTCAGCCCAGGTATTTATCAAGGACTTTAATTACATAAACTCACACTGGGCTTTAAATTTAAATAAAAGGTGTTTTTTCCTACAGCCTTAGCTGTGCATTCTGGTGTTATTAGACTGTTTTCCAAAAAGAGAAAGACATCCAGAACAAATATCTAGCTGCTTACTTCATTCTATACCACGCACACAGCACTGCAAGCTGCCAGTCACACTGCTCTCTACAATTATATCCTACAACCAGCATTCTGCTTTACTTGAGCTGCAAGCTGTGCAGCTACAGAAAGCAGCTAATGCTTGCTAAGCATCTGTGTGTAACACTCAGCCCTACACAAAGTTACCTGGAATCCAAATAAAAAATAAGAGAACTCAGCTGCTTTTTCCACTCAGGGTAGAATTCTGTAGGAATAACTTTGCAAAGACTGCTGTAAAGTGAAAGCAGTATGTCAAAACATGAGGAACTACTTAAAACACCAGGGATTCATGTGTGACTATCACTTAACACTGCCTCTTCTATAATTAAGACATTTACCACAGGGAGATTTACCCAGAAATACCCAGCCAGGCATGGTGAGAGTTGGGGTGAGAGTCTGAATTCTGACTGCTGGGGACTGGGTGCCAGCACAAAGTCAGGACACACTCCTACAGCACCAATCTCTCATGTTAGCACGGTGGTGCCCTGTTAAGCACAACAGCTCCAAAAGAAGCTGTGTTTGGAAGAGTGGCAAAGCATTGTTTTACACACATTTTGATCATTACTGGCCTTATGGGCAGGGTTACACAAAGACTGATGACAATACACTGCTCCCACCTGTTCAGGTTTCCCCTCAGTGGATAATTCTAATTATCCTTAGAATAGATAATTCTAAGGAAAGTATAGGTTCATTTGGTTTATGATGGCTCAATATAATTAGATTAGCTAACATAAACCAGAAAATGATTAAAACTTGTCTTTAGTTGCTGTGGAGGGGCAGTGTGTTGGCTTTTTTTTGTCATTCAGCATTAGTACTATTTTTAAATTATTTTAAAAAATATTTAAGCATGGTTTCTCTGAAAAACAAAAAGGCTGTTGGATTTCTTTTCCATAGATTCATAGAATGGGTTGGGTTGGAGGGGACCTTTAAGATCATCCAGTTCCCACCTCCCTGACATGGGCAGGGACACCTCCCACTAGTCCAGGTTGCTCGAGGTCTCACCCAACCTGGCCTTGAACATCCCCAGGGAGGTGGCATCCACAACCTCTCTGGGCAACCTGTTCCAGCATCTCCCCACCCTCACTGTCAAGAATTTCTTCCTAATATTCAGTCTAAACCTGCCCTCCTCAAGCTTCAATCCATTCCCTCTCATCCTAGCACTTCAATGCATTGCCACTCATCTGACAAGTTTAAATCACCTAGAGGGTGCCCATTTAGAATTCTCTAGCTAGTACAGGTTAATTACAACTCGTCCTTCTAACATCCTTTCAAACAAAGTGCAAGCTCTTGCACAGAAATAGTCACTAAATAATCCCTAGCTGGACGAGAGGCACTGCAGATCACTTAGTGCTTTCAGGAAGAGAATGCAAGAAATGGAGAGTTTCTCTTTTTACCAGCAAGTGCCTACAGTTGGACTCAATGATCTTAAAGGTCTCTTCCAGCCTTAACGACAAACACAGAGCAAGGCAGACCTTCAGGTGTGGAAGTGATTTAGCAGAGGAGTCCAATTAAGCGGGAGGACAGAGGAGCGCTCGCGACGCGGCATCCCGCAGGGCACCTTACCTCAATGTCTTGTAGGCTGAACTCTTTCTGGTCTTTGAAGTTGGCAGCTCCGGCACTCAGCTCCATCAGCATTTTTGCTATTTCTGGTTTTATTGCTGCTGTGAGGCGACTGGCTGCTTCCATGACATGTTCCTGCACGTCCTTCAGTTGCATAGCTGCCTTAGAGTAGTGCGAGTTCCTGAACACGCTGCTGAACAGCTCAGTGAGGAAGGTGCTCGTTCGGCAAAACACATTGAGTGCATCCAGGTACTTGGAGATCCCCTGCTGGATGTCTGCGATGGGAGTAGTGTGGGACACGGGGTGGCTGCAGCTGCCCGCAGCAGCTGAGGAGACCAAGGGGGGTGCTGGGGTGGCGGAGGCCAGCGGGGCGCTCAGGGTCCTGCCTAGCTCAGGAATTTGATACTGCTGGTGTTGCTGCACCTTCTGCTTGGACCCGCCAAGCAGGAAGCGCCGCTTATAGTCCATTTTGCTTTCTTGTGCACTACAGCAATACATAAGTGAGTGCTTGTCCAGAGAGTTCTTGAATTAACAATCACTTGTCACACTCCTTCCTCGAGCCCAGAGCTATGTACAGTGCCGGTGCAGGGCTGTGTACATAGGTGTCACAAAAGGCATCTCAAAAAGGCAAGCGTCTGTATCATTTGTACCAGCAGCGAGGAAGGCAGCAGCAGATCTGCTGACTTTGTGTTTGCAGTGTTCGGTGCAGCCCTGCTGCAGTTACAAACTGTACTCAAAAAGCAAGCCCAAGTATCCCAACGATGCTCTGTCCCTTGCTTGGTGTTCTCTCTGCCGCACGCCGGAGCAGAGAACCTACCACCTACGATTCCTCCGTGAGCATGTTATTGTCGCTTGCTGTTAAGTCTACAAAAGTTCTTTTTGTCAATGCAAATAATAGTTTTAGAAGCAATACTTTAACACAATTTTCCCATCAGTAGTATTGGGAAAAGTGGAGCAAACCACTGATCAACAGCGATTACAAAAGCAGTGCAGAGGCTCCTTCCTTGAAAAAGCAAATCCTCGTGTCAGCAGATCGAGTATCTTCAAATGTCTGGACAGATCCAGTCTGCCAAATGAGTTTATTTGTAGTGTCTCTTTTTAATACTGAAGGGAAAAAAGAAAAAAAAAATACCAAAAAAACCCAACACTCTGGACTCTGTTAGAGAAGACTTTGCAAGTCTAAGCTATTAAAAAGGAGTGTTTATTATTGCAAGCCTTCTTCCCTTTCCCTTATTTGCTGAGGTAGTTGTTTCTGTTGTGACATTAAGTGGTGCTTCCAGACTGCATTTGCCCTCAGTTGTAGGTGCAGAACAAAAATGCACAAATGTATTTGTAAGGCCTCTAGGTCATTTCCTGTGAAGGGGAAAAAAAAACAAACAAACAACAAAACACAAATGTTAAAATGTTGTGGAGCATTGAGAAGGTTTGAGATTGTAACTCCTGCAGGCTCTTGGGTTTGCTTCTCTAGGCACACCTTGGGAACAAGATGCAGGATACCAAGGAGGAAGAGTTGCAAAAAGAGAGGCAGTTGCAAATTAGCATCAACCTGTTCCTAACCTCAGCACTGCTGAACACGGTTCTATTAATTCCCCCACACAGACTGCAAACTTTAAGATTACAGCTAACAGCCAGTGCCACCCTCACACAGGTAAGAACAGTGGAGGGCTATTCGTGCAGGGCTCAGGAGGAGTTAATCACAGTTCCTAACCTCATCCTTTTCAAAGAGTGTAAGACTGAAGTCAAGGAAACCTTTTAGCATGCACCATGATTTATTGCAGGACTCAGACTCCTATTCATGGTAAGAATTTACTAAATCAACAGATACAGGTCCTTAATTTTCCCCAGTCCAATAGCAGACAAATCTGTCTGTATCCTAACTGAGATTAGCTGAAACACACCACACACAGCTCCCATATCAGGATGATGGACAGCATCTACCATATGAAGCTTATTATGAGGCAGAATTGTCAAACACCTTGGGCTAAATAACACCCTCACCAGACATGAAATTAGGGAGCAACTACAGCATCCTGCTCCCCAGTCCTGCTCCCACTAGCACACTCTGGTGCATTGGGAGAGCCAAGAGCACTTTCTTGAAGGTATCTGAAGGAAAGCGAACAGAGCCTGAGCAGTGAGGGAGGGTCAGTTTGCAGCAGGAGATGCCCAAGGCCAGGCTGGAGGAACTGGAGCTTCTGGAAAAGGGCATGAAGATTTTTCAGCCCTCACCCTTAGTCAAAGGCAGCTTGTAAGCAGACAGGGCTTGGCATCTCACGCTCATGTTTACAGGTTGGAGTCACATATCCATACATACAATGGTCACTTATCCTCTTCAACTCCACATTTTATAGAAACACTCACAGAGGTTTATACACACCTGTGTGTGACAAGAGATCTTTTGTATGCCCTATGACTTTATGGCTTGTTAATTAATCCCACCCCAATCATGCTCCTCTCTTCTGTGCTGGAGCCAAAACTGCATTGACCCAATCACCTCTGATGCCACCAGCTATCTTAGGGTGGGAAACCCCACACTAGTGTCCTGATGTTCTACAGTGCTCCTCACTTGGAGAGAGAAACACTCTACTTGCTGAGAATGCAAAGGACACTGATAAACAATGTGAAGACACCATCAGAAGGAAAGCATTGCACAGAGAAATACAATTTGTTCAAGCAGTTTATCTAGCCCTAGCTCTTACTCACACTTCAGGCCACTCTCCCTCTCCTACACATTTGCCTAACTTAATTTCATCATATAAGGACATTCTCTTCCTTACTGCAGCAGCAGTGATGTCCAAGGCCAATATCAAACAGTAATTCATAACAGGATTTTTCCCTGAGCACTTGAAAGAATAATGCAGATGTAACAGGAAGGAACCCTTTAATTCAACAATAAAATGATCCTTTAGCTAGGAAATTTGAGATACAAAAACTGTATTGTCAAAATGAGTGGGGAAGAAAGACTTTTATCTTCAAAAATGCCTTATTTCCACCTCTCTGAAGAAAGAAGCTCTCAGTGCATTCCCACCATGTGTTTTGACACATACCTATGATACAAACCCCCCCCCACAAAGCAGCAGGTAAGACTCATCAGGACAAAACAAGGTCTAGAGCTGGATAGTCTCACTTCCACCAAACTACAGCCATACCCATTTGTCAGGGAGTCAGTGCTGCAGAGGGGGCTGAGATATGAAACAAATCTTTTGTATTCCCACTTCTAAACCATGACAAACAGCTATAACACAGCAGAAATCACACACACACATTTCAGCAGCCCTTAAAGTACTCTAAGCTGCTGACTTCCTTTCCTAACTCCTTTATGCGTCTCTCAATACTCAGACTGAACATCCAAATGCAATAAACCCATTCAAATCAGAATTTTCTAGGTGGTTTCAACATCATATGCATAGCAGAAAAGGTTTGTCTCCTTGCTTCCAAGCTCCAGGGCCTTCCAGTGGAAAGCACGACCACACTGGTTTTCTTGATTGCATGTGAATGCAGACAAAACAAAAGAGGCTGCTAATTTACGTGCATTGTGTAAGCAAATTGGTGACTATTTTCCCCAAGTAAACAGGAATTTCACATTGCAGAGGAACTTCAGAAACCATCATGAAATATCTACATGTTAATTAGCACCAAGAGTAAAAAAAGCTAAGAAGCAGGGGGTCCCAAGCTATACAGCTCTGAATTAGCCAAGCACATCAGAGATACTCTGCAGTTTGGTGGTTCTGATGGAGCCTGTGGGCACCAAACTAAGTGATCTCATCATTTGAAACAGTTTGATTTTAGTCAATACATAAAACTCCTACACCTAGAAGAACATAAATACAATGAACAGGGAACAAATGAGTGTTTTTCTACAGCCATAAACAAACAGGAGAAGTTGTGTCTTCCCCCCAGACAATTTCATAGTCAAACTTGCAGGTACTTACTCCCTTCTTCAGTTTCAACAATCCCTTGTAGTGAAGTCAACAGAAAAGCTTAAAGAAGAGAGCTGGCATCTTCAGCATTGAAAGAGACATTTATTGAGAGAGGAAAGCTGCAGTTCCCGACCCTAGGCACGTGGGCACTGGTGTGTGCCTTACGCTTCCTAGAATGAGAGCTCCAACATGCTACGTGCAAAATAAACATTCTTCCTTTCACATCTCCTCCTGAAGAAGTGAAGCAGGGAATGTTCCCACGCTCTGCCCTCCCTTCCCCAGCACCACGGCTCCCCTGCTGCTCTCACTGCGTGGGCTCCATACTCTAACTATATGAATTTTATGCTCATCTAAGTCTTGCCATTTCAGAAAAAAAACTAGTGTTTCACTCCAGTGATACTGGGACAGAATGGATACTGAAAGCATCACTTTAGTGATAGTGAGAGATACATAAATATATAATATTTAAGTATATGAGAATATAAAAGTATACTGGAAGTATCACAAAAGTGATAGTGGCCAGAATCAGTCCAAAATATAAACCTTCAGCTTGTACTTCCCTCTGCAGAAACAGGAATATTCACAGAAATCAACTGCAGACAAGTATCAAATGTCACAAATGAAGATATTTTCTTCCCTCTTTTATGTAGTGAAGACCCAAACAATTTGGTATTAAACACCACAGAGCTAACACACAGCATAAAGCCAAGCTCCACGCTGAACACTGTCCTGTTGAATGCTGTAAAATGCTGCTGACAAAGCTTACCATGTGGTTTGTGCTCTCACTTGAAGGAGTTAGTTATAGTTAAGAACTACTACTAGTTTGAACTATTTGAACTTCCACAGAGATTCAGACATCTGCATGACTTGCTCTAAAAATGGCCACATTTGCATAGAGGAAGCAGAACTTGCATGAAAATGACTGCATGTGCAAATTAAGGTCACTTTTTTTTCCACACACAATGCTGAACATTTTTTGCTCAGGTATCTCCCAGAACATCCCAACTATTTTCTCCACTGATAGCAAGACACAAACTAACACAGAAGACTTTCTGACAAATGGAATCTGGCACCTCTCAGTTTCTGTTTTGGACCACCAATAAGGGGGATAAATTCCCCATCCTTTCCTTTTGGGATCACACTGCTAGAAGAGGAGGCAGCTTCCTCCTCTGAAACAAAGGAAACTGAGTAGAGGAAGCAGTGAGTAAAAAGCACAAGTCCATCACCAGTTGGCTGAGTGACACAGTTATCCAGACTGTCACGTTCCCTTCATCTACCATCTATGGCACTGTACACTGGTGACAACTTGGATTTACGAAAATTACTTTTCATGCTTGAAAAAGGTTCTGATCTCAATTTTTAAAGCTGCTTACAAAGGTGTTCTGTCTGAACTCTGCTGTCCTTTCAGACCATGTGCAAGGTAACACACATCAGGAAGAGGACCCAAAACACTTGAGTTACATTTTTTGGAAGCAACACTTCCAGACGTTCTGTGTTGGTTTGAATTTCATCAGATTGATTCCAAATATCAGGATGAACTGAACATCACAAGCACCATTCCTGCAAAACAATCAAACATGAAAGCAACTACATCTGATGGATGTCCCCCAAAAGATCATAACTCAGAAGAGCCAGCTTGCTATCCAGGGAAAAGCCTGAGCAAACAAAACCTACTGCAAAGAGACCTCCAGCACAGCTGTCAGGATGCAGGCATGCAACCAAGCCCAGCTGCCCACCAGTGCCAGCAGGAGAGGACACAGGTCCTGCTGGCTCAGCCTGCTGTCAGGCAGCACACTTCACCGAACTCCCACTGGTCAGGTGCCCAAACTTTGGCTACAAAGCCAGAAAGGAAAGCCAGTCTTTGTTCAGCACTGAGAGCCTAGCAGGGTTGGCTGAAGCCAGTAGAAAATGTGGGCACCTCCTGTGTAGTTTTTTTGGAGATGCTATTCAGTCACCCAAGCTGTAAAAATCTCCCAGTAGAGGTGGACACAGGCAGAAAAGGGAAGAGAGACAGAAATAATCTATTCTACCAATATCATTTTAGCTCTTGTTAGCTCATGAATTGCTTATTGGGATTCCTTTTTGGCTGCTTGCCCAGAGCAGTTGGAGGAAGTAATCAAAACAAAACAAAAAAAGTAGGGAAGCCAATCTGTAGTGAAGCCATGGAGCTCCTGCTGGAAACATCCTCCTTCCAGGGTCTCCCTTTCCTAACACCAGGCACTCTGGTCTGCTCCAGGGCTAGACCAGTGTCAACAGCCACAGGGTTAAAACCCCTCCACTGCCTGGGGATCAGAGCTCACTGGGCATGCTCTGCAGGGGCTGTGGAGATAGCAGGAGTTTAACTAGAATCAGTGACTTGAGCATCCCCTGGCAATGTATACAAATCCAAACAGCACAAGGCAGCAATGCAGAAACTGACCTCCTTTCCAACCAAGCAGTTACAAACAGAAGCACACAGATTTGATAAACCTAAGTGTAAGTTTCCAACAACTTGGGTTCATTAACTCAAAAGACCAATTTAACTGATTAAATATTTATCTAATAGATGGACTCTGAATTAATTATGCCTTTGTCTAGAGTTCTTTTCCCTTCCAAATGGCACTTCTTAAAACAAAGCTATTAACTTACTCATGCTGATGTGCATCTTTTGCACTTGCACTGACAAATCATCTAGAGGCACATCTATGCTAGGTGACCCTAAATGACAAGCTCAAAAACACCCCCACACTGTGCCCCCCCCAAAAAAAAATTCCCAAAGACTCTGTTGTGGAAACCTCTAAGAAACAGGGAGAACTGGAAGAGGCTGAAGAACACTGAATTTCTGCAGCTAGGTAAGGACTGATGGCCATGGCTGCTCTGCACTATACCACCTGCCTTCCAGCCCTTAACCCTCCAGAACGAAAGCCCTAGTCCTGAACTGTATAAAAACACTCCCCATAGACACCTAACCTCCCCTGTCCATCTTAGGAATCAGATTCACAGTTCTTTGTATACTGAGATGGATTTTTCTATGGCAGACTCTCCAGTGCTTCAGGAGACTTGTATTTTGTTAGAGGTAAAAACATCTAACACACCAAATAGCACTAAGTCAAGCCTCAGCTATAAGGTATGACAGCAGAAGGAAAAGCTGGTGAAAGGAATGTGTTAAACCAGACCTTCTTTCAGATTTGATTTCCTCCCTGACTGTCAAAAATAGATGCCTGTGTCAGATCAGGATCACTGTTTCAATCCTCCCTTGGCAATAGGTACTTATGTTATCTATTTTCAAAGCAGGACCAGTTCTCTGGTGAAAGAGAACTGTGGGTGCAAAAAGGGCAGAGCAAATAATGTCCATTCTTTTGATGCTGCAGCCTAACAAAGCATTTGCACACAGCGTGAGGAGTTCAGATGCAATGTGCCCAGCAGAGGAGCGTCAGGACTCCACCACTCAGCTCCCAGAAGGGTGCCCTTCACATCAGCCACAAGGCACTCTCTCTTGCTCTCTCATCAGAGCTGTAAAATGTGCTAAGATGAAGAAAAGGCCCTAGGGACCAGAGTAAGAGTGAGCATGAATAGCATCAACTTTCTGTGGAAAATCCACAGAAGAGATGAGCTGCAGAACTGCCTGACTGGCTGCTACCTGCAGGTGTGCTTTGGCAGGCTCCAGCCACTGGATAAAACACATCAGGCCTGCAGTCCGTCAAGGAAGGGATGGTGAGCCAACAGTGTCTAAGAAAGTCTTGAGCATAAGTTAACACCTCTTCCTATCCACGGCCTTTGCCAGCCCCAGATTGCATCTCCTGTTGAAAAGAAGGCAGGAAGCAAAAGCTGAACTAGGGAAATATCCAATTAAAGCCTATGTGGAACAGGAATATTACTTGGTCAGCCTTGTGCATTAGGGCCAGTCATGGCCATTTCAGGTAATTTCCCCCAATAACCCCTTCCCAAGCCTTTTCTGAAAACCCACCTAGCACATCATATATGCACCTGAAGCCTTTCTATGCTACAGCAGAAGCCACCTATGGTAGACTATTCTATACCCTGGCACTCCTGATCAGTTTCACTTCTAAATATAGTAAGCACAAAGAATCCTCATGAAAATTTAGGAGAGAAAGCAAGTGTCAAGAAAACAGAATTGTTTCTCAGTTCTATTGCTAACTACAGAAATGCCTATTTCCTCTGCTTCTGCAGAAGACCACCTTTCATATGGGAGGGAGCACAACACAGCACAGAACCACCACCAAAACCCCATCAAAGCCCAACAGCTTACAATCCTAAAATCTCACATCTGAAACCTCTGTGCTCACTTCAGCAATGGACTCAAGCACATGATTAGTTCCAGTAAAGGTAATGGGCATCTCTCACACACTCCAGTGAGAGTTAAATCATGAATCACAGCTTTCCAGCCTAGGCAAATGCCAGATGTATTCTTCAGTATCATTCCCTGGGAAAAGAGGATTTTCAACACACATTTTAAAAGGCATGCTAAAAATTTCTACTAAAATTTGTTAGAGGCTTAGAAATCACCACAAAGAGCTTAGTTACTGCTGAGTCAGTGTAGATCAAGAAACCAAGCAGAGGGGTTTATGTAAAGCTTTATTGCCACTGGCTTGAAATTATTTGTCTATGGATCCAAATACTGCCTAAAAAGCTTCTGCACTTAGAACAATAGAAATGATTCCCACCCTTGGGCAACACACCTACAGAAATAACTTTCTGAAAGGCATTCTACTCTTCCAGTGAAAGTCAGGTTCTTCTGAGGAACTTTTCCTTGCCCCAAACAAATCATACCTTCCACAAGACTTAGAAAGACGAGTCCGAGGAAGAGCCCAAGTCAAATACCAGAGTGTTTCAGTATGGCACACTTCAGTGTGTGTGTGTATACACAAAGAATGGCCTAACTTTACAGAACTGAAGGACTAAACTAAGAGATTAGATTCATTATGGATTCATTTATCAGCTCATACATGGAAAAACAATCCTAGCCTCACATACAAAGTGATAGGCTCTGGCCAGATGATTCCTCTCAGGAAGACCTTGGTGTTGCAACTGACTGCTTTTGCTAAAATGTCAGCCTGAAGCTGAGTGGTAGATTGTGAAGAGCAAATATTAACAAAGGAATTTGGAAGGAAGTGGCAAGGTTGGAAAAGTCAGAAATGCAATTATGCCACTGCACAACCCCATGGTTTGCCCACACTTCAAACTGAGCAGGCAGCTCTGGCCTCCCTATTGCCCTTTCTTCCAGAGGGGCTCATCTGCCTTACTACACAGCCCAGCCATGGGCTCAGCAACTCCTACTCGGAGCAAATCACTGAAGACAGTTTGAAATGAGTGCAGGCCACAAATCCTGTGTGTTCTTGCCTTCCCTTAGGTGTCCACTTATAACCTCTGTGGGACAAAGAAAGTTGAGTTGGATCAGCGTTGAATCTGAATCAGCGTGGTCACTTTCACCTGCTCACTCCAGCTCACCGAAAGCAAGGTATCAATGACACACTGCTTACAACTCCTCTGGAAACAAAAGCACTTCCTCATCAATAATTCAGTTGGTAACCTTTAGACAAGGCTTCCAGCCCTTGTGGTGCTCTTGTAAGCACAGATACTACATTTCATAACACTCATTACCATACACTCACCTGAATTTTTATAGGCTGCTTTAACTGAGTGCGTGATGCTGTGTAACCTCATTGAAGAGGTTGGGAGGACAGAGCCAGGCTCTGCTCACTGATGTCCAAAGACAGAACAAGGGCCAAGGGGGGCCAAGCTGGAGCAGAGAAAGTTCCACAGAAACAGAAGGGAAAGCTTTGTCACTGTGAGTGTGCTGGAGCCCTGGAGCAGACTGCCCCGAGAGGTTGTGGAGTCTCCTTCTCTGGAGATGTTCCAAACCCTCCTGGATGTGTTCCTGTGTGACCTGCCCTAGGCAATCTTCCTCTTGCAGGAAGATTGGACTGGTTGATCTTTTGAGGTCTCTCCAACCCCTAACATTCTGTGAAAACCCAACTCAGAGTAGCTATAGTATGCATTTTATTTGTTTTAGTGGTGCTAGACAAAAGCAGTGTTTCAAGGCAGTGAAAATTATATATCATCCACATACTTACAGCTCTTCTATGAAGAGGGAAGTTCTGAATACTAGAAACATGCCACAGATGATGTACAGAAAATCCTGTAAACCCTTTATGTGATTTTTCATCTTTTTTTGTTGCCTGTTTGCAGCAAGGATGATGAAAGCTTTCAAAACATTTGGTCTAACTCAACAGCAACAATCTTTCCTCTCCAAAATCGCTGTGCTGCTTCTGAATTCTCAACACCTGCCACAGTATACTTCTACAACACTCTTTTGATACCAGACTACATGAAAAGAAGGAAGAAGCCCTGCAAACATGCAAAGTTGCATTAAATACGCTCATATAATGAACTCACAGAATCACAGAATGCGTTGGGTTGGAAGGGACCCTGAAGATCATCCCGTTCCAACCTCCCTGCCATGCCTAGGGACACCTTCCACTAGAGCAGGCTGGATGAGGCCTTGAACATCCCGGTCTTGAAAACACCTCCAGGGAGAGTGGTTACTATTACTATGCATTTTCACATGTCAACTATTCACTTTTTGATGATTATATTACCACACTGTTTATCTGTGACTGCAATTAAAGCCAAATCCAATATTTAACTCATCCCTATTCTCTTCAGTGCACGAGAGAAGCTTTATCTCAGTGTTTGCCTTCTCCCCCAACTCATTCATTCAAAGTCTGCTACTTGTGAAGTACTAAGCATTCTGAAATGATATTTCATTCTCAAAAATAGGAAGCAGGAAAACTGACATCAGCACACTTACTGCCTCATGACAGTTGCAGCCACCAGTTCTTGTGTCCTGTAGCTAATCCAGATTCCTGTCTCTACATCACAGCTCCTGCACTCACAGAAGAGACTTTCCCAGAACACTATGGGCTTACTGCATCTGAGCAGCAGGAGATTCATCACTGAACAGCTGGAGTTCTGCCCAGGAAAACAAACTATATTCTCTGCTGAAGAGAGGCACATGATGATTAGGCCTTTCATATCCCTCTCATGTTGAAAATTATGGAATTATCAGAAAACTGTAATCATGGAAATGTTAAACTAAGGAGAAAAGACTTTTACAGCAAATGAACATAATTATGTTTACCATATCTGGGCCCAAAGTTGGCTGGCAATTCAGTCTGTGTACAGACAGCACTATCTGAGATTCACTGTCACAGCATATGAATAAACCAGAGCAATCCAGTGTGAATAGCAGGCTCCCTCCTATAACAAACCCAAACACTGCTGTGTACATGAAACACTCCAAAGGCATCACAGAATACAGCTGTAAACAGCAATTTCAGCAACAGCAGCAGTTTTGACCTAATTCTAAAAAAAAAAAATTAATAATAATTCTTTAACTAGATCTTTGTAACAGACTTTTGGAACTGTCAAATGCTTTATTTCTAACAAGTCCAGGGGGTTAAATATATTAATGTAGAAGGGCTTTCTATAGCTGGTGAAGGAACAGTGGTAACAAGTAATTTGAGATCATCAAGATTAAAGAAGTCCAAATGGTAGCATGCATGCTTCAGAACCTTTCCTCATTTCTTCCTAATCAAAAAAGCTGCTTGTGTGTCCTGGGCACAGCTTTCCCCTCATTAAGACCAGAATTCATAAGTCTTAATTAAATATAGATGAGATTTTTAAAATAGCACCAACTCATCCTGCAGAGCTGGGTTCAACACATTATTAGTTACAAGATCAAATGCAGCACTCTTCCACTTTATAAACCTCCAATATAAATAAAAAAGGAAAAATAGAGCCAAGTCTCACCAAAGGTGGCCTTCCCCCCTTCAAGAACACCTAAAGCTTAACACTCATCTAATTCTTCTGTCTGCTTTACACAGCAGACAACTTAAAAAATCCTTCCCTGAGTTGCTCAGTCTTCTACAAACGTCACTAGCAATTGGTTCAAGCACAAGTCATACACTGCAGACCAAAAGGATTCTTCTCCTGCCCTTCTCCAGCAAGCCCCTGTGTTCCTGCAAGTATCACCTCAATGCCAACAGTCACATCTTGGAGACTCCCAGTAGCTAAAGCCTTCTATTAACTGCTTCAGTAATCCTGCCTTCTGTTTCAGTCCACAGAACAATTTGTTGCCTTTTATCCACATAGTGTAAATGCCAAAATGGGCCACAGGTCAACTTCCAACCAAAAAGCTGTAGAATGAAGGCTGAGGAATGCTACAGCAACCCTAAGTCTTCATCCACTCCGCACATTGACTGAACTGCAAGAAATTTCTGGGTTCAAAAAAGCAATTTTTTACTTCCTAGGAAGTCTAGCCTGATGAAAGAGATTTTCCTTCTATTAAGAAAAGCAAAAGCTGTTGATATTTTAATAGACTATTGTTTTTCCTGCTTCTTTAAAAAACAGAGTTAACACTTAATAATGAACTTTAATGTTTTTAACCACAACTAAATGTGCAGGTTTGGAAAAGAGATCTCATTTCTCATAAGCAGTGCAGATGCTCCCAAGGAGTATAAATAACTGCACACGAGAGCCCCTTGCTAACAACTGCATAGATGGAATTCTGCCGGCACGTCTCAGCAGCACACAGCTTCCAGCCCCAAGCTGCTCCATTAAGTCTGTGGCACGGAAAGGCACACAACAGTCAAACTGATGTTCAGACAAATCCTGATGTGACCTGACTGATGGCACGGGACTTTTCCTGTAAAAAAACTGCATTGTACTTAGTTTAACAATTCTCCCCCAAAGACTTTCCCAAGTATTTCACAATAAAATGAAGAATTGGTCAATAATTATCACTCCTACTTCCCAGCACACAGAGCACAGCCAGAACACCTCACCTGAGAAACCTGAAAGCAAAAGTACTGACAGCTTTGTATAAACAACCAAGCCCTCAATCACAGCCCTGATCTCTCACCAAGTTATGTGCCAACATTTCTGTGTGGAGTTGAGCAAGAGGATACAATGGGATATTGATGCCAGTATAATACATCTTGGAAGAGAACCAGATGTCATGTTTTAATCCCCAAACCAAACTAACACGACCTGATTGATCTCTTCAGTAGAAAGCAAACATTTATAAGCAAACCTGAAGACTTACGCTTAAACTTTTCTTATTTGTTAGATCTTTCTGAAAACTCAGGTTTGTTCCCCCTGAAGCACCTAGCACCAACAGCCAATGATGTCACAGGCATCAGTGGAAGATCCTAACTTCCTATCTCATCAAGCACATGCCACGGTAGCTCTCGATATTAACACAGCTGAATTTTGTTCACAAACGAAGACTGGAAAGAAACACTTAAAATGTTATGTGTCAATTACAATTAAAAACGATTATCAACATGCAAGAGTAGGCTTCCATTAAGTGGTGCTTAGGTGAGTGAAGCCAAGCCATGCTGACGCTCCTTCCCAGTAAGTTGTGTTGACAAAGGGCTCTCTGCTGCAGAAATTGCAACACAGCTGAGCCCTGAGACTCTGCAAAGATGCCAAACACACTTAAGCAACGTTCCCTCACCAGCTGATGCATCTCTTGCAGAGCTGGCCAGACCCCATTCAGATGTGTTTCCTAAGTACTAGATTTAGAAAAAGTGACCTTTTCATCAGCAGGACTATTTGTGCAGAGGGCATGCTGACAGCCAGGACCACCCCACTGGTACCAAGCACTGCCCATGACTAATCTGGCAGCAGCAAGCAACAGCAAGCAGGAGGCTACAATACACAGCATCAAGCATCGAGGCAATGCCTGGCAATTCCTACTTTATTTATTATTACAAACCACTCCAGGCACCATTTTTAGCCACTGTTGGATTTCCTCCCTTCTCCCCATCCCCCAACCAGGCTTCAAACCTTGAAGTAACCTTGTTCTGTTCCCCCCCCAGAGACAGCTCCATGCCTGAAACATAACCTCTAATCTTATTTTCTATTTCTAGCATACAATTCATGACCCTTATCCCATTTTTTTTAAATTAAATATCCTCCATGATTCAGACTCTGCTTCCTATAGCCAGGATAGCACAGAGTCAGAATTGACAACCATGTTTCTTGTTGAGGATAATTTTACATTCAGAG
Source organism: Indicator indicator (assembly GCF_027791375.1). Lineage (NCBI taxonomy): Eukaryota > Metazoa > Chordata > Aves > Piciformes > Indicatoridae > Indicator > Indicator indicator. The sequence continues at coordinate 1,047,970 of NC_072028.1, forward strand.
TATTAGAACCATACAGTATAGAGGGTTTAAAAGCCTTCTCTGGAAAAAAAAAAAAAAAAAAAAGGTTTCCCATACCACTGTCCTTATTCCACTGCAATCAAACAGCTTCAGTTTTAGAAGGTTTAGATCAAGCCCTTAAAACACAACGGATCTGCACTTCAGGGCAGCTTGCAAAGCAATGTCTGGGTACCTGGAGAGGATCTGTACACATGAAGCTAAAGTTTTCCCAATTCCAGGGATTTATTACCAAGGAAGGCTTCTCATCTGACATTTTTTGTTTGTTTTTTTTTTGAGCCATGAGGTAGGTCATTTGTTTGCCATGGATTCTGTAAGATTTCTTACACTAAACAAAAACGGCCTGCTGGATCAGATGTCCACCATGGCCACAGTGGCAGTAGTCAAAATTTATACTTTTAGTTAATTAGCAGCATCCTTAACCTCTTTCACAGTTTTATCAATTATCAAACTTGTACAGCTGCTAGAGCAAAAATGTTCCTCCACACACCAATTCTCCCACCAAAGCACTTTGATACAGAACAGTTCCCCAAAGAGTGAACAAATATTTTTTTGTCTCCAAAGTGCTGAAAAACAAGAAGTTTCCAGGATGTTTCCCCAGGCTGAGGTTGCAGTCTGACACAACCATGCCCGCAGAGCTGCCCAGAGTTACAAGCACACCCAAATGAGCTATTTCAGTCCAGCAAGCGTCCCCACGGAGCGCAGAGGGAAGGTCTGTCACTGCTCAGCTGCCTGTGTACTCACCCTGCAGACAGCAACTGCTCTGCTCGCTACGCACTTCTGAGCACTTTTACTTGCACACAGTGCAAGTTAGGGGAAAAGAGAGTCAGAGCCATAGAATGGGTTGGAAGGGACCCTAAAGACCATCCAGTTCCAACCCCCCTGCCATGGCCAGGGACACCTTTCACCAGCCCAGGTTGCTCAAGGCCTCATCCAGCCTGGTCTTGAACACCTCCAGGGAGGAGGCACCCACAGCCTCCCTGAGCAACCTGTTCCAGTGTCTCTCCACCTTGACTGGAAAGAATTTCTTCCTCATCTCCAGTCTAAATCTCCCCTCTTCCAGCTCAAAGCCATTGCCCCTTATCTTGTCACTACAAGCCCTTGTAAAAAGTCCCTTCCCAGTTTTCCTGTAGCCCCATTAGGTACTGCTCTAGGGTCTCCCCAGAGCCTTCTCTTCTCCAGGCTGAACAGAACAAATCTCTCAGCATGTCCCCATAGGGAAGGTGCTCCAGCCCCTTGATCACCTTGGTGATATGATTTTCCATGTCCTCACACACAATACTTATAATACTTATACCAAGCTAGCAGCAAGCTTTCCAAACCAAGGCCAACTACATTGGTAGGATCTTCTGTTGATTGGTCAGAAAAATCAGTCAGTCTAGAATGTTCATGGCAACGAAACTGTCCTCAGTACTTCACCAAATGACAAAATTACTTTCTCTCTACAACTCCCTGAGAGGAGGTAGGAGTGAGTTACGGGTTGGTCTCTTCTCCCCAGTGTAAGGTGGCAAAATGAGAAGAAATGCCCTGAAATTGTGCCAGGGGAGGGCTAGGTTGAAGATTAGGAAAAATTTCTTTGCTGCAAGAGCTGTCAGGGATTGAAACAGGCTGCCCAGGGAGGTGGTGGAGTCACCATCCCTGCAGCTGTTCAAGAAATGTGTGGCCACAGCACTGTGGAACATGGTTTAGCAACCGTGGTGGTCTTAGCTCGATGATCTTGGAGGCTTTTTCCAACCAAAGCAATTCTGTGATTCTCTCATTCTGTATTTCAGATGTAACCAGTTATGTGACAAGTTGACCAGAGAGGCAAGGCTAGGAAAGAAGGAATAATCCTTGAAGTCATTAAGACATGAGCTGTTCCCACGTGCTTGGATCGATTCATACCTATCCAACATCGCCCTGCTGCACAACAACCACAGCTGGTTCCACACAGGCCTGCACAGGCAGTTCTAGTAAATACTCTTGGTCTCTTCTACTTTCTCCCTCCCACTCCTTCAGCTTCCAGCCTATTCTCAGCAGGGAATAATTTGAATTTATTGGTAGTTTCACAGAAATTGAATACTGCAAGTGGGAGGACAGCCTCTAGCAATTAAGAATAAAAGCAGATAAGTGAACATAAATCAGACTAGAGAAAAACAAGTGCAAGAACTTTTTAAGGTAGCAGAGCTGGCTTTTGAAGTGGACTGGAAAACAGCAAGTATTGAAACTGTGAAGTCAAGCTTCATCTCATCAGCACACTTAGCAGACCAATCTATACTATCAAGAAGTTAGCATGACACCAGCAGCAGTAGCCCAACACGAGGTTCATTCCTAGGTGGCCACTGGGGTGAGTAACAACACTTCCTTTCCTTACTTGGAGACAGAAGCACATGTCATGGTGGGACATGGTTTAGTAGCCATGCTGGTGCTGGGTTGACAGCTGGACCTGATGATCTTAAGAGGTCTTTCCTAACCTTAATGATTCTTTGGTTCTACAAAAATGACATTATCAACTTAAAAGACAACTACATATCTGGACTGTCTTTCTCTCTGCAAATAGCATGCTGTAAAACCCTATTTTGAGTGGTAACTTCACTGACTCTTAAGGGTAAACGCTTGGAAGTTTCTCCAACCCACCCCAAAATGACAACTAGAACAGTCTCAAAAAACCTCACTGAGATTCTCTTGTGTCAATGAATGACAACCACAAAAATCTGTCATGGCACTAGGAAAATATTTACAAGTCTGTTTTCAAAGGGATGCTGTTGTTGAAATGGAAAAAGAGTTTCACAGTACCACTGTCCAACAAACCAACTCTTTCAAAATGCTGCATTCATGAAGCATTTTATTGCTCCATAAAATCCATCATTAAAGAACTAGTAGAACATTTCTTGCTGATGTAAACATAGTTTAGAAAAATGTTTTCCATAATCTCTGCTTTTAGATGAAAGTTCCAGAAGCAATTCCAAAACCCTCACTGAGGACAGTACTAAGAAGGTCTTTACCTTTTCAAAGCTGTTTCTACTCCCATCTCTCATGAACTTGTGGGAACGCAGGACAGGTGGCTTCAGGGAGTTAAGAGTATTTTTCATCAGTCATAAAGAATGAAAACCAAGTCAATCCATTCTTGGCACTGCTTTAAAATCCCTACTTGACTGAGAAAGGGCTCCTGCATGACAATCATTGATGCAGGCTAGAGATGCACAACAGTTTGTCTCAACTTTGGATAAGGCATGCAATGATACCAGGTCAGAACAAACCTTTTAACATGCAATACTCTACACAAAACACTCGAATCACTTGGTGAGAATCTGAAAAGGACATTGCAGGTCACTGAAAACAGGGATTTTTTTTTTTGTTTGACTGGTTGTTTTTACATTTCTGAAAGGCAATCTGAGAAGGATTTCTGAAAAATCATGCTTTCCACTTGCAGCCCATCAGCATCATCAGACGAAGTCAGCACAGTGCTAATAACAAAACTTAGATTCACTCCAGCAAGATGAAAGAACACAGCCTGAGAAGTGCATCCCTATTAGATGCTAAGGTATTTATTAATGTCTTAACACAAAACAGGTATCTCCTGCACACCTGTTATGTGCAGATTACCTGATGTACCTTCTCCTTTACTAAGGGATTTGAGTTTCAGTGAGTCACTTACCAAAAATTTCCATCTAGAAATAATTACCTTTCTTCAAAGTGTCCACTATGGCTCTGGCTGCAGCTAGAGCAGACCAGACCACTTTTTGCATTTATGATTATTAGGAACAATGTGTCCTCCCCTCAGAACTAACCACAATCAGAGTATTATTTGCCACATCAAGGGATTTTTATCCTTGGCTCCCACTCATGTAGTGCTGTGCAGCAGGAGGATTGAAGCAGTGCTCCAGCTGCCTGGGCACCACCACTCAACCCAAACTGAGCTTACAACAACAGGAAATCTTTTGCATTTTCAGCAGGCAGATTCCTCTCCCCACCTTTCAGATGACATTCCAATCCTCCCTGTGCAATACATACCAACAGGACACTTTGAAAGGGGAATTAAAGTGTAAAGTGGAGGGGGGGGTGAGGGAGAAAAACACCAGGAAAAGTAGGAGGAAAAAACCCTACATTATCCCAGGGAGAAAAGAATGTGACCAGATTCAGTAGCACAGGAAAACTGGATGTCTGTGGGCTTGACAATAAAATTGATGCTTCTCATTATAGTGCATCAATCTGATAATATTCAGAACTGAGATTAAACTGTATCTTAGGGCTCTCAAATGATACGAGGAAGGCATTCTGCTGCGTTTTGGTTTGCTGTATGCATATCAACAAAGAATTTTAAACAGTATAGCCACTTGCAAAATGGAGGCTTATCTTCTCTTTCAGCTAATGCAGTCTGTTTGGAACAGAAAATTCTTCCCTGGCTGCTTTTTGTATCTTTCAGGTAATTATGCTGGCAAGTTCTTTGCCTCAAAAGCCGAAACAGACTCCATTTATGTGGACATTTCTTTCTTTGTATTTTGGACAATACAGTGGACTTTTATTGGTCAGAAATGATCCTTACTCTTAATAAAAACAATTTCAGTGTTACATTAAGCCATCTATGCTAGCATGTCTCTATAAAATATAACTACTCAAAAACACCAATGAAAAAAATCTTGTGGCATCCAGGTTTTTATCACGTGCCAATACTGTAAAGATCTGAGCATTTTACCTTCATTTGTGTCAGATTTAAGATCGCTATTCATAAGTGAATGGGAAGGTTTTTACCTAATTATTTGCTAATTCTAAAATATTACACTGAGTAATCTCAGTGATTACTCATTCAGTTTATGAGTAGCTGCTTAGCTACATTTCTCAAAGTCTTCAATAAGAAGATATTTAACAAGAAACCAAATGCTTTGAACAGACAAAACAAACAAGCAAAGCAGAGAGCGGGAGGAAAGGCATTCTGTGTTAAGTGCGAGTAAGCCACAAGTACCTGCCACACAACCTCCAGCTTCCCACCAAGCCAAGCCCAGGCTACACCTCCATGTGGAAGGATGTAAGTAGCAGGTTGAGAAAAAAGATCAGATGCTTCTCCTCTCATGGATATTATACACCTGCTTTTTTCAGAACATATTCCTTCTGAAACCAGCAGGCTTAGACTGTTTCAGATGGTGCACTGTCCCTCACAACACCTCCTTGCCACTGAAATTCCATCTGCCTGTTGCCAGTGTGACCCATAGCTCACTGCCTTTATGTCAGTGGTGTGATAAAAAAAAAAACAAAACACAACAACCACCACTGGAGACAGCTAAGTAAGGGATAAGAAACCCACTAAGTCGACAGCGCTTGCAGGCAGGGTCAGGTTTTTTGCATGCTACCAAGCACTGCCATCACTATTCACATACTTAGTTGAGTAATGTTTGTTCCAAGGCTACTGTTCCAAACCAGACCAGGTTAGCTTTGCTCACTCTAGTATTCGTTCAGCAGAGAGATATTTAGCACAGACATAGCACACAAGATGCCCTGCATTCATATTGTAATTTACTCCTCAACACACTGAGCCACTGGATCAAAATACAGCACACATCCCTATCTGCACTTGTAATTATGAGCACTGTACCATTCACAAAACCTTATGTTAAAGGACAGCATAATTATGTATTACAGAGAATTTCATAAACTATACTTACCCTTCTTTTTTTCTTGATACATGATTTAATGTGCAGTGAAAAACAACCAACATGGCAGAGCAACTCACACTCCAGAACACAATACATCAATCAGCATGTGCAAGGAAGACACAATATATTATTTCCCTGAAACCACTGCAATTTTTGAAAAGAAGCTACCTCATCTGTGCTAAAAGAACCTCAGAACAAAATACAGCTACAACTTTTCAGCAAAAAGCCACTGCTTGAAAGACAATTTTCTCCTCTTTCAGGATGCACCCTCATGTATCAGTAACACCAGACTGCAGCAAGCTGATCAAAGCATCCCCTGGCTGCACTGGGAGGCTGGAAAGCACAGCAGTATGTGAGTGTCTCAGGAAAAGCAACAAACAAACTACAATTTAATGCCAAGTCAAATATTACCATTCATATTAGCAGTAGTCTTCTCCATTTCAGCACAGTTTTGAGGCCTTTTCAAGTGGAACAGACACGGCAAAAGGTGTGAAGCAAGAGAAGGCAGAGTCCATCCATACCCCAAAAGTGCAAGGGATGAAGGAGCACACATGAAAACATGAACAAGAAGAGGGTAAGGATGATTCTGAAGAGATCAGCAGCATGCTACTGTATAGATATTTCATCAGAAACTGGCTTAAGAAGTTTAGTTTAAAAACACACTAAACTGTCACCAAACCACCACATGTCAACGTACTACACCAGCAACTACCTGTGCAGCTGTTTGGGAACAAATTCAACTTAACACACTGCACCTTTAAAGGGAGAGGAGCCATTCAATCATGAGCTCTGGATTCTGCAAGCCATGGCGATTCACACCCCCAGCATCCAGTCCAACAAGGTGTTTGAGTAAAGCATACTCTTCAGAAAAGTGTCCAGAATCAAAGACACTACCAAAGGGTTTGCAGTAGTAGCTCTGACACCTGAAGAGCCACCACTTAAATACCATCAAAGATTCAGTGAGAAAACCACCTCCTGATGCTCTAAAGCCAGGGACCTCTGCAGCCCTCAAGGTCACCAAGAGAGGAAAAGGGAAGGCAGCTACAATCTTTTAACACATGTTCAGAGGAAACATCATTAAGAGGCAAATCATGTTCTGTTATTCATTTGTCTGACTGTATTAGACAACCCTAATCAAACCTCCTAAAACTGTTCTAGACACTAAAATGGGAAAAAAGTTAACACCACCACACCATCAACTTTTCTTTCCATCTTCAAAGGGAGAAAACACACTTTTCCCAAAAAAAACTTTCCCTAAGTGCTGTGTGTCAACTACAGATTTACTCTATCATACCAACCCACCACCACAAAAATGTAACATTCCTATGTAAAAACAAAAGAATGTATCATTAGTGGTTTTCAACAGATTTCATGTTCAGCAACATCTGCAGAGCAAAAGATTTCTCTTAACCAGAGCAGAATCTTTTCTAACCACAAAAGCAAGCAGCAGATTACCTTCCAAACAGCACAGGTTGGATGGGCCACTTCTCCACACAGATAGAGCAGCTGAGCCCATTTGGCCAAAGACTGCCAAACTCAATCATATGCTGTCCCAGGGCCCAAACTACTATTTCAAGAGCAATATTAGATAAAAGAGAAGGTTTAGATTAGGGTGGACAGCTCAGATGTGAAGAATGCTTTTGCTAAGGACTTGTGAACACACTCGGGTTAAATTGCCAGTTATCAAAGTTATTTTGTACTAAGTTGTCTCAAACTTTACAACACTCACTCCCCTCCTTGGACCTGAAATGAGTTCAAAGTGCTGAATTCAAGATCACAATCTGCTGCCCTGGAAATTACTGCAATGTTTAGACAAAGAAGTTTATTATGAGACCTAATAGGATTGCTTGAGAGAAAATGTTTTCATTTCCTTCCTAAAAGCAACACACTACAGACAGACAGACTGGAAGCTGTCTGAGCAAGAACTCTTCCAACAGCTTAATACAGAACCAAGCACATTCCAAATAGCAGAAGATGTGCTTTTTTTATTATTTTTTTCAGTGTTTTGTTCTAATAATTGGCATTTCCTCCCAGCACTCCAGAGTCTTCACCAGCAGGGAATTCTCTTAAGAAAAGTAACCCACAGAACTGAAGTCCACTCACACTTGCACTAATTTAGGAAGTTTAACTTTTAGTTAACCTACCCTGCTCTTCAGCAGCTTCTCTTCAAAACCAGCTAAAACAGAAGTGCAAGTTATAATGCTGCCCAAACCTTCAACCTTCTAGCCCGCTGCATCTACATGGGTAGCTGCCCAGGAAGATGGTTTATTTGTACTCCCCATCTGTACAACTTAATTGTACTCCACTCTGAGGTAGAAAGCATGCCCAGTTTGCTCTCTGTAGGTGAGGAATGTACAAGCATCCACTCAGCCCCTCCCTTCCTGCCAACACCAGTACCCTGGCAGTGCTGATTTCCACTACTCAGAACTGAACTTAGTTAAACAAAAATCACAATCACTTGCACTTTTTTTTCATTCTCTTTTGCTCTTTATTGAATAAATGAAAGGGTTTAGCTTTTCTAGCTGCTACATGCATACTTAGCAGTAGACCACATTAAAGTTCTTCATTACATCATCTGCTTATAAACATTCATCTCATGTGGAAAAAAAGGGTATTAACTTATTAACTTATTATTTGAATATTTGCAAACTACACTGCTCAGCCAAAAAGACAAATTTGTAACTATGCCTTTGGTAAGAGGCTAAATAAAGTTTATTCTGGAGCTATAAAACATGCACTAGTGAAGGTGGATCCCGTCACAACCTCAGGATCTTTCCATCTTTAACCAAACACAGGTGCCTTGAACAAAGGATGCTGGCATTGATTTTTACCTTCCCTGGACAAGCATGGTTTCTTCTGAGCATTTGGAGATGACGAATTCCTGCCACACTGAAGTGACACTGGAAGATGCATGCAAAAGTACATCTAGATCTGGAAGAGTGCAATTCTTAGGTCGGCTTTTCCTCCTTGCATTCTTCCTCCCTCTACATAATACCATCTGGTGCAAGACTTGCAAGCAGCATTCTGAGAACAAATTTGAAATACTCAAAGGAAAGAGATTATGTTCCTCAAATCTTGTTGGAGTATGGCATAGCATTACCTTTACCAGAAGTGATCTTTCCCCTGTGACACTCAATTTTTAACTCAAGCTGTGAGGGTGCAGCCACAAGTCTTTGAACAACAAGGAGAGTGTTTCTGTGTCTGTCCTTTCCAACCACTACAGCTTTTGCTGGGTTTCAGCATTTCTGTTTTATGCTGGGCCACATAAACCAATGTCTAGCTTCTTCTGGATGAGCCTGTCAGCTTCAACTATATTTAAGGAACGTTTTAAGATACTATCTTGTACTTAAGACTCTTAGGAAGAAACACACAGATGATCTCCAGACTTTTCTGGAATGTGAGCTGTAGACATTCAGGTGCTTTATCTTTCCCTGGGGAAGCTCTTGCGCTGGGACTCTCTTCTCTGCTCTTCTAAGGTACATCAGCCAAATGCTGTCATGCATGCAGAAGAGCAGGAAGTTCAATTTCCATAAACAAAACAAAATATCTAGGAACACTGCTCTGAATATCCTGGTATCATACAGACCACCTGGACATGCTTCAAAGGATGTTAAGTTTACCCCAGTAAATCCAGAGCAATTCCCAACACCATCCAGAAACTCACAAACGTACCAGGAAGTTATCACAGAGAGGTGATCTGCTTGGGAAACTAGAAACACTCAGTTCCTGTCAGGATTAGTAATACATTTCATTGCTACCTAACTCTCACATGAATGAATCACACTGTGGAGAAAAGGAGAAAATATCCATCATGGTTTTTTCTTCCTACTCTTCTCCCACCCTCTCATCACATTCTATACACTGCTTCAAAGTTCCCAAGATACAGCATGGCAGAAAAAAGCATTAAAGAACCAAAGTTAAAGATTATTTCTACCACGGGAAACACTTTCCCTTGCATTCAGAACCTGTTCAAGTTGCTGAGTGTTGTTCTACTCCCAGACTGCAGAATCTGTTGCACAGAGCCTGTGAGGAATCAGTACCATTTAAATGTCAACTTCGAGAGCACAGCTAAACAAGAATCACACCTCACATACTGTTATTAAACAACAGTTCAGTTAAACAGCTGACAAGTCCCCTCATAACACATGTAGTGTAAGGAAAAAAGAAAAAACACAAAACCCAACAAAATCAGAATAGGCAAACCTGAGAAAGGGTAGCTCACAAGGTGGCAGAGGGATCTTTCTGTTGACATTTTCCACAGCATCTCTCCCCTGCAATGCTATTGTACACAGACACCAGAAAGTAGCAGCATCTGACAAGTGCCCCACTGAAGTAACTAGAGAAAACAAAGTCACATTGACCAAAAAAACCAGCCACTTAGAAAAGGAGAAAACTTGTTAGAAAAGCAAGAAAGAAAAGCCCCCAAAGAAGGAAAACAGCTCTGTTGGAAGACAATGAACAACTAGCAAGTCTAAACCAGAAAATATGCACAAGCCATTTCAAGCAGCAAATCCTACTAAAAACACAAGCAGGAATTGGTTGCAGTTTAGGGAGGTAAAGATGTTTCCTAGCGAATTATTTTCTCTGATGTGACCTTAACAGTAAAAAAAAAAAAAAACCCACAGGATAAAAATTTGTTTTAAAAAACTTGACAGCTCTTTACAGCAAAAACTTTAAGTTTTTGGTTTAATTTTTAACCAACAAAGCAAAAATTCTATCTACCCGTGCTACCATGTTCTCCTGTAAGAACCTCCCATGCTCTCATGGGAGGGCTTTCCTTAGAAGAGAGAGCATTTGTTTCCTTCATGAAAACAGTTCTTCAGAGGACAGCCCTAGAACATCCCATTCCAAACCCAACTTGTGTGACTAAAGTTAAATAGGTCCTTGCCCTAAGAAGCTGCTGTATATTCCCAGCAGTCTGAAGCCAAGGTACCACTGATGGTGTGCAATGCTGCAGCTGGGAAAATGCTCTGCTTGCTGCAATGGCCCTGGAACATGCCTGACAGCCTCACAGAGCCTCTGCTACTCCCACCTCAGATAGGCACACACTGATCTTGACTCACAGACATCTCAGGATTCCCCTAGCCACACCTGGAGTACTTCACATTCCACTTTTCTTTCATTCTCCAAAGGTTAATCAGCATTTCTGGACTTTCTGTTTCACTGTTTCCCCACACACACCCCCTTCTTTTACTCATATTCCAAGACCACTCCAGTCCAGCTCCCTGGAAGTCAGTCTGCTTCATGCAAGGTTTGACCTCAACAGAACTACACAGATCAATACCCCCAAATTTCTCTGAAACAACCAATCTTCATTAATTACAGCAGAATTAGACATGATTGGTATTTCAGGACCACAGGTCTCAAAATAATGTGTCTTGTCACGTTAGAGCATTCCAAAGTGGAACACACCTCATTAACACCAGTGTCATCTTTTTGAGGTGTCAAGGACCAAAATTTTTTTTTCTTTAATTACTGTTTTGGCAAAATTCAAGGACTGGATCAAAATGGCTTATTCACAGAATTCTAGGAGACTGGGATGAGATCAGACCAAATCAGAAATTAACCTGCAAAGCAGTATTTGTGAAACAAATGCCTCTTTTTTTCCTGCACACACAGAGAGCTTAACAGTTTCTTTGGAGGCAGAAGGGATCAATGTCTAAATCCCTCCTGCCAGAAAGAGGAAACCTGCAGAAGAAGCCCACGCAAAGCCAGAGGCACAACACAACACAGCTACTACTTTCTTCTTCTCAGCGAGTCTGAAACTCCACTATAACAAATTCTACTTCACTTCCAAAACATTTTTTCATCCTACCAGGCACAACTTCTGATTTTACAGCTATCAAGAAGCAGCACCTTCTATGGTGTAGCTGTGCAGTCCCCATATAACCTTCCAGCACTCCCTCAGCCCCCACACACAATATTCAAACAGAACCTGGAACAGCACGTTGCCTGGAGAGCACAGGATTGCTTCCAGCACATCATTAATAAATTGTGGTTACCCAAAGGCCAAGGAAGGTGCAGAAACACTAATCCAGACATATCACCATGCTCTAGGAGGACTAGAGCAATTAGAACATGGGTTTTGTCATGCCTAGCAGAGCCAGATGCCCTCTGAGCCTGACCCAGCACAGTGCTTTGTGATGAGGTTACCCATGCTGCTGCAAATGTCATCTTTCATGTATGATATAAACCCCCTTCTATAGCTACTAACAATACCCTGGCATTGTTTGCAACATGTAGGGTGGTGCTCTGGCTAGCATCCAATCACACCAATAATATTCTATCTACCTACAGTAACCACAAAAAGATATTCTTCATTTTTCAGCCCCCAGTGGCTCTGCAGCACAGCAGCGAGCTCCTAAAGAGCTGCCATACTTCACTGCAAGTTCCACAGCTCACTGTGCATTTATCTGTCTGCACACATCAGACATTTCTCTGAAACTGTAGAAACACCTTGAGATTACTGGGAATAAAGGAGCTCTTTTCACATGGCACAATTAGTCATATCAGCAGTGATAGCTATTTTGAGCAGCACCCATTAATCACTATCATTAGCAGGATTTCTGGTGTACCAGCATTCATTGTACCAAGAATAAGCCTTTTCCTATTACAGCACTACTATATAAACAACAGCAGCAGCACAATTTCTCTTGACACAGCCCTGTTTTGAGTAGCAAGAGGCAAGCGGCAGCACTTAAAACTGGAGTCAGTCCAGGGTGTAAAGGGAAGCTAACATATTCCTTACAGAACAACAAAAAGAGAGATGTTTTGCTGCAAAGAAAAACTGGACATTATTTGTGTGCCCAGGAAGAACTGGTGTTGAAAAGTAATAAACAGTAGGAAGAAGTTGGGGGGGGGGGGGGGAGGGAGGAAAAGCTCTCAGGTTGGAGACAACAGGAAAAAAGGGGGAAAAAGAACCCACAGAAAACTAATATTCAAGTACAAAAAGATTCAAGCACAAATGGATGCCTAGGAAGGAAAAGAAACCCAGATTGTCTTTGAAACACTTGTTGCAGGTATTTTCATGTTACTCTCTATGAAGGATTGTTTACCTGTTAATCAAATGCCAGCATCTTGGAAGAGCCTTTTAAGAGCCTTTTGACTAGAAAGGTATTCCCTGTATGCATGATTTCCAGTTTCCTAACACCCCTCAGCAACTCCTGATTCAGAATGAGAATCACCAACAGAAGGACTTTCACCTTGCACTGAACAAGGCAGCAGCACTACAAGATGCATGGCAAGCAGTGGCTCTAGGATGCTTCCAGCCTTGTTCCTCACACCCCAAAGGCTCCAAGAAGCACCAGAAATGTTTGCTGACCCAAAACGCAGTCTTCACAACCACAGATTGAAAACTTAGGAAGTCCTTCCTCTTAAGAGGAAAAGTACAGAACAGAAAACAGACTCTTCTGCAAGCCTTAACCTTGGTAAAAGAGTAGTTTTTTCCAGAAGGGTCCAGCTTACCTTCTACAGAAAGTGTTGCCTAGCAGAAGACTCAGGCCAAGTGCAAAATCACCCTGATACCCATGATACACAAACAGAATAGAATCTAGAATTGTTTTGGATGGAAAACATCTCTAAAGGTCATCGAGTCCAGCCATCAACCTAACACCACTATGGCCATTAAACCATGTCCCCACGTTTCTGGAACACCTCCAGGGATGGGGACTTCACCACCTCCCTGGGCAGCCTGTTCCAACCCCTGACCACTCTTGCAGCAAAGAAATTTTTCCTAATCTCCAAAAACTAACCCTCTTCTGGCACAATTCTCTTCTGTCACCTGATGCTAGGGAGAAGAGCCTGACCCCCACCTCACTCCAACCTCCTTTCAAGTAGCTGTAGAGAGCATTACCCAGGTGGGACAACGCTCCTGATGCCATGAGCTGCACACCCAAACCCTTCTGTGGCTGGAAGCTACATGCACTCCCCACATGCCTCAGAGAGATGAAGGAAGGGGACCATACCCACTGAAGCTTCAGCTGCCTGTTGCCCACAGAAAACAACAGTTCCTCAAGAGCACCCCTGCCCCCTTCCAAGACAGCATCGGGATGAGAGAATGGAAACACCAAAAAACAGCAGATCTAAAATCTACAGCCACCTTTTCCCAACTTCCTGATCTGAGCATCTCCAGCAGCCCATGGGTATAAGATCGGTGCCATTTTGGGGACCAAGACTCAGCCTTTTGCAGGTTGTGTGTAGCTCCAGCCAGAAGCTGAGGGCTCTGAAGGCCAAGCAGTTTATGACAGCTCCACAGAACTGGCATCACCACTCCTCAAGACACCCAGACATCTAGTTCCTCTATAAAACCAGTCATGGTACCAGCTGGTTTGCACCTCTAACATGGACCATCATCTCACATAAAACAAACAATCTCTTCTCTTCCTTTGAATTTCTAAGCAAACATCCACCTGACAAACACACACCTGCACCATTTCCTCCCCATCCAAACGGCCAGATCTCTGAAGCTGTGGCCCACAATGAGTTGCCCTCTTCTGCTTGGGGTCACCGTACACACGCAGCGTTCTGAACATCAGGCTGGGAAACAACAAGCGGCACCTCAGTGCATCAGGTGAAGCTCAGCCCACTGCAGTGGCCGCCAAAACAGAGACAACTCCTGCCGGCAGGCCTCCGGGCTGGGGGCGATGAAGAAAACCCACGGCGGGCATCGTGACGCGGGACGCTTTCGGAAGGCCGCCGGTGCAGTGTCCCCGAGGGGCGAGTGCCACCGGCACGGCCCGGGAGGCCCGCCAGGACCCGCGGGGCCGCCGGCAGCGCCTGGCTGGGGGCAGCGGCGCGCAGCCCCGAGGCGGGGCCCTGGCGGAGGGGTCTCGTCGGCGGGCCAGGCCGGGGCGGGCTGGCGCCCCGGGCGGCCGCGGGTCACTATTTAGCAGGAAGGTGCGCAGGAATTCCCGCAGGCGCAGTCCCAGCCGCGCTCCCCCGGCTGCCCGCACACGGGTCACGGCGGCGGCGGGAATGGGGAGGGAGGGTGGCCGCAGCGTCGCCACCACCCCGGGCTGCGCACCCGCGCCCAGGCTCCCTCCCGCCACCACCGGGTCGGCCCAGCCGTGCCGAGGCAACGCGGCGACAACCCTCGGGCCGCGCCCTGGGGCACCGTCACTACCCTCCCCCCGGCCGGGGCTCCTCGCAGGCGCCGCCGGCGGCTCCTCCCAGCCCCGGCCCCTGCCGGTGCTCCCTGCCGGTGCCCCCTGCCGCTGCCCCCCACCGCGCCCCAGGGCGCTCCCCCGAGCGGCCGCGGGGCGCCCCGTGCCCTCCGCCGCGCCCCGTCCCTTCAGCGCCCAGGGAGGGAGGAGCGGCGGTAACGCCGTCCATGCCAGCCCAGTGGCTCGCACCGCCAGGGCCCCGCCGGCCGGAGCTGCAGGGCTGCGGGCGGCCACCGCGGGCAGCGGCCGGGACAGCCCTCGCCGGGGGAAGGCCGGGCGGCCGGAGCAGGGGCTCGGCGGCGGCGGTCACTCACCTGCCAGCGACAGCCCCCGCCGCGCCGCCAGCCCCGCTCTGTGTACTCCGGAAACGGCGGCTCCTCCGCCGGGCGCCGGGGAGGGGCCGAGCGAGGGGGCGGGCGGAGCCGCGAGTGACAGCGGGAAGGGGAAGGCGGGAGAGGGTGGGCGGCCGCCGGCTGAGGGGTGAGGGCAGGGCAGGGGCCGGCGGGGAGGTGGAGGAGAGGGCGGGCAGCGGTGGCACCGAGGGTCCTTTGGGGTGGGAGGGTGAGGTGAGGCGAGGCGGCTACGGGAGAGAGGCTCGGGTAGTCCCAGCTGGGAGGTGACAGGCACCGGCCGGGACGGGCCCCGGCAGCAGCCGAGGAGCGAGGGTGAGGGACGGCCAGGCAGAAGAAAAGAGGTGAAGGGGACAAAAATAATCAGTGGATATTTTATATGTGCTTAAAATAATGAGGCTTCTCGTTCTGTGTCTTGCAGTCGGTTGCAGTGTCCTCCTGCCTCAGGAGGGCACTTTGTGATGGAGATGACACCGGCAAACTGCCGTATTCCTCTTCAATCAGCTGGAGAAACTGCAGCATCCAACACTGCTGTCAAATGAATTTATCCGGGAATTAGGTAAAATGCACAAAAATTATCTCCAATTGATCCCTTGGACATAATTGTCGTGATGCTGCCAGCGTTAGCAATCGTTCAGCAGCAGGCCTGGGCTGTGATGGCTTTGCTGTTTGAATTTAAACTGGTTTGTTATTATTTAACATTAGTAATGTACATTTTATACCGTTTTCATAGAAACAGTCTTCTGTTAATTCTTTGTTTTTTAATAGAAAGTAATCTATTTTATTTGTATTTCCAAATATTATCTAGAATTTTATATTTTAAATGGAACAAGCATTTAATAACGTATGGAAATGTTTGGCAGAAGTCAGAAGATAAGTTGATGTGTAGCAGTAGAGGAGTAGCTTAAAACTGTTGGGATAAATGTGAGCAGAAATTTTGCCTGCAGAGCTCAGCATCCAATCATCTGGCTTTAATACCCCCCAAAGAAACCCAAACCCACACACTTGGATATGATACTAATAAAGTGAAAATAACAGTAATCTCCACCAGCTTCAGTACTGCTAATCAGAAAACTCTGTGGGAAGAAGTGAAATTGTCAATTTATTGGACACCTTCTAGCCACAGGCTAGAAATAGTCCTCAAGTAGTGTCTGTGGGGAGCTGCCTAGGAGCAATCTGTGGCTTTGTTTCCTTCCCTGTAACAGATGGTTGCTGGCAGACTGGGCTTCTCATCAGTGCATTCCCTCTGAACTTTCCTGATTCTTGCATGTCTACCAAGCATGTCTCTTCCTAGTAAATTTAGTCCTCAAATTAAGAGATACCTGGGAAATACTTGGAAAGCACACAAGGGAACAGAAGGCTGTCATGTTGTTGGCTCTGTCAAGAGAGGGATGTTGGAGTATTCTTTGTACTGGAAGAGTGCAAAAAAGGGCTGGAGAAAGTACCTTCTTTTTTTTTTTTTTCCTACTTCCCCCTTATTCTCCCTCTTTTCCTCTCTTCTTTTCCTGCTTTTGACTGAATGGTAGATGAAACACTGATCTTTAAAAAGATAAACAATATTCTGGTTTCAGTAAGTTTTTGCTTAGAAGGAATCAGAATGGTTTGTGTTACAAGGAACCTTAAAGATCATCTAGTTCCAACCCCCCTGCCATGAAGTATAGGCATGCAATGGAAAACTGACTGTAAAGGAAGTCAGAAGGAGCTGAAGAGGAAGGGGAAAAGGCATGCAAATACTGGGATGATTTTCCTTCCTCCCAGGCTAGCTACTGAGGCTGCACCTTAAAATCAACCCCAGAAAGCCCACAAAATGCCTCCTGGTTTTCAGTTTTGTTGTTGAGGGGATGGCTAAAGAATGAAGAGAGAGATTAGCACACAAAACCAGACATGTATGTTCAGGGGTGCTTCTGTTTCCTCTCCCTGGGAAGCAGGGTGGCCAGTCTGGAGTTTTTTAACTGCAAGCAGCTCACCAGAAGCTGTTGTGTTGCTCTTGTGCTGAGATTGTGTCTCACAGCCCACACAGAGCGGTGCTAGGGACTGCTGTAGGGAGAAGCACACTATCATAGAATCAGTCAGGGTCCACAAGGATCATCTAGTTCCAACCCCCCTGCCATGGGCAGAGACACCTCACACTAGAAGTGTGTCAGGAGTTACTAAGGCAAACATTACCCCTCACAGGTTACATATCCAGTTCAGGCCTGGCCAAAAGATATCTAGAGCCTCAGGTGAGCTACTGACATTGCCCACCTGCAAACTGTTCTGCTTACCAGAAACACTTCAGCTCTCCAAGCCACGTACCCTGCACTTCTTGGTCATATGAAGAGGTGATGCAGTGGTTGCAGCATCACGGCATTCTCCTGCCCTGGTGAACAGCTGGCAAGTTCTATGGCAGTAGCTGATGGTCATCCACCACAACTTCTTGTAATCACGCCGTGTGCTTCACCAACATGCAGTTCTACCTTGAGATCCCAAACGACACCAGCCATGCTGGTTAAAGCATACTGCATTCACAGGCAGACACTTGTTCTCCAGGCCTGGCCTTACAGCTCAACACAGCACACAAACACATGGTTCCACACTCTCAGGAGGTGTCCACATCTACTCCCTGTTTTGTTATCCCAGCCATTTAATTGTAGTCAGTGGATCTGTGCTGGATTTGGTTTTGTCAACACTTAACAATGGAGTTACACACTATAAGCACAATTGTTGTTTGTTTGGGTTTTTTTACTTGCTGGATTTATTTACATATTATTACAATTTTTTAATGGTGCGTATAACAACTTTTAACTGTCTCCAAAGAGCAGGCACTACATTTGAAATTTATTACAGATTAAATTTGTAGATGAAGAGCATGAGGACACAGAAGACTGGTAAGAATCCTAGCCTTAAAGCTAATATGTCTCAACCAGGTGGTAGGAATTTCAGACAGACTGAGAAATACTTACAATCTTATACTGAATATTCTATTTTTTTATTCTGTGGATTCTAAATATTTTGAGAGATGGCAATATGATGAAGTATTTAGTGAAGGCATCTGTAAAAGCAGCAGAGAGCAGATATCTTCAGCTATAACTATGATTTTCCTATAGACATCATGGACATGTGAAAAGTGCTTCCCAAGACCTCCTTTGATAGGACGGGAAGGAAACCAGTGCACTGTATAAACAAACAAAAAAAAAAAAAAGCAACAATAGTGTTTAGAGAGAGAGGAAAGCAGCTTTGAAATGTATTGTGAATGCTACCTGATGTCATGAGCTGAAAGAGGAAGAAATCATTAGCTGGGCAAACAGGCAGCACTGGCACAATAGCCATGTGCAGATGTTAATCAGGATGTGCGTACCAGCAAGGTGTGGGGTGAGATTAGCAGGTTGAAGGTTAGTAGTAATAATCCCTCAAGAGTATGTTGCCTTCTTAAAGGGAAAAGCTAATTTATAGGAAGTTGTTGTTTCTGTTAGCCAGGTAGAGATGTGTTCAGGAATAGGAAATGTGGGGCAAACCAGGGTGATTTTGGCAAACAGATTTGATCCCTAATGTCCTGTTGTACACGCAGTGATTCTCCCTTTGTGGTTGCTAATTACTGTAAGTGTGTAGTGTGTTGATGCACGTGGAGAACAGCAGTAGTGCTGCATTAATGTTTGGAGTGAATGTTTGCAGTCAGAGGGTGGGAAGTAAGGAAAATGCAGGTTTGGCTCTGGGTACCTCACAGGGTTTGTACAGTGTGTCACAGTGCTTGTGACCTGTAGCTTAACTCTGAGTGTTTGACAATGCAGGCATACACGTAGGCAAATAAGACTTCTAAAAATAAATTTCACAGATCATCCATTCCAGCTGTCAGGGTGAGAACAGTCCTTTTGTCCTGTAGCCCTGGACAGCTAAAATCCTATTTCAGACAAGTGAAATTTAGTTATTTGCTGCCTGACAGAAAGCTGCTGACCTATGCTTTATACCCCTCAGTACATTGACCAGCCATTGTGTCCAACCTGGGGCTTAAAATGAGACTTGGCCTCTTGCCCAGCTTCTTTGTAAACACTACCAAAATGGCAAACAATGTCCCTGGTTAGAGCCACCAGGCTGCTCTCTGGAAAAATTTTTGCCCCTTACCTCCATCAGGCAAGTCCCACTTGGAAAAGAGTGAATCTCTCTGACTATATACGGCCCCCTAAAAATAAAAACAGGGACAACCACCTTTTCTTGTCAGACACATCAAAGATCCAGGTCACCTTAAAAAATCCTAGGCTGCCAGCCAGTGATGCTGGCTGTAAGAGAAATAAAGATATTGGTTAAAACCTCTTAATCCTAGATGGATTGGTCCGGTTTGGCTGGAAGTGAATGGGGGCCAGTGGCTTTAACTGACGTTGGATGTGTCCCATGACCTTCTGGCTTATAAATTTAGACTCCCCATGCTAGTCTTCTCTTCTACAGGTCTGATGTCATCACCATTATAATAAGCAGAACTTGTCACTTGATTGACAGCAAATAACCTTTCCAAAAAGTAGCCAAGGAGTGGGAATGTTTTGTAGGAGTGACATACGGTCAGGACTGCCTGCAGTCCATTTTTGTTTACAGGCAGAGGAGGATTTTCAGATATTTCTAAAAGTCAGTGTCCCTACTCCAGAGATGAAAGAGATGTGTTTGTTTTTCAATTGCTGTCCTGCTTAAAAAACTCTCTTCCAATTGTGCTGAAAGCAGGGACTAGATGCTGAAATAAATTCTTTGCCTGTTGTGACCAGCTAGATTGGCACAGGAATTGAGTGCTCCCAACTGCATGCACAAATGGCCATTGGCACTTCATGGGTTTGCTTTAGGAGGTCAACTACTTAAACATTTTTTTTTTTAAATGTCTGGTGATTCAGATGTCTGGGATCTCATTTTGCTTGTTTTCTTGACAACTTTCACCAAAAGGAATCAGCTTGCAAACCACAAAAATGCACTTCTCAGCCAGCTGTGGTAAAAGTTTAGGTGGCCAGCAAAGTACTGGAGAAGTGTTTGTGTTTAAAAAAAAAAAAAACAAAACAAAAAACAACCAATAACTACCTATTCTGATGAGTAACAAGTGAATACAAATCCATTATTATCTTGCCATTAGCTGTTGTCTTAGAAATGTTCAAAGCATGCAGTTCAAAGCATGGAGATGTTGAGAGAACATTTGTGAGACACCAAGAACTGTTGCTGATATTTTGTAACTCTAGATCTCAGAAGGTTATTATAAAATAGATGAGCTGTAAATGTGTGAATGAGAGCTAGGCTTTTTTTTTTTTTACCTTAGAAATTAATGTGGCATTTGAGTATATTCCATTGTAAGGTCGTGACTAAAAGAGAATTGTTTGCAATTGACTCAACTTGTTAATAGGGTATCTATTAGGGCTCCTAATAGAATGGAGTCTAAACACTATTTGAAAAGTGAAACACAATTTAGAATTTATTCCAGAACATCTATAAACAGGCATAGAAAAATTGTATCCCTTCTGTTAGCTGTTTGAAATTAGAGGCCACCTGCCAAATTGTTTGGTTTGTTTGCCCTTGTACAACTGATTACAGTAAGGTGTTAGCAGAATTGTACTTTCTTAGTAAGTGTCTTATATTAGACATACAACTTTTATTTTAACAGTCTCTACTAAATATGTTCCCATATGACTGGTGAATTTTCACAGAATATCTTCAAGGGCGTCTAGTCCAGCCTTTGACCCAGCACTGCAAAGTGATGTGGTTGATCTCTTCAGCAGAAGTCGAACATCTATAAGTACAGATTATTTATGTATCTATAAATACACAGAAAATTATATATGTTTATAAATATATATAAACATTTTAAGTGGTCTAGAAAGAAGCTTGAAGAATTTCCATGTGGTAGTTCCTGCAACCCAGGATTGTTGCACAGGGACTGCACAGGGGACCCAGTGCTCTTGCATTGCCTTAGTTTCTCTTAGGGCACTGTAACAAAGGCAACTTCATTGCAGCTGCCTCACTGGTACTGTTATTACCTTTTGCTTGCACAGATTATTTTGTGTTGTGGCAAACTGCCAAATAAGGAGTGATTTTATAATGGAGAGCAGAGAATTATGGAAGTAGGTTGAATAGAAGGGTAACAGAGAAGCATGTGAGCCAGTATTTCATGGCTGAACCTTTGCTACATCACTGGATAACGCGGAGAGGAGTGCAGCAGATAAAGCTGTGATCTGATGTAGCTATGGCACATGAATGAATCAGGGTTTTCTGTAGAGGTTCTTCCATAATTACAGAAATACACAAAGACCCTGACTGGGATTGGGATTACAGTAATCCCTTTACAGGTAGCCATTTCTCAGGAAAAACATTGCATGACACTGCCAAAGCTTCCTTCATAAGTGACTCTTGCTAAGCCCCTCAATACAGAGCCTCTTTTGGATGTCCTGTCCAAACCAGTCCAGGTCTCCTGGTGACATGAAATGTGAGATGCCTATGAGCTAGTCTTTGGCCAGGATGGAGCTGTGGCCACCTGTCTGTCATAAGCTTGGGAAGATATTCAGGATGTTGACAGTGAAGAGTGGCACTTCTCTACCAAAACTTGGCAGCCCAGTCTGGTCTGTTTTCCAGGGGATCAGTGCAGCTAGCAGTGCTTGACTGGCTGAGTCCCATTTCCCTCTGGCTCCAGCAGGACAGCCAGCAGAGCTGACCTCAGTGGCAGGTTTTGGGTTCTGATTTGTTTAGTCAGCTTCTGGTGCATTCATACTTTCTCTGCAACTGCTGCCAAGAGTGCATTTGGTTTGCTTGTGTTGTGGTACACCACCTGGACTTGCTTCTCCTTGATAAATCTGACATCAAGTTTGAGCAGCTCTCTCTCCTCATAGCTAAATTAAAGCTGAGGCAGCAGTGCCTAGTGGTGGTTTGTGTGCTTGCTTTTAAAACATCCCCTGCCAAAATGGTCCACAACCGGCTGTAGTATTAGCTGCAAACATCCTGCCCTGCTGGATGCATGCCAAGGATGCAGGAGCAGGTCTCCCAAGGCTTATGGCTCACTCTGCTGTTGTCTTTTTCACAGCTCAGAAATTTCTTGGCTGGGTATTCATTGGCTTGAAGTTTTAGGGCTACCAGAAGTTACTTCTCTTGCATCCCACAATCATATCCCACAATCCCATAACCATATTCCAAATGCCTGAGGACACCTAAGGCAGATAAATGCCCTTTATGGCTGAGTGGGCTAGCAAAAGGTGCTCTGTGCTTCCCCTGTCTCAGTTTCCATGTCCTCCTTGTTTCAAGAGGCATATGCCAACCCCTCTGCCATTGTTTGGTTCCAAAGGACCCGATTCATCTGTCGTTAATATTAATTGTCTGTAGCGTTGCTGAAATTGATAATTGTGATTCCCAGTTCTTTTGCACCTAATCAATTGCAGTATTGTAAAAGGAGGTATGAAAAGCTACCCAGCCAGTATCGAACTATCAGATCACAGCTCAGCTGGTGTGAGAGGCAGGGAACAAAACAGCAGTCTCACAAGAATTGCACACGTGCAGCATGCACCTCTTGTGTGAGCTGTCGGATCTGTGCTGACAGGGGACCATGAGACAACAGCCCTGTGGTAGCAACTGACAGCTGAGCTTTGAGGGGAAGAAAGATTTTCAGCTCTGGGTGTGCATCGCGAAATAATTCAAAGCAGCAGATGAACAATACCCACAGGTGCATTTCTTTGTGGTTTTTTTCTCAAATTTCACACTGATGAATCAAGTATCAAGGATACTTCAGATCCTTTTAGGCACATAACATCAAGCCAACAGCTACTGAAAGAGAAGGGAGCAGTAAAGCAATCTGTAGGCCATACAGATTTTCTACATCAGTTGTTTTTTTGTTGTTGAATTCTTCATGTTAATTTTCCTTCAGAATTCCAAGAGTTAGAGTGAGGAAATTATATGAAATATCTCTTTCAAAGTTAAGCTTTGATAGTGGTATTGAGTATCAATGCTCTATGTACATCTCAAGGATCTTTGTAGTAGCAATAGTTGGAAGATGAGCAGGCAATAACTAATAGGAGACAGAGTATCTTCTTTTTCCTTTTTAGTGGGAGAATGTTTCGGACATGGTGATGTAGTTGGCAGATGTTTAGTTTAGCATAAAAGAGGAGAAATGAGATTGAAGTCATAGTCATATAAGAAATTTTTAAAAACTAATTAGTAAGAGAACCTATTATGAATTTATGTCAATAAATTAGCTATGCTTAGCTTCCTCTAACTAACCTAAATATGTGCTGCTTCGATATAAACTGAAGGTAATACAGGATGATAAGCCCATCAGCTGTGACATTTCACTAATGCTGGCTGTTAGCAGTTTTGATCCAGCCCAAACACAGCCCTAAAACTTGCCAAGAATTGCATATGTACATGCATGGATTTCTCATCCTTTCAATTGTTACCACAGATACTATGAGAAAGAAAGTAATTACCTGTTGTGACAAAGATTGATGTGATAAAAATACACAGAGCAGACTTGTCCTGTTTAGCTTTGGTTTTCATCACACTGAGGGCTACAAATAGAAGATGATGGTAAATAAACTGCAGTAGCATCAAGGCTTATAAATAGCATTCTGAGTAGGGGACTCAATGCAGAGCCAAAGATGATTTCTGTACAGATTTGGAGATTAATCTGGCCTGTCATAGAGGCTGTATCAGGTCATAGTCATGAAAGTAGTGAGAAACTTCTGCTATTGTGCTCTGAAATTTAAATATACATGTACATCTATCCTGCAAGTTCCTCAATAATGTTTCTAGAGTACAAATCATCCGTCAAGTTGTTGAAGTAACATGATTTGCTGTTTCCTGGAATCACAGCCCCCAAGCATGTGAGCATGTGAGCTTGGCCCTTGTGCCAGCCAGCAAACTCTTGACTGTGTGCACAGAGTGACACCAATGACCAATGCAGAAAAGGAGGAATTAATAATTGGACACATTGGTCCCTGACAGGAGTTGTGGTTTTTACTCCTCATATGGATTAAACAACATGCTGACAGTCTTCTGAGTTGCTAGTTTTGGCCTTTTGACTGCAGGTTCCATGGAGCTTTGTTTTCTGTGACTGCAGGATCCATGGAGCTTTGTGTTCTGTGACTGCAGGTTCCATGGAGCTTTGTGTTCTGTGACTGCAGGTTCCATGGAGCTTTGTTTTCTGTGACTGCAGGATCCATGGAGCTTTGTGTTCTGTGACTGCAGGTTCCGTGGAGCTTTGTGTTCTGTGACTGCAGGTTCCATGGAGCTTTGTGTTCTGTGACTGCAGGTTCCATGGAGCTTTGTGTTCTGTGACTGCAGGATCCATGGAGCTTTGTGTTCTGTGACTGCAGGTTCCATGGAGCTTTGTGTTCTGTGACTGCAGGTTCCCTGGAGCTTTGTGTTCTGTGACTGCAGGTTCCGTGGAGCTTTGTGTTCTGTGACTGCAGGTTCCGTGGAGCTTTGTGTTCTGTGACTGCAGGTTCCGTGGAGCTTTGTGTTCTGTGACTGCAGGTTCCATGGAGCTTTGTGTTCTGTGACTGCAGGATCCATGGAGCTTTGTGTTCTGTGACTGCAGGTTCCATGGAGCTTTGTGTTCTGTGACTGCAGGATCCATGGAGCTTTGTGTTCTGTGACTGCAGGATCCATGGAGCTTTGTGTTCTGTGACTGCAGGTTCCCTGGAGCTTTGTGTTCTGTGACTGCAGGATCCATGGAGCTTTGTGTTCTGTGACTGCAGGATCCCTGGAGCTTTGTGTTCTGTGACTGCAGGTTCCCTGGAGCTTTGTGTTCTGTGACTGCAGGTTCCATGGAGCTTTGTGTTCTGTGACTGCAGGTTCCGTGGGGCTTTGTGTTCTGTGACTGCAGGTTCCGTGGAGCTTTGTGTTCTGTGACTGCAGGTTCCCTGGAGCTTTGTGTTCTGTGACTGCAGGTTCCCTGGAGCTTTGTGTTCTTTGGTTGCAGGTTCCCTGGAGCTTTGTGTTCTGTGACTGCAGGTTCCCTGGAGCTTTGTGTTCTTTGGTTGCAGGTTCCCTGGAGCTTTGTGTTCTGTGGTTGCAGGTTCCCTGGAGCTTTGTGTTCTGTGACTGCAGGTTCCCTGGAGCTTTGTGTTCTGTGACTGCAGGATCCATGGAGCTTTGTGTTCTGTGACTGCAGGTTCCGTGGAGCTTTGTGTTCTGTGACTGCAGGTTCCCTGGAGCTTTGTGTTCTGTGACTGCAGGTTCCCTGGAGCTTTGTGTTCTTTGGTTGCAGGTTCCCTGGAGCTTTGTGTTCTTTGGTTGCAGGTTCCCTGGAGCTTTGTGTTCTTTGGTTGCAGGTTCCATGGAGCTTTGTGTTCTGTGACTGCAGGTCCCGTGTAGGTTTGTGTTCTGTGACTGCAGGTCCCGTGGAGCTTTGTGTTCTGTGACTGCAGGTTCCATGGAGCTTTGTGTTCTGTGACTGCAGGTCCCGTGGAGCTTTGTGTTCTGTGACTGCAGGTTCCCTGGAGCTTTGTGTTCTTTGGTTGCAGGTTCCATGGAGCTTTGTGTTTTGCTTTGTCTCTCCATTCTAGGAATGGTGGCTCCCAGGGAAAATCAAGCTCCCAGTACACTGGGGCAGTGTCTCTCCTGTTTTTTCTGTATGTGGAATTGGCAAGCCAGCACAGTGCATATGCAAGAACGAAGCCAATCTGTAGTGGTTTTATACCCTATGTTTTTAAGAGACTGTGGTAGTTTTTCTTAAAATACATAACCAGAAACCTTTGTAAAGCTCACTTCTCCACTTGCACAACACTACACATGTCATTTGAGGATTTCCAGCTCCGACTATAGTAGCAATAACAAAAAATATTTAAAGCTTGTTAGCTTGGTCGTGTTTTGACTTAATGATTTCAAAACTGAGGGTGCTGATCTTGTAGTGAGATCCCTTTACAAGAGAACCCATTAAAGGACCTGCAGTTAATGTGATTCCATTCTGTGTCTAACTGCACTCCCATCTCACATAAAATAAATGTGGGCATTTGTTTCAAGGTCAGCAGTTTATGAATTAAGAATATTTGTAAATATCCTTGAAATCCAATTCAATGGGAATTGGAAAACCTCACAAATCCAAAGATCTTGAGAGTTTTCTCCCTGCAAAATTGTATGGTAGCATGAAGGATGAGATAAAAAGTTCTGTCTCATTTAGGAGCCTGTCATTATTTACATCATAGGCAGCTGTGCCCTCTGTATGACCATACCCTTTCAAATTCAGGAGTCTGACAATACACACAAGCAAAAAAAAAGAAAATACAGGAGGTATTTCAGGCAGAATCAGTAGAAAGAACAACAATTAGCATGTAGATTATTTTATTTTTATTTTTTTGCTATTGAACTGGCAAAGGAATTGAGCTTCTCTGATAGGCAGAAGAGAAAATGTCGACCTGAAGGGTAGACATCTCCTAACCTAAAACCTACATTACCAGAGAACTTGCTTGAACTACAACAAGCTGCAAGAGGGGCTGATATCTTCAAATATTAATGCTAGATTTTGATGAGACTTTCTCATTATGCTTGCACTGATGCAGCTTCATTAAACTGCAATGATGATAAATCTTGAGAGATTAAGCTTATAAATGAATATCAAAGGACTGTTTTGGGAGGGTGGGGTGGGGGTGGTAGTTTAAGACCCCCAGATTTGTTGGCATGTAGCTGAACAATCATTTCTTCTTGCTGACAGCCTGGTTTATGTTCTTAGCCCGTGTGCTGCTGTACACCAAATGGCATTGTCCAACTGGGTTTTATTTTTAGGCTGCTTTGTAGCAGATGCAGGCTGACACATCACTGCTTACTCTAGAGATGTGTGTTACATTCCCAGCAGGAGCCCCACTGAGAGGGGAGGAAGGAAACTAGTCACAGAAATGATAGCAGAGCAGAGCACAAGTCTCAAAACTCTGCTTTACTGGGTCAGCTGCCAAGAATTACGTGTGAATGCTACTTTCAAGCTGCCTTTGCTTCCCATTAGGGACTTGACTTACAATCAGAAAGTCATGCAGAGGGAATTTGCTAGAACTTTGGATTAATGTGCACATGCCCCGAACAGTTCAAGTCACCTCCTGTTTGATACTGCACATTCCAGACTCTCAGACGTGCCTGCTGTTCACTGCAGCACCAAGGAACGTTGAAAGCAGCAACATATCTTAAAGAATAAACTCTGAGAGCTGGGTTCAGCTGCTAGGATGGGCAGAAATCTGTGTTAAACTTCACAGGAGAAGGTCAGACCCTATGACTGAGAAAAACATCTGTTTCTAGAAGCCAAAGTAACTGAAATGTCTGTGTTAAACCATTTCCATCGTGACATGTGCTTTGAATCTGGACATGGATGGTGTTTACTCTGAATCACAGAATTGGGTTGGTTGGAAAAGCCCTTTAAGATCATCAAGTTGAACCTTTAGCCAGCTACCAAGTCTGGTGCTAAACTGTGTCTCTCAGCACCACATCTGTGCATGTCTAGCCTTGTCTGTTGGGGCAGGATGAGTGGCAGGAAATCAATCAGCACAGCTCCTGTAGAACTGGCTATTAATTTGTAGATACTTTAAGTAATCCCCTGGATGGACAAACTGTCCTGGTATTTCAGTGGAGGTCCAATTTGAACTGTCGTGTTGGAATAGCTGAGAAGCAGAAAATCCACTCTTGGATGCTAGATACCAAGTCTTCCTTCCCACCCCTGAGCCAAAATGCTGCTGTGGCAGCTTCAAGCACTCAGCTGTGTCTGGTGCATCAGTACCAGGCTGCTGGCTGTGCAAACCCAACAGCCTGATCCACTGAGGCAAGGGCAAGGAACAGCATGTTTGAAGACCTTCCCTCTCTTGCATAGCATATGTGCAAAAATTAATACAATGTGTAATTATTTCTGTAATAATTATTGCATCTAATTTTAATAACTACTATTCCATTAAAGCTAATATCAGAAATGGTGTGGCCAGCAGGAGTAGGGAAGTGGTTTGGCCCCTGTACTCTGCAGTGGTGAGGATGCACCTCGAGTACTGTGCCCAGTTTGGGGCACCACAGTATAAGAAAGACATTGAGGTGCTGGAATGGGTACAGAGAAGGGCAACAAAGCTGGTGAGGGATTTGGAGAACAGGTCTGATGAGGAGAGGCTGAGGGAGCTGGGATTGTGTAGCCTGAAGAAGAGGAGGGTTAGAGGAGACTTCATTACTCTCTGCAACTCCAAAAAGGAGGCTGGATTGAGTCTGGTGTTGGACTGTTCTGCCATCTAGCAACAGGACAAGAGGAAATGGCCTCAAGTTGCATCAGGGGAGGTTTAGGTTGGATATTAGGAAGAATTTCTTAACTGCAGGAGTGGTCAGGCATTGGAACAGGCTGCGCAGGAAGGTGGTAGAGTGACCATCCCTGGTGAAGTTCAAAAAATAAGTAGATGTGGCACTTTGGGACATGGTCATGGAGGTGTTGGGTAGAAGGTTGGACTTGATGATCTTGGAGGTTTTTTCCAGAATTAATAATTCTATGATTCTATGATCATGTATCATAAATATACCAGTTATGTGTAAAAGTGATGGTCATGGGAACTTACATGACTCCACTGACATGGGAATTGCCATGTTTGACCTCACGATTGGCTCCCTGAATGGAAACAAGAGCCAGTGCTGGCTGCATCACCTGCAAACCAGGCTCTGTGAACTTGGCAATGCTATTACTGTGAACAGGGTCAAAAAGTAAACACAACTGTACCACTTCTGTCCTCCTTGCTATCTGCTTGCTTTGCAGATGTCTATTTTTCCTGCCAGTTTGCCTTATTAGTGTGACACCACTAATGCAGTTCTGCTAGAGTCTTGGCCCTTGCATCATTAGCAGAATTATTAATTGTGCTTCCTGAATTTCCATTCATTTTCATATTGAAGTCAGCAATAGGAACTTCACATGAAATGGGCGAGGCTGACAGCTAGTAAATACAGGGAGATCTTTATTGCAGTTGTAAACCCAATGATAAGATCAAAATCAGAGGAGGCACCATT
Organism: Indicator indicator; assembly: GCF_027791375.1. Lineage (NCBI taxonomy): Eukaryota > Metazoa > Chordata > Aves > Piciformes > Indicatoridae > Indicator > Indicator indicator. The sequence goes on from NC_072028.1 coordinate 1,077,058, forward strand.
GTGTTCTCTGCTTGTAAAGAAACAGAAACCCTGAATTGCAAGAGATGAGGTCAAGCTTACGTGGAATGTCTAAAAATACTTCAGAAGGAATTCACCTGCCAGTATTGGTTAAATAAACAAAACAAAACAAAAAAAGGGCAGAAAAAGCTTTCTGCACACAGTTGGCTTCCCAGGGTATGCAACAAGAATGGCTGTGCTCAGGGCTGCTTTTCTGTAGCCTCTGGAACCTGGATGATTACAGGGCAGTCCTGATCACCCAGAAATCTGGGCTGCTTTGAAAGGGGCAGTGCCACCATGCCCTCAGCCTTCCCTGCAGCTCCTGCTGTCCATGCAGGCACGTTCCTGTGCTGATTCAGATGGTGAGGCTTGAATGATGAGCTTCTACTGTCTACTTCCCTTGCCAGAGGTCTTCTGGAGAAGACAAAGATTTTTTGCGTGGACACTAAAGTGGAGTCCAAGTCAGCAATCTGATGCTCCATAGTGTCACCTGCAGCTTGAAAACAACCATTGCAAGAGGCCTGGGTTCACTGCCACTGAAGTCAACGGTGCCTCATCATCTGCAGTTGTGTTCCCATATTCATATTTATGGCACAGTTGCAAACTGACTGTGAAAGTTTAGCCTCAAGTCACATATCTATCTGAAGTGATCTCGTCGTGATGAAGTATTCTTGACCACAAGGCAAAGCTCTGATTCTGTAGCCGTGGCCATTCTGAAAATTCCTAGTTCTTTGTTCATTATTCAAAATACCTCTCTTGCTTTCTGCAGTATTTGATCTAACAGAACGGTCAAGCAGAAATTCATTTCCTGCCTTGTTAAAATCTCCTCTGTACAGAGGAATTGTGCCCAGGGTGAAGGTATTCCTGTGCTACCAAAACAGATCATGTCAGACCAGATGATCCCTGGGGTCCCTTCCAACCTGGCATTCTGTGATGTAAATCTAGGAGCCAGTAATTGTTTCACATAGAAAAAAAATGCAGTCTTTGTTAGAACCAATGCATTTTAGAGAGGCTGTGACTTGGGAACTTTAGCAAAAGGAGAGTTAACTGAGGAGGAGGGGTTTGTTTCTGTGCTGGTAGAAGTGACGGCGTGTCACAATTCGTAAATCCAGCAAATGTATCTCCTAAAGGTAACTCTGGAAGCAACACCTCTCTCAAGCGTGGGATTCTACTGCTGGCTTTGGCTTCCCTGCTGGCACAACCAGTAGCAGCTGTGCTGCTCTCCAACACGTGGTTTAGCTACGCTTGCATCTCAGTGGAGATGAGAAACCCAAATGTGACCAAAGGGAAATTGCTCTCCTCTTGCAGGGTTTGACTAAACCTTCAGGCAGGGAGCTTTTTGAATGACAAATGCTCAATGAAATAATATTATGTCTTTATACTCCAGAGCACTATTAATCTGAGGTTTCAGGACTGTAAGAAATGTTAATTAACTAGTTGCTGTTCATGTAGAGTGTTAGCATTGCAAGCATTCTGTGGGCTAGTAACTGAAGCATGGAAATGTGAGGTTCTTACGGAAGGATGGGATTTTGGGTTCTGTTCCCTGTGTATGCCCCACAGGTATTTACAGGGATGCTAACTGACCTACCATCAGGATAGCCCAAAATGAACAGGAACAACTTGGGGAGCAACTGTGAATGTCAGTCATACCCACAGCAGAGTGTCAGTGCAGCCTGAAGCTGTGAGACATGTGGGAGCCCAAATATGATAGCCAAGAAGCCAGGCTATCTTCTTTGGGATCTGAAGCACTTGTGTGTCCAAGGAAAGAACAGAGTGTTGCCTGCTCTGCAGGAGGGTGGCCAACAGGTCAAGAGATGTGATTCTGCCCCTCTACTCTGCTCTGGTGACACAAGAGAGGCATGGACCTGCTGGAGTGGCTCCAGGGGAGGCCATGAAGATGATCAGAGGGCTGGAGCACCTCTATTATGAAGACAGGCTGGGAGAGTTGGGACTGTTCAGCCAGGAGAAGAGAAGGCTCCAGGAAGATCTTAGAGCTGCACTTCAGTATCAAGGGAACCTACAGGAAGGATGGGGAGGGACTGTTTAGAAGGGCCTATGGTGATAGTATGAGTGGCAATGGTTTGAAACTGGAGCAGGACAGATTTAGGTTGGACATCGGGAGGAAGTTCTTTACAATGAGGGTGGTGAGACACTGGAACAGGTTGCCCAGGGGTGTGGTTGAAGCCCCATCCCTGGAGACATTCAAGATCAGACTCAATGTGGCCCTGGGCAACCTGATCTAGTTGGAGGTATCCCTGCTGACTGGGTTGGACAAGATGACCTTTCAGGGTCTCTTCCAACCAATGCAATCTGTGACTCTGTGAAGGTTTGCATCACTTTTTTATTTTATTTTGCCAGGCAGCTGCCTGCTCTAAGGAGAGTAAATGATGTGGAAATTAGGAAGCCACTGTTAGGGCTGCTGAAATGCAACTCTGCACAGGCTTGCTGAAATCTATCAGTGATTTCAGAACAGGATCATTGCAGAATCTGACTCCCAGCAGAAATGTTGCACAGTGTGAGCATGGGAATTGTACAGCTAATATACTTTTAGCCTAACATCTTAGCCATTAAGAAGCCATTAGCAGGTGCTTTGGAGGAAGGTGTAGAAGACCCCACAGATAACGAATAATCTGCTAAATGTATTACATTAGTCAACTTAAATCTTGAATGTTAAAAACCTGCATCACTTTCATATATTTCCCACAATCTTTACTCAAATAATTTCTTTTGAGTGTTACTGGTAAGAATTTAATCACTGAAGCTCCTTTTGAATCTTGTGAAGTTGCTGTCTCAATGAGTGCTCTGTAGTGGGTGGTTAGGTGGGGGGGAGGGGGTGTGGGGGGGTTGGGGGTTGGGGGGGGATAGGGATGATTGGGGAAGAGGGGGGTGGAGTGGTGGGTGTGGTATGTTGTAGGGTTGGAGGGATTCTGAGGGTGTGTTGGGGAGGGTTGGGGGGGGTTTGGATGGGGGGGGGGGTCCGGGAGAGGAGGGTGGGGGATGGAGGGGAACTATTTGGTGGGCGGGTGGTTTATGGTGTGGTTGGGGCAGTTGCACAGCAGGGGGATGTAGGAGGTTTAGCAGTGGGGGGGGGGGTATGGGGGGGGGGTTTTTGGTTGGATGGGAGTAGGGGGGATTTGACGAAATTGTTGGGGATGGAGGGGTATGAGGGAATTTTGGGGGTGGTTGGTTATGTGAAAATTAGGTGTTTTGTAGGTTGGAAAATGGTCAGGATTGGGTGGGATGGTTGGAAGGTAATGTGGAATGATGATGAGGGATGGATGTAATGTTGAGAGTACAAGGGGGTGTTGGAAATGTGTTATTGGATGGGGGAGTGGCGGGGGGGGCGGGTGTTGGTGTTGTGGGGGAGGGGGGTTATGATGCGGTGTGGGGGATTGATGGAATGGTTAATGGGGGATTGGTGGGAAAGGGAGGGGTTTGTCTGGTGACCCCCCACACCCCCCCCCCCCACACCCCCCCCCCCCCCCCCCCCCCCCCCACCCCCCCCCCCCCCCCCCCCCCCCCCCCCCCCCCCCCCCCACCCCCCCCCCCCCACCCCCCCCCCACCCTCACCCACCCACCCACAAAACACCACCACACCCCCAAACACACCCCCCCCCCCCAATATAGATTTTCCCCCCCCCCCCCCCCCCCCCCCCCCCCCCCCCCCCCTAGCGTCCATGGGGCAGCAGGTACTGAATGCTCGGTGCGGTATCGCCATCTGTTGGTAACTGCTCAGCAGAGCTGCGAGGAGCTGCTGCCAAGCCTTGGACGCTCGACTGCTGCCACACGGGCTTCATGTCCATGATTCCTGTTTGCTGCTTCCAGGAGGCTGCCTTTCCTTGGCAGGGCATTTGCCCTGTGCTGCTGCATTGCTGGGGAACTGGCAGGACAGGGCAAGGGGCCTCTGGATCCCTGCTCTCGCCGAGGTTGTTCAGACCCTCTTCCACATCTGAAGTTACCACTGCAGTAGTAGTAGCCTGCAGTCTGCAAAAATCAGGCAGGTCTGTAGCAATAATATTTAAGAACCACCCCCAGCCCTCCAAAGGGGAAAGAGAAATGAGTGGAATCTGCAAAATTTCTCTGAGCAAGTTTTAAAACCTGTAAAACCTGCAACAGATAAAAAGCATGTTAAGAACACAGCTCTACTGTCTAGCCAAAAGGTGCTTATGTGTCATGAATCTAATCAAGAGCAAAGCTTCTCAGCACAAAAGATATGGCATAAGATCTGGACTCAAGGGCATGCAGATCCAGTTCCATTGCAGAGATCCATGCAGAGGTTCATTTTTTCAGCACTGCCAAGCTGAGGTGCTCTGCAGCAAGTTTCAGGAGTGCCATGAATCTGTGCAGTGGATTCAAGATCTTACATGTATCAGAAATGCTTTAAAATGTAGGTGCAGGTGATCTGCTCAAATATTTCAGTATAAGCACATTGACACAGCCCTGGCCTCAGATGCTTTTTGCCTGAAGCCCGCTCCAGTCTCATAAAGGGTACACTTCTTGGCTGAGCTGAGTGACCTCCATTGCTCCCAGTTCACTGCAGTGAGTGTGCACTGGATTTGTGTGGACTGCAATGGAACTCTGGTCTCAATTCTTAGTCCTCAGAAGAACCTGTTCTACTTCATGGGCATTCAAGTGTTTTGTTTCGTTAGTGGAGAATGAAAGCAGGATTCAACGCTGAAGTTCTGTTTGCTGTCATAAAATAAGTTAGCACAATGGATTTAAAGAGAAGTGGAATTATAGATGAAAATTTTTTATTACACCAGCAGATTTCAATTAGGGGAAATTAGCCACTTGGTTCCTTCTGATAAATTAATCATAGAGATTATCTATTAAACATGCCACTTAACCTTTCTGGCATAAGTGCTTGAGGCAGTAGCATTTAGGCTCTCCACATTCATTTGGAAATATTAATTTCTATGCAGCTGTCTCCAGAGTAGAATTTTCTCTTGTCTGTTCTATAAGTGGGTCATTATGCAGCTGTTGGTAGCAGAGGCTGGCATTTGTAAAATGGGAGACCCACCAGGGTACTACCATTGGTCACAAAATTATCTCTATCCTTTTACTGCAATGCTCTTTCTCAGCCCCAAAGGGCATCATGGTTGTGTGTCAGCCTTTGGCCTTTTTTGGCACGGGAATGTGTTTCAGGCAGTTCTTTTGCATGAGCCAAAGCACCACCATGTTCACACTACCTGTGTCCCATCAGGGTAAGGGTTAGCCTTGGCTGTGCGTAATCACTTCCATCTACACTGGAGCTGCCTGAGGGAAGTGGCAATAAGAGCTGTCAGCTGTAAAGAAACAGCTGTCTCAGCTGCTCAGCCTCCCAGGTCCAAATCCTCCTTCTACCCTCTGTAATGAAATCAATTGGGCTTTTCAGTGCACACAAGGCCTTACTGTCCCTGTAGTGGTCAGCAGTTGTATAGCTTGTGGAGAGACAAGCAACTCCTGGAACAGCTACAAACCTTATCCTGTGGGCTTTCAAGATTAGGATTATGACCTTGGCCTGGATATCTTTCTCATATGGCATAAAATGTGCACAGTCTGGAACAGTTTGATAGAACTCTGAGGTGTGTATACCCTGTATCCCAGGGAAAGGAAAATGAAAGCAACAAAATGCTGGCACCAAAGGAGAAGGTCTAGGAAAAGAAAATACAAATGGCAGATAATTTAGAACCTTTAAGGTAAATGGGAGAGAACATCTCAAACATCCCAGAATAAACTGTTACAAAAGAATGTAGATGCAACTTACATTCTGTGAGCAGCAGGCACATTACTTATGGGTGACAAAATCAGCATTATAGAAAGAGCTGGTAGCAAGGCAGTGATACTACAGCCACAGTTTGTCCCTACTGTGAACTAAAATGAATACCTTATTGATTACCTTATTGATTACCTGAGACTATACATTCTTGCACAGATACAAGTATGAGAAGAATCCCTGTAGATCTGTGACTTGAAGACAACAAAATCCTGCTGACTTTGGGTCTGGGTCAGATAAACTTGAAGGTCTTCAAAGTTAAATATCTGGAGGATTTGGAGAAAATTCAAATAGAGGAAGGGCTGTGATAAAAATGTTAAGGGAAGGGGGAAACAAAACTGAAGAGAGCCGTGCTAAAATTTGGGCTGAGATTCAAATTTCACATGAAAAGAAAAAGAACAATGACAAGATTCACAATTGCTACGTGCTCAGAGCAGTAAGAAGATACAGAGCTATCCTGTGGTTCAGGGGTTTGGAAAGGAAATGGAAAAATGAAGTGGCCAGAAGAGAGAACTGTAGTCATGAATGAGGATTTAGGAAAGGAATTGTCAAAAGACATAAGAGAACAACACCTCGGACACCACCCAAGCTTCACAGTGAAAGGCAGGACAAGGGAATTGACAATTGTGAAATAACAAAAGCGGAAAAGTAGAAGCAAAATTGCAACATTGTCACCACTTAAGCAAAGGACAGGTTAGCTGGGAGGGCCTGCAGAAGTGAGGGCAGGTTTGTACACATGGCAGGCTTTCAGCTTGAAGCTAGAGAATCAATAGAATAGGTGAATCAGTAGAAATAGGTGAAGGTGCTCTGAGAACAGTGACTAACACTGATAGGAGGATAGAAGCTCAGGGGAAATGTATGTAAGGGATCCCTGGATTTGTTGGGAAGTGGTGAAGCCACTTTAATGAAATTCATTTGTCCTGATTTGAGTAAAATCAGACAAACTATTCAGGAGGATTTAGCATCTGACTACCAATTGCTGTCAGTCTCCCCATGGGTAAGAGGAGATAATTCTGAAACCAGAGAACTTCGCAGCCAGGGTTACAGCATGGCTATCAACAGGAGCCTAGGATTATTGAGGTGCTGGAGTGGGTACAGAGAAGGGCAATGAAGCTGGTGAGGGGTTTGGAGAGCTGGTCTGGTGAGTAGAGGCTGAGGGAGCTGGGGTTGTTTAGCCTGGAGAAGAGGAAACTGAGGGGAGAACTTACAGTTCTCTACAGCTCCCTGAAAGGAGGTTGGAGTGAGGTTAGCGTTGGCCTCTTCTCACAACTAATGACAAGGCAAAAGGTAATGGTCTTGAGCTGCACCAGGGTGATTGAGGGTGGAGATTAGGAGAATTTATTTCCTGCAAGAGTGGTCAGGAACAGACTGCCCAGGGAGCTGGTGGAGTCACCATCCCTGGAGGTGTTCAAAAATTGAGTAGATGCGGCCCTTTGGGACATAGTCTAGTGGTCATGGAGGTGTTGGGTAGAAGGTTGAACCTCATGATCTTAAGAGATCTTTTCCAGCCTTAATGATTCTATGATTCTGTGATTGAGGGTGTTATTCTAAGGGCCTTGAAAAAGAAGGAAAATGTGTAAAGTATACACGGCAGCCTGAATGATGACCTAAGTGGCTTGTTAAAGATTTGGTGGGCACTTGTGTGCTTCCTTATGGAATCAACTCCACAGTCCCACTGTTCTCATTTAGTTTTCCTTCCTTACATAAAGGTATATGCAGGAAACCACATGCACTGATGGATGTCAACCAGATTCAGGCAGCTTGAGAAAAGCAGCTTTACCTTGAAGAAATTGCCCAAAGCTGTCGTTGGCAGGGATGAGAATAACAAAAATGAAAACGAATCAAGTGATTAAGGTTTCTTTTGCTGAAGAAAAAGGCTTTGGCCTGTTAAACACTCAAGTCTGAAAAAGCAAACCTTAGAAACAAGCAGGTGTGAGGTTAGGAAGGACCCTTTTTAGACAGTGTATTCTTGCTGTACTAGAGATAAACATTTGCTAATATCATTAAGGATCAATCAAGAATCTTGTTTGGTTGTTTTGCAGCAAGGAAAAGGTGCTGATTCTACTGCTTTAGAACTGGGCTGATTTTAGTGATCTGAGTCAAGTTCATACTCCGTGACTCTGATTTAGGCCCAGATCCAGAAAGGGGCTTAGGTGCTTAAAACATAACTTCAGTGGGATTTGTTCTCCTAAGCTGCAGAGTGCAACCTCTGGAATTTGACATACACCTTCACACACACATGGTTAAACAACATTCTCCTGTATGTCCAGAACCGATTTCCCCTCCCCCCCCCCCGCAGAACAGTGCATCTGCCCTGGCCTGCCTGCCCCAGCCTGTCCACCCTGGCCTGCCTTCAGAGCGAGCTGCCACCGCCCCGGAGCAGGCCTGGCAGCGCCAGCCCCCATGGCAGCTCAGGGGGTAAGCTCCTTATGTAATGGCCAGGGGAAGACGAGGTTCGCAGCGCAAACCAGAGCAGCCCATGGGTGGCACGGGGGCCCTCTGAAGCAGCAGGCAGGCGATGCTGGCAGAAGGGCTGGGCACTCCTGTGGCTGAGTCTGGAGGCCCAGCACAGGTTTTAGGGTAGTGTCAATGGCAGGCTGTGCTTCTGAGCCGTTTCCCTACACCGAGCCCCAGCATAAGCACTGGTTCCCTCACCGCCTCCCTCTGCCTTATGCACCCCGCAGCCGGGCTGCAGCGGGCAAATCAGGCCGTAGGGCAACAACCCCGAGGCGAGGCGTGATTTTCAACTCGCTCAGTCCCTACGCACCTACACGAGCAGCGGCTCCGACACGGCGGCGGCGGCTGGCTGGGCAAGCAGGCCGGGTGGCGAGGCGAGGGCCGCCGAACAGCTGCGCCCGCCGCCGGACCCGGCTGCCCCGTGCCGGGGAACAGCCCTTCGGCAGCACAACCTTCACAACCGGCCTGCGCTGCGCAGCCCCGGCGGCGGGCACAGCGATCCGCGCTGCGAACGCAGCGGATGCCAAAGCGGACAAGCAGCACCCGCACCGGCCCCTGCCGCCACAGCCTCCCCTCACAGGGCTCGATAGGCTGCTGCCCGTCTTTCCCGCCCTCTGGCACAGCAGAGAGGGAATCCCACCGCCTGACGGGGCGGCCCACATAGGGGAGGGGGCCGGGGCGGGGCCGGCGGCGGGAGGCCCAGCTCGCCGCTATAAAGGCGGAGGCGGCGACAGTAACCCGGTTCGCCGTACTCGTGTGTGTGAGCTGGTAGAGTCTGTCTCAGTCCTCCCTGGCCACTAACATGGCGCTCTCTGGCGACCCCCATTTCAAGAAGCTGATAGAGTGGCACAATGCCAACTCCTCCAAGCTGGTCCTGCGGCAGCTGTTCGAGGCCGACAAGGATCGCTTCCAGAAATTCAGGTAAGGCTAAGCGGCTCCTGCCCGCCTTCCCCCGCGGCTGAGCCGGGCAGCAGCCTCCCTGCCCTCCCCGGCTACCGCCGCGGCCCGGCGGGCCCTCAGGCTGCCGCCATGCCGGGCACTTCCGTGTGCGAGGCCCCGGGACGTGTGGGGCTACCCGGCTCCCTCCTTCCCTCTCTCCCTCAGGTGGGCGCTACTGGAGAGCCGGGCCCTCGCCGCGAGCAGGAGAGATGAGCCCTACCGGCTGAGCCGCGGTGGGGGCCGCCTTTTCCGCGTCCTTCTCCCTCCTGCCCGTACGGCCTCGGGGAGGGAGCGGCCCTGCCGGGCTAAGGGTATGCACCGCGCACACGGGCGGCTGCATCTGTTCGCCACCTCGCCCGCCGGCATGCGGGGGGACCGAGGGAGGTCGGCTGATGCTGTCTGGAGCCGTGCCGGCCGGTCGGAGGCCGAGGGGCGGGCCGGGCACAGGCGCCTGGGGCCTACAGCGCTCCGCAGGCAGGTTGGCGTGGGCTGCCGGGGGGGCACTCGGCGGCAGCCCCCGGGAGGGCGGCCCTGCGCTCTTGTCCTTGACTCATCCTTGCAGCAGGGTACGTGCCGAGAAGCACAGCGCAGGGCTGCGGCTCGCACAACGGCATTGTGGGTCCTCCGTCCGCAGCCTCGCACCCGGCTGCTTAGTCATGATAAGCTCCGCGATAAAATCGCTAGCAGCCGGCCATCCTTCTGCCCCTACCAGTCCCTAGTGCGGCCGTGCCTGCCCCTGGCCGGGGGGCAGACCGGGAAGTACGGGGTGTTAGCAGCTTTAGCCCTCCCTTGCCTCTTGCAGTTCACGATACAGAAAATGCATTGCATCACGCTTTTGCTAGAGGAAGTAAGAAGTAGGAGCAGTACGGTAACGGTCAGTGGTTTCATCCTGTGAAGTGAGGCTCGTGTTCTGTACACTGAGGACTGCTGAGAAGCTGTGTGTGGTTGCACTGTTGAACTATGCCAGCAATCTGAAAAGTCAATCCTATGTAGGTGCATCCGTGACTTGAGTTTGGAAGTGAGCCTGAGTAGCACAGATACGGTGAGCTTCTGTTCCCTGCTGCTAAGACTTGTTGTATGTGTCAAGCTTTTCATTAATATTCTAGGTGAAGTGACTTTTCTTTTCATTGGAGCTTATTAAATACTATTTACATTGTAATTAAGCACCACATATGAAGTCCTGCATACCAGCGTACAAGAATTAAAATGTAATTTCCCCAGTATTGGCTTCACCTAACTCTTCTAAGAGACTGAATTTGGTAACATCCTTAGAACAAAGAAAAACTGAAGCAAACTAGCTAAATAGAAGATCTACTGAAGAAGGTTCTAATGTGGTTCTTTCCTGAATGGCTGAAGCAAGTACTCTTATTAGGGAGTTGCTTTAATATTATCCAAACCACTTAAACCATAAAATATGCTCTCTCTCTGTCTCAAATAGTCTGTATTTAATTGCTCTTGTGAATGTGTAATGGCGTTTACTGCTACACTTTGCACAGTTACCCAAGGAGAAGATACCTGACAGCTTATTTCAGGCACACACACTCATCTCTGATGTATTTATTCATGCTGAACGTAGTTACTGTTTCCTAAAATGTCTTTACCAGGTTTCTTTTTTTGTCAGACATTCTTTGCCAGGGTTGTCTGTTTCAGGTAGCTGCCCAGTGTAATGTAATTTCACAGTGCCTATAAGGCCAGGGAATAGTGGAAGGTTGTAAGGTGACTTAATCTTTTTTAATCCTTTTGTTTTAGTTCTATTTCCTGTTAACCAAACATGTTCTAGACTACCAGAAGAACTTTATTGTAGCAAAATAATTGCAGAACTGCTAGACTGAGTTCGACAGAGCTGCTTGTGTACCTCTGATTGCCACTTTGAGCCATACCAGTAGGACCATAGTAGGTGATATTTGTTGAAAGCCTAGGTAGTCTGGAGTTTTGGCCACGAAGTTCGCTCTACAGTTTGCATCTCTCTCCTCATTTGACATTAGTTTGCATGAATGCATTTCAGTTCTGCTAGTTAGGACCATAAAATGATTGAGACTCTGTCTTCCTTTAGAAGGAAAAGAGAAAACTTAGACCCAGGGCTTCCTGATAGTGTTTCTGGAGAAATTTCAGACTGGTGTGAACAATTTTCAATTTGACCATTTTATTTCTGAGCACAAGTACCTATTTAATCTTGTTAGGAGAACCTTATACTTGCTGATTGTGTCCTACGGAATATAGGTAGAAGCTCCTTTCTTCCTTTTGTCTTTTTGTTCCTGTATAATTTGTACATCTGTTCTCCTGATGGGAAGTGTAGTCACATCTGCAGGGTATAGGTTTCTTTGCCACCCAAACATAAGATCTGGTAGGAACAGTGGATCTTAACAACATGGGTTGCTTGCTAGAGAAGTTTTGAAGGGCTAAGATGTGATAAGATGCAGCTGTCATAAAGCTCAGCAGATAGTAGATGCTGGAATGCTGATGCAGGTACTCTTTATGCAAATAGCTAGTGCAAGATAGAGAGCACTGGTGGTGTATTCCTGCTAGGTGGCTTGTCCATGATGAAGGCTTAGAAAGAGCCTCCAGTGTAAATGGAAACTACACCAGCAGGGGAATCCAGGTGTAATAATACATTATGGGGTGCAGACAGATTTAGTTTGTGCTTAGATGGGAGGTAAAATCCTTCTGAGATGCTGCAGGTGGCTCTCTGGTGAAGGGCTACATCACTGACAATGTGGCTGTAGTTTACGTGACAAGGCTCTTGTTCCACCTGGGGAGTGCTGCCATTGACTGCTGCAGTGCAGCAGAGTGCAACTGAGCTGCAGAGCTTTGGGCTTCTGCCTGAATAAAGGGTGGGTCTCTTGGTGTAAGGCTTTCAGCTAGGATTGCATTGCATGGTGTGTGTTCTACCTGATATGGAGGAAGTTAGATCTGGTAGCCATTGCTTGATTTTTTTGGTGTGAGATGTCCTGGGAGGCAACTTTCTGCAGTTTCTGCAAATGACTAGTCATTAGATTCTAGCTAGAATTTCATGGGACACTTTGTCTTCTAGGTCTAGAGAGGCTCTTTGATCTTTATTCCTTATAGGTAAAATAACAATGAATTGTAGAAGAAAGGCCTTATGTCAGGTAAACATAGAAAATACTGTAAGGATTTAATCTTCATGGATTAGAACACTGGGAAAGATCTTGCAGTATGACGCTGTAGATGGGATTTTAGGAGTTTTACTTCTCTTACAAGTGAAAAAGTGTTAGTATTAATTGCTATTAGTATTAATGGCCTTACTGTATTACTTGTAAAGTGTGCTCAGATCTGAGACTTCTCTGTAAATGGCATCAAATTTCAAATAGACTTGGAGAGTTAGTTCTTTTTCTCCTGTACTGTATCAATAAACAGCTAATTGGGCAGATGAGCGGTAACACTCCTTCTCTCCTTTGACTAGCTGTATTCCAGGTAGCCTTCTGCTGGATGCTCAGGGTTTCAGGATTACTGTTTGCAGCCTGCTTAAAGAGAATGATGATTAATTAATAGCATTGATACTGGTTTCCCTCACTTGGCTGTAGTAGAAATGCTCTTCTGAGATGGTGCTTGAGGACCCCTTCCTTTCCTTACTGTATTTTTAGACCAGAAAAGGGATGTTACTCTGTGTTTTCTCAAGTTAATGAAACCACCCAAATGTCTAGGCCTTGCTAATTACTGCAGGCTCAGCTCCATCCATTGCAGAATCGTGCCTGCTCTGTCACAGATCCATCTGGAATAGCAGCTATGCCATGGTTAGTCCCTGTGAAGGCCCTGGCATGCATGGTTGCTAAAATAACAGTGCATTTTTCTGTGCTTAAGTGCTGGGAAAGAAAAAGCAGGGAAGATCACAGAATCAGTAAGGCTGGAAAAAACCCCAAGGGTCATCAAGTCCAACCTGTCACCCAAGACCTCATGACTACTAAACCATGTCACCAAGTGCCACGTCCAATCCCCTCTTGACCAACTCCAGGGATGGTGACTCCATCACCTCCCTGGGCAGCACATTCCAATGTCTAACAACTCTTGCTGTGAAGAACCATGTGGAGAGTTTAGATGCATGCAATTTCCTGTGGCTTGTGCCTGTGGAACACAAGTGAGAGCAAGATACATTGAGCCTTCTGTGCTTTCTTAGAAGCCTGCTGGACTGCTTACAGAACTTTGATTCTTCAGGTTAAAGTAAACATGTATCTCTGTCTGGAAATTAGAGCTGAGAATAAAGGGGTAGGAAACTGTGCTGTGGGGGACTAGAGGGGCTGTGGAATTTCTCACATAGATGCAAATGGACTCACTTGATTTCTGTTGCACTACTCCTGTATTCCGTCTCAGAAGTAAACCTAAAAGTGCTTATTTTTTAAGTGTTAAGCTGTATCTTGGGAGACTTCCACTTGGGTCAATGAGGACAGTGAGACTATACCATGCAGACAAGGGGCTTACAATTCTGCATGGTAGTTGACAGAATGCTTTATTTTGTGAAGTTGCGTAGCTTTTTTCAATCAGGCTTGTTTAAATCTCCATCTAAAAGACTGTACTTGTTGGAAGGACCTATATAGAAAGATCAATTTTTGAGCAGCAAAAGAATGTGGTAAGGAAAAATGCTTATAGCTCCAGATGCTTAGGACTCAGTGAAAACAGAATGATTGTCCAGTGACACATTAAATGTACTTTTGATTTGGACTTTCACAAGTAGAAAGTGGGCATTGTCATTTAGCTTGTTGAAAACCATGTCCTTCAATTAAAACAATGCCTTGTGTGAAACTTGTGGGGCAAACTGGTCCCTCAGGTCGTCTTTAACTTAGTATAATTAGAATTCCAATTATTTTGCAGTCTGTAAGGAGTTATCATGGTCTTGCTTAAAACAGTAATCAGGAATCTGCAATTAAACAACCTGTTTGTTTTGACAGCTTGACTCTGACCAGTGATCATGGGGATCTCTTACTGGATTATTCAAAGAACCTTGTTACAGAAGATGTGATGAAAATGCTGATGGAACTGGTAATTCTTTAAACTGCTGAATTAATAAACCAAATAGGTTTTCAAAGAATTTAACCTTTACCTGCAACTGATTATTCTATCATTGTTTATATCCATTTAGCTCTGAATTTGAGAGACCACCTTAATTAAAAGGCATCTGTTTACAAATCTTGGCACTGTTCAAAGTCTCCCATTGTCTGTTAGCCTCAAGGTACAAGGCCATTTTTCAATGTGCAGCTCTTTCTTGTGCTCACTGTAAAGATTTTTTTCTGGGTAGCAGATCAGCTGACATATTGGAACATGGTCTAGTGGTCATGGAGGTGTTGGAAAGAAGGTTGGACTTGAGCTTGGAGATCTTTTCCAGCCTCAGATTCTGTGGCACTGTTACTAAGGTCTACTGTAAAACGCTAGAGATGGTATAAAGTTTAAAGAGGTGGTCATCTCTTCTATATGTGAAATTGAAACAACCTTTCACATCATGCAGTCTTAGTTTTGAGATTGATTTGCAGTTAAACTTTAAAGAAAGAAGCTTGTGTCACTAACTTGTGTCCATATTTTCAACCCTTAAGTATGGGTTCAGCCAAAGGTTTAAAGCAGTTAAGGCACAGATTTTTGAAGGGGGAAGAACCAACAAAAGTAGCCATAGCAAAATTTTTTGCTATTCTTCACTTAAAAAACAAAAAATCCAAGCTGGTACAAAGGATTAATAAATTCTTCAGCAGTATGACAAGATTGAACTCAGCAGTTAAGATGGATCTTAACAAGTTACTGTGCACAAGTTACTGTGTAACTGATGAAGGAAATAAAGCAATGGGATTGTTTTCCATTTTTGCTCTAGAAGCTGTTTAGTCTTTTAATTAAATAACTTTTGTTTCACCGTAGTGAATGTTCACACTCTAATGTAGCTAGACCTTTGTAGTGCATGCTGGCTCCCTACTGTTTTTAAGAGGAATCTATTTTTACATTTCCCAGGCCAAGTCAAGGGGTGTGGAAAGTGCCAGAGAGCGCATGTTCAGTGGAGAGAAGATAAACTTCACTGAGGTAAGGCTATTTCTGTCTGTTGCTCTTGCCTTTAAGTATAGGCACAGCTGAGAGGATGTTCAAGCATCTGTGTAAGAAGCCTGGAAAAAGCTTACTCTGATTGCTACTGTCAGATGTGGAGTGGTTGTAATGTTTGCTGCACTGCTTGCACGAGAGCTTTGTGCAGCTCTGACAAAGAAGAAAGTGTGTGAATAAAGCTATTGCATCTCTTCACACACATCTTCAACTTTTTAGAAGGTTTTGGTGTTATATTCTGGGGGGTCAAAGTTTGCAAAAGCATGGAACAGAGTGTTGAATTCCAGATATCCTTTGCATGCTTTTGTGCAAGACTTTGTGCTTTGGGTTGTGGATGCAGCTTATCTGTGGATACACTATAAACAATCTTGGGAAATATGCCACTTCAGAGAGAGGATGAGTATCTTCTTTTTTTGTAGCTTTGAAGGTGGTAATCCTGCTTACATCTCTACTAAAACCTAGAGAAAACCATTTGTACCTTTGTGAAATTAATTCAGATGGAAAACAGACACTCCCCAGTAGAGTGTGATGTATTCATCTGCCTTAAATATTAAAGGCTATTTAGTATATTTGAGGTAGATTCACAGCAATCAGTATTTGCTTTGGTTATTGAGTGATTTAGTTGTTGCACAAGCTGCTTAAAATAACTCAGCAGGTGGACATTGTATTGTTTGAGTGCTACATGTTTGTAAAAATGCACAGGAACAGATAAAGCTTCACTGGAGAAATGGTTCCCCTGCTCTCTATTAATGCCTTCAATTCACAGATGTAATTCTAACTAATGAAAAAATGAAGCAGAACGGTGTGAAAAAGTCTGAAATTTACCTGGAGGATTGTTTTCTCAAATACTACCTCTCACTAGTCTCATGTTGCATAAATTATTAGTTAGCCCATCTCTGACTGTGTTACGGAGTTACTCCTCATTGTCTACATGGCAATAGAAGTAGCAGCTGAAGGCTCAGAGGGATGCAGTTTTCCCAGAAAGCATTTAAACACAGAATTCAACTGCAAGGTGTTTGGCTTCTGCTGCTAGCTCTCAGTTACTGTCTTGATATGGCAACTTGATGTAGCAATTACCTGCATGATATGTCTAGAAATGCCTTTTGTTATCAGACTGTTCCTCATTGACAGGCAGAAGCTGACTTGGAATTAGATTTGGGGTTTAATTTTTTTTTTGTATAGAATATCAAATTAAGTGGGCTTGGCTCTGGAATATCAGTGTGTAGACCATGTTAAATTGTCAGGAGACCTTAAACAGGATGCTGTCAAACAACATGACTGAATAAACCTAAAGCAGTAAGACAGAAGGGAGCTGCTTAATGGCAAGAAGTGACTTGTCCACTACTCTTGTGCTGATTTTGAACATATTTTTTAGCTGTCAATGTTAATTTAAGGCTTGTCTGTATTTGGTTCTGCAGGCATTGGCTGTGTGGTGTCTGCTTACATGGAAGTTTTGTAGTGCACCCAGGTGTGTCAGAGCCAGGTGTTTATCCCAGATGAGTTAAAACTTGCAGCTTGATGTGGCACACAGACAGCACAGCACAAGAGAACTCCTATCTGCCTGCAGTCTTCATAGCCTACCTGGTACTTGGCCAATACTTCTGTTTACCAGTAGGCATCAGGTCACATATGACTGCTTCTCATCATCAAGACAAAGTTTCCTTCAAGCCCCACAATGAGAAGCATTTACTAAATACCATTCCATGGCTGAGTGGTACAAATAAATCGCCTCTGTTCACCTCAGGTTGAAGTGGGTGCAGTGTCATAGTTAGCAGCTGAAAGAGCTGTTTCCTATTCCAAGTCAGTAACCACAAACTCAATGATTTTTTAATTAGCATTTGGTATTTAAATCATAACTTGGCAGTTCACATTCTGTGTTGTCTTTGTCTGACAGTGCCTCTCATTGTAGCGAGGAACAATGAGCTAGAGCAGCCTAATTTTTTAATTTGTTCATTAGTATTGACTAACTCCTTCATTCCAGATTAAAGGCATTAAGCTCCTGAACAGGCAAATCGCAGGCCAGGTTTCAGTGCTTTGTCTGGTGTATAACTGTGGAGAATTAATATAGCATGGTGCATGCTAACAGATGTTACATTTTTCCTCATAACACATCTGCAACCTGCATATCTGCTGTGCAAGTATTCAGGGAATGTTTAACTGTGGGCAGTGGATGGGATAACGTGGCTGTTGCCCCCTTTGTCAAATGTTCAAATGCATATTTCTCTTCCTGTATGAAATGGACTGCTCAGGAGAATTGAGAAAATGCCAGAGAAAATAACTTCATCTGCTTGTTATAATTGATTATCAGTACTGTCACTGAAACAACTTCATCCTTGTATTCCTAAAGCATGCCAGAATAACTGAGATCACTGAGTGCTGAATGCTGCTGACTTCCGAGCATGTCATTAAATGCTTTTGAAGGAATTTGGGGTTCCCAGATAAATAAAGCAGTAAGGTGTGTGTTCACTTTGCACATTGATATGTTTTGTAAGGCCTCAACACTGAGCCTGTCGAGTGACGGGGGGTGGCTGAGATAGCTGGAGAGGGGTGTGTCTGTGTATGCATACACAAACTGCTGCTGCAGTTCATGGAAAGGATTTTTAAATCTTGAAGATTGTACAGTCTGGCTGAGGTCCCCAGGTATGGTTTGGAAATAGCTTCATCTGTTTTTCCCCTCTTTCAGAACCGAGCTGTGCTCCACATTGCCCTGAGGAACCGGTCGAACACGCCCATACTGGTAGATGGGAAGGATGTTGTGCCTGAAGTGAACAAGGTGCTGGACAAGATGAAGCACTTCTGCCAGGTATAAGTGTCGCCATACCTTGTTTGTCATACACTTGTTCTATACCCAGCCAGGTTCAACATGTGCATTGTGAAGCACTGGTTGTAGGCTGGATCACAGGAATTATTGTGCCCTTGATTGAGGTTTAGGATAGTTCTGGCTCAAGCATGGAGTTGGAGCTGGGCTTAGTATGATTCCATTTTCCTCTCTCTCTTTCTGGTTGGGTTCCTCCTTAATGAGCTCTGTAGGTCTTGCTCTTTAGCAGTAATTTTGCATTTACCTCATCTCTTCAGGTTCAAGTATTTGCTGCAAATAGTTTAACGCCCAAGATTCTCATTTTTAGCTTGATTTCTCCTGCATTTGCCAACACTCTGTAAATATTGTAGTGGTCACCAGAGCCAGAATGAGAGTATTATCTTGCAGTGTGTTTTTAAATGTATGCATTAGACTTCTTACACTTAATGAGGTGCCATCTTAGACATAAGTAAATGCCTGGCCAAGAAGGCAGCTTTGAATGCAGACTTCGAAGTCTAGAAACCTGAAAGTTGCCTTTGGTGACTCTACAACAATACTTGAAGACACAGCTTGTTTCCAGTCTAGGTGCAAAATATTCATGGCAGTACTTGTATGGCTTGTTTTTTTGTTTTTTTTTTGCCACAGAGAGTCCGTGGTGGTGAGTGGAAAGGCTACACTGGGAAGACAATCACTGATGTGGTCAATATTGGGATTGGAGGCTCTGACTTGGTAAGCTCCTCGCTTCCACTCATCTTCCACGTCTTTCTGTGTGTGCATGCTTGCAAGGAAGAGAAAATCTAATTACTGCTTCTGTCCAGGGCCCTCTGATGGTAACTGAAGCCCTGAAACCATACTCCAAGGGAGGCCCTCGTGTTTGGTTTGTATCCAACATTGATGGTACTCACATAGCCAAAACCCTGGCTGAGCTTAAACCAGACACTACTCTCTTCATCATTGCATCCAAGGTATGTCTGATACAAGCACTGGGGTGTGACTGGAAAGGATTCAGTCAGAACAGAGGTCTGTTCACAGGAAGGTCTGGATCAGGGACTTCTAGTGTAGTCTGCTTCTAAAATGGCCTGTTGTGATTCATCTAAACCTGCAGTATAAGCTTGCATTGACTTCTGGATCCCTGAAGTATTTCAGTACCAAGTGCTGGAAATAACCTAAAGAAGACACATGAGCAATTTCATGTTGTCTGGAGTGTATTTGTCAGCACAAGTTCAAGCTTTATTCACAGAAGTTTGTTTGACTGCCCTTCTCTGTGGGTGGAACGTAGTAGCCTATGTAGGTAGTTCCTGGAAATTCAAGATCTTGTTTCATTCCTTAAAGCTACTTTTGGCCCTTCATCATAGGTACTTGTTGAGAGTATTCTGGGTTTAGTGTTTGTTTTGCATTAATGAAGTGTGTGTAGTTTAGGAATCTTCATTCTGGTTTAGGGTAGTTACAAAATACCTTCACCTAAAGAACTCAGATGCTGAGTTCCTTGAGCACTGTAGAAATTAAGCTGCACTTGAGAGGTAAGGAGAGTCTGCTGGTGCTGTACAAGGTGACACTTATTTCTGACTGACAGACCGAAGTCTTGCCTTGCTACTTACTCTGTAAAGGTAATGGCTAGCTGCCATCTTCCTCTGAAGAATGCTTCTGTCTCAGAGGAAACAGATGGAGGCAAAGTTCATCATTCTGTAGCTGGGATCACCATTTGTAAAGCACAGTAGAACCTTTCTCCTGTAGAAACCAAGCTGCAACAAATGACCATGTGTAATGCTGCCTATCCTCTGTGGTGGTGCTCATTTTCTTCTCTTGGTAATGCTGCAGCTGAGCAACAGCTTATGGAGTAATAAGGAAACTTCACAAAATACTAATGGTCACTTGCAGTAATTGAGTTCTAGAATCAAGGTTCAAAGGCTTAGAAGACTGCCAGATTGACAGAGTGACACTTCCACTTCTGTTGGCCAGGCTGCAGTTAGATAATTGAATATATTTGAAAGAGGATGAATGGCATTTTTTGTTGTTTTCCATAGCAGGCCTGTGTTTCATAATGAAGTATTTCTGGAGATGGATGAGAGTAGGTTGAATCTAGTGTTCACCCTTAAAGCTAGATTTTGATGGCTGAGTAAATCAGAATGGTTGTAGATGTTTGCAAAGCTGCATGACTGAACTTGTGTGCACACTTCATGAAGCAGGAAAAGGTTTTCCTCTAATCAGCAAAACAGAAGTATGGCAAGAATCTTAACAGAAAGGAGTGTTCCTACATGAAAAAGTAGGAATTGAATAAGAGGCCAACCCAGCCAGATTATCTTGCTTTGATGCTTAATTAGTTTTTGTAGTTGAATGATAAAACTTCCTATTTAGTGGAAGAGTGAAGCAGAAAATTTTAGACTCAAGATTTTGTATAACAACTTGGAGACAAGGTAGGAAATGGGGAATAATTGCTCCAGTTTCAGGTCTGTGCTAGTTTAAATAGATAAATCCATCAACACTGGGCTTCACTGGCTGGGTAACCTTGCTGTTTTGCTCAAGCCTGGCAGCAGCTGTCTGTTAGGAGCATCTTCAATGGTTGCAGTGATGACCTGGAAGGTGTGATGTGTTCAGGCTGAACTCGGTTCCATTTTAAGGACAGTGGTTTACATCCTTCTTGTTTTCCCACATGCAGACTTTCACCACCCAAGAAACCATTACCAATGCAGAAACTGCCAAAGAGTGGTTCCTACATGCTGCTAAAGATGTAAGTTTTGGTTGAGGTTATGTAACAATGCAACAGCTTTTGGTTGGAGTTCTCCATGGTCAACAACCTTGTGTGCTTTGGAGCAGGGCCAATAGCTGCCCAAACATAAACTCTGCAGCTCAGCAAACTCAGTACTCCAGTGCTTCATGGTTAGTGACAGGCTGTTATTTCAGATTAGGGTTGATAAAACTAACAGTTTTCATTGTAAATAGTTGTTATACATTGTTGCCCTAAATTCTGCCTCTTAAGAGGGTAGCATTTGCCTTGGGGCTGGCAAATCATCTGGAACCACTGGTATGGAGATCCAAGAGCATTGTGTCTGTGGCATTACCTGCCAGTTCTTGGCAAACCTTTAAAAGCTAGAAATGAAGCATGGTTGGAGTCATATACTGACATTACTATGGCAGATGGCTGTGCTGTGAATAGAAACCTTGGGTTTGGCTCATTCTCTCCTATTCCAATCTTTAAAAGAAAAAAGCAGATAGTACCAGCTCAGGTCATCAAGATGGTCTTTAACCTCTTTCACTCCTAGTAGCTGTACTTAGTTTGAAAGCTGGGCTTTGAAATTCCTCCTTGCACTATTGTTGCAGACAGCTCAGCTGTGTTCTCCAGAACACTTACTGAAAGACCAAAGGCTCGAGTGGAGCTGGGGTTTGTCAGTAGCTGGCTTGCTCTTCTGACCCTAGCTGGAAGGGTAGTACCTGTACAGTGAGCTCCTGTCTGCTGCCCAGTGGCAGGATCAGCTTTATGGCCAGAAATCAAAATAGTCAGTGTTCTAAATGTAACAATCTGTTTATTTCTATGCAGCCTTCAGCTGTGGCCAAGCATTTTGTTGCCTTGTCTACCAATGCTGTAAGTGAAACAAATCTTTTAAAATACTTTTCCCATGTACCTTTAAGATGAGCTTCATAGGAAAGCCCAGTGAGGAAGTCTGTGTTTTAAGGCATGATTATTTCAACACCAATGCACAGGCTTCCTCTTGAAAGGAAGCATGTTTTTTTCCCTACAGAAAAATAACTGAGACACTATTTTAGAATATCAAGTTTCGACTTTCATTATAGCTTTGTGGCTTTTATGCTAGAGCTTTAAATCTGAAATCAGGATTTCTACTTGAAATGACTATCTTATTAATGAGCATTACCTGTCATTGCTGAAGTGTCTGTGAACGCAGTTAGGGAAACAAAACTCTTCCAGACTCCCAAGTGCTGAAGTGATACAGGAAGCTTGTGTGAATAATCTGTAGCATGATTGGCACAGTGTACCCTGCTGATGTGCTTCATGTCCAAGAATGAAACAGACAAATAGCAATTAGGAAAAGATTCTATAGTAGCTGTCTGTCAGGCACTGTGGTGTGATGTTCCTTTCTTCCATGCTGGTTCTGTTAAATGGAAACTCAGACCAGCTCCAAACTGTTGCCACTTGGATTGATAAGGAAATGAGTGGAAGTCATTGATTTAAGACTCCTGAATAGTGATAGTGATTGCTGGACATAAAGCTATGCTTGTTTCATTAAATGAAAATGTAACTGGAGAATTGTGTATTCAATGGGCACATAACTTTTTATTAGCTAGACACAGCTTCCTAAGAGTGTTGGGTTTACTTATGGTGTTCTTTATGCTTTTTTTTAATTCCAGCCTAAAGTTAAAGACTTTGGAATTGACCCAGAGAACATGTTTGAATTTTGGGATGTAAGTAAATGTCTAATGTTGTGTGGTAAATGTTAACTATTGGAATAATCTAACTTGCTTCAGAAAATGCTAACTAGAGGTCAGGAAACTGCCAAACCACCTACAATAGAGTAGTTGTGTTCTCTGTACTGAAAAATCTGAAGACTCATGTTTAAAGGCAACTTGAGGACATACCAGGCAAGTAAAGCAATCTTGTTGCCCCTTGGCCATTCCATTAAAATCCTGCAGTCAGAGACCAGAAGAGGAACCTTTTGTGCTCTTGGCTATCTAATCAGCTGTTGGGTAACAGGAGACAGAAGTCTTAACTGATTCCTCCGTGCAGTGGTTATTATAAGCTGTGACATTTGACTGGTGGGGTCTACTGTGTGTAGTGTAGGCCTGTAAAGGTCAAACTTCAGAAACAGCCTGATTTGATACTTGGTAGCAGATGCAGATTTCAAGCATGCTACCATTAGGCTTGGCCCTTAGTCGGAATCAGATTGGTTTGTCTTATTGTGTGCCTGACAAACTAGATTGTAAAGCTGCTGTTCAGAAATTCTCTGGAGCATTCCCTTTTCCTAGGTAGTGTCATAATCTTGCTGAAGCATGTCTCACCTGTACAGGACTGATGTTAGGGAAGTACTTAATACAAGCTGCAAGTTTAGTATTTGGGAGTGACCTGGAATCACCCAGGGTTCTGCTTCAGCAGATGGTACCTAAATCAAACAAGGAGGAAGACTTCAAATCAGCAAAAAATGCAGGCTCACTTTGTTACAGGGTTACTGTAAGGTATAGGTTCCCTTCACCATGCCATGTAATCTGTAGTGGATTATCACCAGAAAGAACATTGATGTTGCTGCAGACAGTGCTGTTATTTCCTGATAGTTTGAACTGGAAAGCCCTGCACTTGTTTAAACCATTGTCTCTTGTTCCAGTGGGTTGGTGGCCGCTACTCCCTCTGGTCTGCCATTGGTCTCTCCATCGCCCTGCACATTGGTAGGTATCCCTGAGGTGTGGCAATGCCAAGCATGAGTCATCTTTGCTTCAGGAATGTGGCTATGGAATGCATGAACAGCAGTCCATTGTGGGTCAGATTCAGGGCAAATGGTACTGTGAGTGGTCAGAGCAGTCTGTAAAGCAGCAGATACTGAGAGATTTTAGTACTGGAAATGCAATTCTGGAAATTACCCAGATTTGGGTACAAATAGCCAAAGTGCGTCTCTTCAGTCACCTGCTAGCCAAAAGGTCCTGATTTATGTAAAGCCATGTCAGTGTTGAAAATCAGGCCTTTCAACTGGCTTTCCTGAACTGAGGGATTGAGTTTCTGTGAGTATGTACACACTTAAACATCTAAATCCTCTGTCTCCAGCTCTGTCTCCATTATGTATCTCCTTCTCCCATTACTTCTGTTCTCCCTATTCTTGTTCTTCTAGGTGGTAGGGAATGCTGCTTCTATCTGCAGTTCATTGTAGAGCAAGCAGACTCTTGAAATTGATCCCCATCTACTTCTTGCATTGTTATGGAATAGCATTGGCATTCCTGCTGCAGATCTCAAATGCAGGTGGAGAGTACACATTTCATGTGGAAGAGCTCCAAGAACTGCTGTTTGTTGGTGAGCAGGCTGTTCAGCAGCCTTGCATTTGTTCCCTTAGCACTTCTTTCAGACATTTAAAGCCTGAAACCATCATGTATTTTTTTTTTTCTAAAAAAACAAACCAAGCTAGAATTCCCTTAGGCTGAGGTTAGAAGAACAACAATGGTTTTGGTGGGTTTGGAATGGTGTGAATAGGAGTTGTCATGTGTAGAAAAACCTGCATGAAAAGCATAATAAACTTCAGTCAGGCATTTACTGTTTTGTCTGCAATAAAGTTTCATCTCTGCTGGCAGACAGATTTGGTGCTGACTGCTGACATGCAGATCTAGCTGTGCTTCTTGCTCTTACCTCCTCCATCTCCCAAAGCTGGCTACTTGACCACAGGCAGAGCTGCTGCATTTATTGCCAAATGCTTTATCTCTATTTTTTTCCATACAGGACTCAGGCTTTCTGGCTCTTCAGGAAAGAATAGTGTTAGCTAAATTACCTGTTAGTGAAAATTAATGATAATTTAAGTAACCTAATTATAGAGCAAATGAAAATCAGGTGAGTTAAGAGAACAGGGGTAGGGTGGTTGGAACTTATCTTTGAGAAGACCTTATTTCAGCTGGTTTTCCTCTGACTTCCCTGCTGTGCTACCATGGCCCTGGTTTGGGTTTTTTTTCTCCCACTGGCTGTGAAGTGACTAAGTGTTCAACATAGCCTTTACTACAAAGCCTGGGTTTAATGCCTCTATTTTCCTTCTAGTTGTTCATTCTACCTGACTGGGGATTTTAGGCAAAGGTTTTTGATGTATGTTTTATTAAGTTGTACCTGCTCCTGAAATCCAGGCTTTAATCATATCTGGGTTAAGGGAAGCAAATTTCAGGCTAGGTTGAAGTGCAAATGGACACTCATATAATATGAGTTGGGAGCCTGCTGCATACAAAGTCTCAACTGTTTTACAATTGTCTCTGCAAGAGGAATCATGTTTGAGTTGCAATAGTAAATACAAATTGTTTCCATTGCTAGGTTTTGACAACTTTGAGAACCTGCTTGCAGGAGCCCACTGGATGGTGAGTGCCTGTTTCAGATTTGCTGCTCTTAAGGCTTGTTAGATAACTGAAGGCAAGTTGGTTTGTGAAGTTCTGTTCCATGCTTCAATACATCAAATGCCTGTGCTTAGGAAACTCTCCCTGGTCCACAGCAAAAATAAAACCAGCTGAAGAATTGGGAGGGATGCCAGCTGCTTTACCAGGTCTCATTGTCCTTTGTGTCCTAGGATAACCACTTCCGCACCACCCCTCTGGAGAAGAACTTGCCTGTGCTGCTGGCCATGCTGGGGGTCTGGTACATCAACTGCTATGGGTGTGAGACCCATGCCCTCCTGCCCTACGACCAGTACATGCACCGCTTCGCTGCCTACTTCCAGCAGGTAGGGCCCAGGGGAAGGCTTGCAAACAGCAGAAGTGTAGAGGTGCTTCTGTCCTGGTTCTAAAACCTGAATCTGTTTCTAGGTTAAAATTCACGTAGACATAGTGCTCAGGGCTGTCCCTCCAAGCAGTGGACTTGGCTCTGTAAGGTTAATAGCTTGACTCAATGATCTTAAGTCATTCTGTGGTTCTGTGTAACCAAGCGCCCAATGAGTTTGGTACCAAGATGGACCTCAACTTATTTGTTCAGTTAATGTAGAGATTTTTTTTTCTCAGACCTCCTTTATCTTCATAAATTAAGCAGCTGTATCCCTCATGCTTAGGAAATTGCTGTAAATGAGCAGCACTGATTGCAGTTGAAGTACTGATTCTGTACACTGTGTGGTTCTGCAAGAAAGGTGCTGATGCACTTCCCTTCTTCTAGGGTGATATGGAGTCTAATGGCAAGTACATTACCAAGAAAGGTTCTCGTGTGGACTACAGCACTGGCCCTATTGTGTGGGGAGAGCCTGGCACCAATGGGCAGCATGCTTTTTACCAGCTCATTCATCAAGGTAAACTGAAACTATTCAATACCTTGTTTGGGAATTGAGTTCTGAGTGGCTGAAAAGCTGCGCAAGAGTCTGCAGTGATGACACTCTTTAGATGTTGGATTCCTTAACATAGCATCACATTACTGTGGCTCTCTTAATGAGTGGCTTCTGAAGGCTGCAAGGTGATTTAATTCTGTGATAAGGAGAGACAACTAAAGCTGAAACTACTGAACACTATTGTCACTTCCCTCTGCTGTGAATAAGAGAAAGCAGTTTTTAAAGTTGAAGTGGCTGAGGGTTCCAATAACTGATAATGGGATGAGAATTAAAGTTTCTTAAGGCTTTCCTGTTGCAGGGTTATTAACGTGGCTTTTCTTCCAGGAACTCGCATGATTCCCTGTGACTTCCTCATCCCAGTCCAGACCCAACATCCAGTCAGAAATGGCTTGCATCACAAGGTAATCAATTCTTGGTCAGGGCACTCATCTGGCAGCTTATTCAGTACTGCAGTACATGATATTTCTAGGTGTCCCTCTGCTACTGTACACACAGGCTGTGTGAGCATTCACTACAGCTTGGAAAAGATCTGAATTGTAATGGCAGATTATATGCAACAAGTCATACAATAGGATTTTTGCTCTTGGAGAGCCTGCAGGTCGAGTTCCTCAGGCTGATCAATATCATGGCTGGAAAGAGTTGAGCAATTAAGTATTTGGAGAGAAGATTCCTTGTGGGAGTTGAGGAGCAAATTACTACAGCTGATTCTTCAGAGATGATGTTGCAGGTCTTAAACTCTAGGACAAAATGCAGTGTGTGTGCTAGCACAGTGAGGGTGAGAGACCTCCTTTTTTTTTTTTTTTTTTTTTTTAGTTTAATGCATTGTCTAACTAAGGATTTTTCAGTCTAACCTTTTATTTTCTAAGTCCCGTGAATGGAAACATGTCCAGGCCTGCTTCTCAGTGCATATATCAGAGAAGCCATATTTCCTCACTGCATTCCAATCTTGTCATGATTTCAGATTACATTTAGATTGAAATTGTGTGGCTGTAGTATTTTGGCTGTAGTATTTTGTCAAGTAACACCCAAGTACAGGTCAAGGTTTTAGAATATGACTCTGCAAAAGGAGAGGAAAGGTTTCATTTGCCTGTAGGTATTGTAAGAGTTTCTCTTCAGTGTAAAGGGTAGGACAAAAGCACACATGAATTTGCAAGCTAACATGAGGCAGGGAGTAGGAAACTATCATCTGCTATAGTGGTAGGGTTTGGTATATGGTATGCTGTGGGGATTTCCTTTCATGCAGGGGAAGTACAGCTTAGTTGGTTACCTGTGACTAATCTTTGCACCTTGC
Source organism: Indicator indicator (assembly GCF_027791375.1). Classification (NCBI taxonomy): domain Eukaryota; kingdom Metazoa; phylum Chordata; class Aves; order Piciformes; family Indicatoridae; genus Indicator; species Indicator indicator. The sequence goes on from NC_072028.1 coordinate 1,104,312, forward strand.
TTTCCATGCATATGGATAACAGAGTAAACTACCCTGGGTGGAAAGGGGTGTGTGAAATCCTGGCTCCTTTGTTCTCCCTGGGAGGCTTGCTGTCAGCTCCAGCGCAGGCAGGACTCTGCCAAACAGTCCTGGTTCTTTGCATATATATACTATTAAAGTAGTCATCAAGCCTTGTGGCACTGGCAGGCATTGTGCAGCTAAATCTGCTGCACATTTTGCTGCCAATAGTGTTAAAAACAAGAGCTGCAGCTCTAGGTCTTGGTCTAGATTCAAGCACTGGCTATTGCTGTTCCAGGTAAGGAAATGGCAACTTGAGTTGATGGTTTTATTTCTACCTGCTAGATCCTTTTGGCCAACTTCCTTGCTCAGACCGAGGCCTTGATGAAAGGAAAGACTGCTGATGAAGCTCGTAAGGAACTTCAGGTGGCAGGAATGAGTGGAGATGCTCTGGAGAAGCTTCTTCCCCACAAGGTAACCAGAGTGTGGCTCTCAGAGCTCTCCTCCAGGTGGGGCCGGCGGCACTGGGCTGCTGCTGGTGGAGTTGGATTGCGGGGCAGTGCCCCCCGGTGGTGGTTAGGTTGCTACAGCATCGACGGGCGTGGAGCTTGCGTTGCAGTTGTGCCTTGCCGTGTCTGGTGGAGCAGTCTGTGAATGGCACCCTTGCCAAGGCATGCTGCTCTGGAAGCATTCAGTGAAGATGAGCTCTCACTTCACTGCCCCTGGAGCATTGCCTTCTATTATTTCCTATATCCCATAGCAGCTAATAATGGTGCTTGGAGACAGCACCTTGCCATTTCTGTCAAGAAAACATGAACATTATAGAGTCATAGCTGAGGTTGTTTGCCTTTAAAGCTTTCAGGATTTTCTATTTGCTGCTAATACAAACAGCCCAGTGTGGACTACTGGATAACAATAACTCTTGTGTTGAAAGGTCTTTGAGGGAAATCGACCAACTAACTCCATCATGTTTACAAAACTCAACCCATTCACCCTGGGAGCCATCATTGGTAAGTAAATGGATCTCTCATCTGTGAAAGCTCATTAGAACTTTCTGATGAAGTTTACTGATCAACCTTTTTCTGCTTATAGCTATGTATGAGCACAAGATATTTGTACAAGGGATTATCTGGGATATTAACAGTTATGACCAGTGGGGGTAAGTGTCCTTCATCTGTTTCTTGTATATTTACTGCAGTACTCCTTTATATGTCATGACTTAGAAAAAAAACAAGGAAAAAAGTGTTACAGAATAGTTTATGTAAGAACAGGTTTTCTGGGGGTAAGTCACCACAGACTCTTACTTTGCCATGTATGATGACTTTAGCTAAAGGAGTCTGTTTAGTTTGGTTTGAAAAATACAGCAAATGCAAGGGGAAAAAAGAAAGTAATAATGAGTACAACAGTTAAGCAGGCTGAACACATGCTCAGGTAGAGAAAAGAATTATTTACTTCTAGAAACATTTAGTTGGCAGTTTGGCATTTCTATGCAAAAGGCTGAGACCCCCTCTTAATTTTCCTGTACTGAAGATTGTGGGCAGATATCTTCATGTATAGATCTGTCCAATGCAGGCTGTACTTTACTGAGGTTTGTGATAGAGCTGCACATGGAGGGGAATAGCTTTGTGAGGAGTCTGTTGCTATTGCTTTTTAAAATGGAAGACTTCATCAGGAGCTAATCAGATTCTTTTAAATCTGTAGTAGTAGCAACTGTACAACATACTGTATGAAGACTTATGCAGGAGAAAGGGAAGGTTTGTTTCAGGTGAAACCTGCCTGTGCTGAGGGGTTATTTTGAAGAGCAAGTTTGCTCTCTAGGCTTAGAACAGCAGTTTACCATAAGCTGTCTCCTTAAAGGCTATAGGATAGGGTTTAGTATATTTGAGAGTTATCTTACTGCAGTGAGTTGTTAAAGTAAAATATTGTAGTAGAAACTGAAAATGGAAGACAGTCTAGTGAGTGCTGATGTCTGCTATGAACTCTGAAATCAAGAGTAAGACAGGAATAAGTACAGCTTCTACTGTAGCACATCAATCTAAAATGGCATCCAGAACTATCTTTTGGCATGTAGGGATGGTGTAGAATCAGCCTGGCTTCTTTCAGCTAGGCTCTGGTGGCTGTAACCCTTGGAGTGCTGAAGGGGAAGAGACTCTGCTTAACTCTTAAAACAAAACTTTCTTTCTGTAGACATCTTGTAATTTGAGAGCTGTCTGTCCAGCCAGGCAGCTGGGAGAATTCCAGTTGTTCCTGAGTAGCACTGAGCTGAATGAATTTACCTTTGTCAGCAGTTTGTGAAGGGAAGAGCATTCGCTGTCATGTTCACTGAGTTACTTTTTCCTCGCCCCTATTTTGGATGGCTCATAATAAATTATGTAAGTTTTTAGCAGTAATGTTTTTCTTCTTTCTTCCACTCCTTTTACAAATGCAGAGTTGAGCTCGGAAAACAACTTGCCAAGAAAATTGAGCCTGAACTGGAGTCAGATGCTCCAGTGACATCTCACGACAGCTCCACAAATGGGCTCATCAATTTCATTAAAAAACACAGGGCCTGAGCTGAAAGATTTGGAGGACATCGACAATCTGACCACCAAATACTCAAATCTGTTGTAGTTGTGCTTTTTTTTTTTTTAGCCACCTCTAATGAAAATAGCACTTTACAGATGTAGCTTCTCCACTTGCTGCAGTTCATCTTGTTGCGTCAAGTGTTACAAATGAAAACTAGTTTTGTGAACCCAGAGGTTGTAGAGTTGCTTTATTTTTGTGGCTGTTGATCTGTAAAGTGCAGTTGGTCTGTTCCTCAGTTCCTGCCCCTCGACTTCCTTAAGGATGGTCACCTACTGGTAGTAGAAAATAAAAGGTATGATGGATGAGTAAAAGTTCTACACTCTATCTTTCAAGTACAAACCCAGTAACGTTTGCCTCAGCCCCTGTGCAAGGTCCTCTGAAGCCAAGTAAACTCACTTCTCTTTGGACTGGTTCTGCTGGAAACTGGAACATGTTCAATCTACAGCTGTAGATGTGGATTGCATAATTTGTTGCATTTGGGCAAGGTGCAGGTTTATTTCCAGTGCTTCTGTAAAAAGGGAAGCTTAGTACTGTTTGGCAACAGATCTTGATTTCTCCATAAGCTCTGAAGGTCTTGTGTGAACAGCTCTCCAAAAGGGAAGGAGGTTCCTGGAATTACAGGGATGTCTTAAATGCTTGAAAACTGTTTGTAAAATTATGAAGCAAAAGCTTGGGATCACTTAATGTAATTTTGATATCTTCCAGAAGCACTTTCTTCTCTCTTCTGAAATGAGCATCTCTGTTGTAACATACACAAAAGGAGACCAATTGAACTATTTGTAAGCAGGTTGCTTTCTGTCTTCCTTCTCCTCTACCACTGTAACTCCTCCCTGCTAGCAGCCTGGCATGCTCTGTGGCTATTGTTCTGTAACACCTTTAATAAAGGTAAGACACAAGCATTGAAAGGAAAAATAAGGTGTTAACTGTGCTTCCCTCCAAATGCTACTGTGGCTACAAACCTACTTTTTACTGTGTGTCTCTGTACCAAGTGAGGGGCAGGAGCAAAAGCTTCATCTCCCTGATGTGGCACACACAGCTCCCTAGAGCTTGATAACCTGGCTGCACAGATGGAGTTGTTAAGCTCAGGTGCTGTGTCGTGTTCAGATGCTCTGCCCTTGATCAGCTTCATAAAGCAATTTTCCCACATAAACAGTCACAAAAAGAGAACCCACTAGAGGCAGGCACCATCTTTTCAGCTGTTTTAAACCTTTAATCCACCTGTATGTGGAAGCATTTTGTCCTGGGTTAACAACACCCTCTCTCTCCATCTTGATTGGAGTAACCCACAAGAAAAGCCTCTGTGTTGAGATGAGTTTTGCTGAGAGGACACACTCTGCAGTTACCTTAGCAAAAGCAGCAGTAGAAGCCAGTGATAAAATGGTTTCCCCTACCTGAGCACTGAGTAGTCAGCACCCCAAAACCTGAACTCTGTAACCAGCAACCAGAACAGGAAGTCTCTCATGTTACAGTTTGAACTTCAAGCTCTGTGATACTTTGCTCCAATCAGCACTTTAATTTTGAAGCTGGCCTGATGGCAGCAGAGTCAGCTCAACCAGTGACATTCTTGCTGGCAAAATACAGGACTGGAGGAAATGGTTTCAAACTGTGCTGGGGGAGGTTCAGGCAGGATCTTAGGAAATACTTGTCACAGAGAGGGTTCTCAAACACTGGAATGGTCTGCCCAGGGCAGTGCCAGCTGGAGTCACCATCCCTGGAGATGTGGACCTGGTGCATAGGAACATGGTTTAGTGTTGACCCTTCAAAGCTGGGTTGAGGGTTGGACTGGGTGATCTTGGAGGTCTCCACCTGGATGTTTTCTGTGAGTCTCTACCCCTTACTTTATACAACCTGCATCATGTCCAGCAGCAATTCACACAGCATGCATCAACACCGTCCATTCTCACTCAAAATGTGATCACCTTGTGCCACACCAAATCATCTCACTGTGTAGATGTTGCAGAGCTCCACCCCATTCCAGTACATTCTGAATCAGTCCATTTTCAGCCTAAATGCTGCGGCTGTGTTTTCACCCTTGGGGCAGTTGATTCCGGTGACTACTTCTACCCCTCCAAGGGAAAGCAAAGTGTGATCTGTGTTCTGGTGCTCAGCTTCCAACACATCCAGGTGATGACCAGAAAGACAGATGAGGTCCACCCCTTGTAGTTTGATGGCATCAGAATGCGCTGCACCTGTGTCTACTAAAGCTTCATACTGCTGTGGGTCAGCTTGCCAAGCCATCAGATCCATACAGTGCAGTCAACCCAGCTGTGCCTCTCCTCCAGCTGGTTGGAGGCAGGGCCCCTCTAATTCTGACTGGCATTGCTTGCATCTTGTGAAGATGCTTTGGGAGCCCCTTCAGGAGGATTGGAAGCAGTGCTGGCTTGCCTGCTCCTTTTGCAGGTGGCTTTCCACAGGGAACTGAGGCAGCGTTCTTTGGGGAAGAATCTCCTTGTAATTCACAGGCTCTTGCAGCTCAGACTGGAGCGGGTCCCACTTCCTCCGTGGTCAGGTAAGGGGAAGTAGAGGGCAGGCCGTGGTCTGTACCTCCTACATGCTCTCCCTCGGACCCAGGAGCAGCTGCTCCTCATGGCTGAAACACAGAACCGTACAGCTGGGGAGCAGAACGTGTTCTTGGGTTGATGGACCTCCCAGGACAGTTCCTTCACAGATGAAAGGTAGGCCTGGATGGAGGAGGAGAGAGAGATTCCTCACTTTGCTGTGGCCTGCTGCCAATTTCAGCCGCCCTTTGTCCTTGGCCATCTTCCAAACGCAGAGATAAGAAGGGAGCAAGCAGCCCTGCTTTGTCCTTATCTTTTGCAGGACAAGCTGCTTTCCTTGTGTGTTGCTGCTGTGCAGGGGCAGCTGGTACTGGCACAGGCAGGTTCTCTGCTGTCGCCGTGGTGCCTGCTGGGCTATCTGTAGGCCCAGAGACCTTCTCTCTCCCCTGGGCACTCTGAACGCTGACAAGAAGAGCTCAGCAGGCATGGGCCAGGCACCAGCACACCGCAGGGGGTTCTGTCTCTTGGGAACTTAGAGGCTGACAAACCTTTTCCAAGCATTTCACCAGCTTGTCAGGATTTTGTACTTGCCAGGGGTGAAATTCCAGTCCTCTGAGGTGACCAGCGGCCTCCCACACACCCTGCCAGAAGGCTCCTGATGTCCTGATAACTTCACTGTGCCCTCAAGTTTTCCTCTGTGTTCTTCCTAATTTTGAGTTTTCTGACAGAAAGAAAACAGAGAAGAAGAAAATAAGATTTAGTCTCGAAATTAGGAAGAAATTCCTTACAGTGGGGGTGGGGAGACACTGGCACAGGTTGCCCAGGGAGGCTGTGGCTGTCCCCTCCCTGGAGGTGTTCAAGGCCAGGCTGGATGAGGCCTTGAGCAACCTGGGCTGGTGGGAGGGGTGTCCCTGCCCATGGCAGGGGGGTTGGAAATGGATGAGCTTTAAGGTCCCTTCCACCCCAACCCATTCTGTGAATCTGTGAACCTGCTGAATGTACTTGGAATTTCAAAAAGTGTGCTCTCAAAAGCATTTGTGGTCAGATTGTCAGAGTCACACAGCATCTGAATGTTACTCGCTGGTTTCACAAGGAGGCACGTTTAGCAGTACTTCTCTGTTTGTTGAGGTTTCGGTAATGTTTCTGACCCCTGAGTCCCCTGTGAGGAAAATGCCCAGCGTGGCTGCCCAGTCAGCCCCTGCTGAACAGGGCTGTCACAGGCTGGGAGCAATGACAGGAGCTGGGCAAGGGACCCCCCTGCAGAGCCTGGAAGCAGGCTGCAGGGCGGATTCAGCTGAGCTAAGAGCTAGGTGTTAAGAAGCCTGCTAAGAAGCCTGAGACCATGCATCTGGAGCACTCCCAAGTATGCACAGTTCCTAGAAAGGCTGAGCTCTGCCTTTTGTCATTAACGGCCACAAGGGACAGTATCTGGTAGAAGGTTTCCTTGCACTCATGCAGGATAAAAGCACAACATACTTTTGTTGTGGGATAGATGGTGAGTGCCAGTGAACTGTGGGGGGAAAAGTGTTAAAATCTTCAGTAACACTTTCAGTAGGTTTTTTGTTGAATATTTCTCTGTGGTTTTGGACTAATTAAAACCACCGATTTATAAGCCAGGGGAGTGGGAAACCAGTGTCTAAATAGTTGATGAGTTTGACAAGTTCAAGCCTGCAGTTTGACTTCATACAGATTTCAATTTACAATTGGTCTAATGTGTTCTAAAACTGTATGCAGGAACTCCTGGATAAAGTGAAGGGATGCCTGTGCCAGCAGAGCTGCTCACTTTAGAACTGTCCAGGTTCTTATAGAAATGTGTCCACAGCCATTTTTTGAACGGTGCAGACAAGGCTCTCTGCAGTTTTGCTTTTGTTTGCTCTTGATACAGTATCTAATGGGTCTGTTTAGTGTTTGCTTTATTCTCTGTGTTATAGATATTAACATGGGTTTCAAAAGTGCTATTGGCACAGCTTCATGGCTGGCCAGGCTGTGTTCTAGCAGCAGTGTTTCTTGAACCACTTCAAAAAACAGTATTACAAGAGACAGCTCAGGGTGCTGGCTGGAGTTCTCATGCCTAAGTCATGTTCAGTTCCCAGGATCTATACCTGCTGCCTCTAATCATAGTAGACTTTAGGATGACAAAGAAGTGGGGGGGAAAGGGTATGTGGACTCCATCCATTCTGATCTTAGAAGTGATGCATAGTGCAAGGATTACTGGCCAAGGTCTCACGGTTCACAGCTACAATTTCATAGACCATGGAAGTGTCTCATTGACTTCAGTAGACATTGGTCTGGACTTTGGGTTATTAATTGCAATTATGAGGGGATTTTGGTGACCTGGATTATTTGGCAAAGCTATTTTGGACTATTTCAGCCTGACTATAGATCTGCTTCTCCACAGAGTGAGAGTTAGAAACAGCTCTCTGCACTTAGAGGCAGATGCACACGTAAGGAACTCAAAGTGCAGGCTGTAGAGCCTTCACCAAGTGGTTTCCTAACTCCTTTCAGAGGTGAGCAGTATTCAACAACAAAAAGCAACCATTTTACCTGGCACATGTGTTCCTAAATTGTTACAGAAGAGGGATGAGGCTAGCTGTCTGATGTGCTAGAAGAGCTCCTAAGGCAGTGCTTTTCCTTGCTAAAAACATTTTGTAGCTGAATAAGTCTAAAATGGCACCAAATTAATTTGGTGATGCCCTAGAATGTGATGGTACTTTCAATAAGAAAATGTATATGGATGTATCAATACATTTGATACACGTGCATGGGGCTTGCGCATACAAAAATCCATTAAACTTGCTTCCCTCTTTAAAGTCTCAGAGATCTTCCTCCCGGGAGATGCTGACATTCCCTTCATATTGGGTGGATTTGCCACAAGGCAAGCGAGGGGGAACTTAAAAGTGTCCGGTTTTATTTAAAACCTTGGTGGTCTTTAACGGCTGCCCCACAGTTCCAGCCTGGTACAAACTTAAACAGAGCTCTTTGTTGCTCTTGAATGTGACATAATCCTTTCATCTGGCACGCTGAATGAAGTATGCACATGGCTTTTTTGCTACCCCCGCTGGGCTGCCTTGTTACACCTTCAGAGCTAACCACCCCCCCCGGTAAAAAAAAAGCTGGGATTCTGTCATCCACCCTAATGCCAATAAACAGCAGATAACTCTGGCATCTTTGGGGTTTAAAATGCTGCCCCTCGTTAAACTTGTGTCTTGAGGAAGGGAATGGCGTCCCCACAGCATTGTTCCTCGCAGATACAGAGTACATTTTTTTGTTGTTTGCATGTTTGCTAATTTGAAGCTCTTTGAAGAATCCTGCAGGGAGATCAAAGACAAAAGATTAGAACGTTTTTAATAAAGTGAAGAAGGATCAGGTTAGATCAAAGGGACAAGCTGACAGGAAATAAGTAGGTGCCGTTGTTGGCTGACACTTGCATGCTGTAGGGTGATTTCTGTGTTAATGTGAGGTCAGAAGGAGGACTGCTTTACATCTTATTGTCTCCAGACTTTGCTGCCTGGGTGTGTCTTTGTACTTCGCTTTAATCTCAAAAATTAAACCCCACAAAGTCACAGTTTGGCTCAGCCACATGATTTTTTTTTTCTTAGTTACTTAGCTTTGATTTCGAAATAAAAATGAAATTTGGGACGCACCAGCAGGGTATGGAGGTAAGTAATTGGCCTGCAGAGGGGATTCAGCTACAGCAATATTTGTTACCAGAGACACTGGGCCTCAATCACCCCAGTGTCATTTCACTGGCTTGAAGGGAATTAAATCTTACCCTGCTGTCTTAGGAGGAAACATGCTTGCTTTATGCTGAAGCTTTCTGTGCTCACAGGTTGTGCCACTACAATGAAATTCATAAATCCCTTTTAGTTTGGATGCAGTTTTAGTGGTACAGAGCTGCTAATTGGGTAGAGTTTATTTCCCTGAGAGATCAGAGTGGCAGCACTGCCTGGAATGGACTCCTTGGCCTCTTTGTGATCTTCAGCGTGTAGGTTGTGGGGGATGCATGGTCGGCTGTCTTTGGTATGCTGGCACACGTGTATCAGAGCTGCTTTACAAAATGCCCCTTCCTTCTGAATACCCCTTCTGCCTGAGGTAGCTGGAAGCTGCCTGTAAACTAGCCAGTGTCTTCTCTCTGTGATAGGTGATTTTGTAGTTGTATAGAGCTTGATCTCCCCATGTGTCATCACAGGTAAAGAAAATAAACAAGTGCTCAAGAGGTTTGTGTAGTTTTGTCTCCATTAGCAGCAAGCCCCCTCTACTGCCTGAAAGGATGTCTTCAGGTGCAGGACAATACTTGTTTTGTTCCACAGACAAGGGCTAGTAACCTTAGCTTGCTGCTCTGCACAAGTACACACACAGTTCCTCCTTCAGCACGGGGGGGGTTCCGCTGTCCCAGTGCAGAACAGCCCTCCCCTGCTTAGACTGCACATGGTGCAAGCACCAAGTGGGTTTTTCTTAATCTGGTCCTGTTGAATCAGAAAAATAGCAGCTTTTGGTGTGGCCTTGACAGAAAGAGCTATGCTCAGCCCCTTGCTTATTACAATCCAGGTAATAATCAAACCTCATTAGAGAAATGTATTTGTTATTGTGCTTTGTAATTTCTGCCTTGCAGTCAGGTGTGTAAAAGAGCCATCACTACCAAACCACAGCACTCAGGGAAATGAAGTGACCTGAGCTCACTGGGGTGATGTGAAACAAATGGGAAGAAGTGAGGAAAGCTTTGGGCACCTCAAAGAGGTGTCAGAAACAGCAATGGCTTTGACTAAGGAGCACCAGTGGCGGAAAGCACTTTTTGCTGCCTGGGCAGAGCTGCTCTGTCCTGGTGCACATGGCTCCAAGCCAGAACTTCTTTTGCTGCTGCTTGTATGCCAGCCTTCTGCAGGGCTCCTGAGGAAAAGCCACATGGCAGGGCTGCCTGTGTGAAGGGCTGCCCCTAGGTACACTCAGGATCATTTCACAGCACAGGCAGGAGTCACCCTGAGGAGAGATGCCCCTGGGGGTGTGGTGTTATTAAGCCAACAGCTGAGAACGGCATATGGGAAGAGACAAGCCCTGGTTTGATTTTCAGCATTATCTCATTTTCTTTATTTGGTCACGTTCCATGGAGCTTCCTGGGCTGCCAGTCTGTCAGTTTTCATGATTGGTAGGCTCTAACTAAAATGACTTCTAAGGCAGAAATGTGCAGCATTCAGACAGAAAAAAAACTTCTCCAAAGTTCCCTCAGACACTCGACGTGCTCCTGTGTGGCCATTGTGACAACACATCCAGAGGCGCCTACCTGTGTAACCACTCAGGCCCCAGTGACTGCCTTGCTAGGCTTGGCTTCAGCTGGGCAATAGGCCCTGCTGTGCCTCTCCACACTTTGAGATTTAGCAGTGGCAGGTTGTTCTTGTTGAGATTTATCTGTCCAGTTAAAACACTGGAATTTTGCCTACATTTTAGACACTGCACGGAGCTGTTCTTCTGCAGTAAAACAGTCTTGGGAGAAAGGTTGATGCTGATTGGAAGTGGAATGGGGCAGCAGAAAAATAGGGACATTTGTGGTGTCAGTAGGAAACAAAAATGTCTAGGTCCTGATGAAGTGGTGAAGGATCCTAACGAGCCCAGCTGGACAGAGGTTCCTGGAGTATACAAGTGCAGGAAAAAAACAGGAAAATGTGGAGCTGTAAATTGGTTTAAATTTGTGGAGTTTTAATATATACAACGTCATAAACCTACAGGCATTGCAGGAGTCTGATAGGGCTGGAAAGCAGCAGAAATTCAAGGTGCTTAAAGCAGCCTAACAGTATGAAAGGAAATGGAAGAAAAAGAGAGTCCTTTAATGGACTTTGCAGAATGAAGATTAACAATTCAGGGAGAGGTGCAAAGGGGGGAATGAGGATGTTGACAAAGTGTTATGGTAACAGAAAATTCAGTGATGAAATGCAGAATTCCCTGAGGGAATCATAAATCACCTTTAGTCTACAAGGTATGTTGGTTCCTAAATCAGCAGGAGTCTGGTACCTAAATAGCTTTGCAGTCTAGTCCCAGATGCTTTAGTTGGGACTTTTCTCTTCCCCTTAGGTTTTATGTGGTTTTGAATTTAACAGGGCACTTGTTTCCTTTGAACCCAAGCAAGTTAATAGTGTCCTTCATATTTATAAAGCAAAGAGTCTTGGGATTGCTGTGGAGTTCTGAAATGCTAAGTGGTTTCATATCAAGTAGAAAGCACTAAGAAAAGGTTGAAAAATGACAGGAGGTGTCAAGCTGAGACTGAATAAGTTTGGGAGGTTTGATTTATCCCGGGCTTGAATCTTTAATGGGCCTTTTTGTGGCTCGTGAGAGATGGGGCTGCTGCTCGCTAAGCATAACTCCGGCTCAAACAGAGCTAGAGCAGAGTGCTTGTTGATTAACAAACACAGCAGCAACAGCAGTGCTAGGTTTGAGGCTGTGCCTGCAGCTGCCTGTGCCCACTAGATGGTAATGCTGGCTGTGGCATCCTGCTCCCTCGGTGCCGGGCTCCTCCTGCTCGCTCTCTCCTGCTGGAGGGAACTTTTGAATGCTAATTAGTAAGAGGCTTCGGATCCGAGAATCCAAGGCTTTTCCTGGAAAGCAGGACTTGGTAAAGTTTCAGGCTTAACGTGGAGCTTGTGGCCGTGCACCAAAGGCTTGTGTGGATGTGCCTTAGCCAGTGACACATATCCAGAATGCCTCGACAGAACTTCTGGGATGGCTTCTGGAGCTGTTGAGCATTCACCCTCCAATAACAATGTTCGGCATTCACCATCTCCACTTATTTCAAGCATTTTTGTCATAGTAACTGACAGTCTTTGGTCTATATGAGATATCAAACTGAAGAGGTGGCTGGATGATACATTGTTCTTACTGGCTTCGGTTTGAAGGAGAATTTGTTACCCAAGCTGGTTTGGGGCAAAAAAAAACAGAAAGGCATTTCAAATTACCTAAGTAAAGCAAGCTGTCTGCTCAAGCCTTTATTTAGCACTCCAGCATGGTGTCTGGGACTCAAACAATGTCAGCCTAGGAGATAACCCAGACTGAAAAGGGAATTTAGGAAGGAAAGAATATGATTATTTGATCCAGAATCTGGAGAGAATTACTTAAGAAACATTTCCTTGGATCTCCAGGATGCATTCTGACTCTAAAGAAAGTGCAGCTCATCTGGGGAGATATTTTTTCCCTTAAAAGAAAATTACTGTTACATAAAATACTTTTTTTCCCTTACCAGTATTTACTTAGTGCTCTTATCTGTGTTTGAGGTAATTGTTATTTGTTAATTTCAAGTGATTTCTAATAACTTCTCTTTATATGACTGTAGGGAAAAAAACCCTAACAATTCCCTTAGCAAATCGGAGTTGTATTCGAACATTCTTACACTTAAGAGTAAAATGTTAACATCAGGTGAAATGGGGCATCTAATATATTAATTATGGAAGCAGATAATCACTAACTTTATTAAAGCTCTTGGGAATGATTCAGGAATACGGAAAACAACTGCACTTGTAAAACACAGCAATAGATGTGGGTGGAATGTGAAAAATAGGTGCAGTGGTCTCTGTTTTGTGAAGATGTGCGCAGCTCTGACAATGCAGGACTCAGCTTTTCAGTATAGCCCTGCTGAAACATTGGAACAGTTTTCTCCACAAGTTTTTAAATTAAATGTTTACTATTTTCAATTAGAAAAAGATCAGTGGGACAATTCTTACCTAGCCTAGAGTTTTCAGACTTTGGATCTAGTATCTGTTGTTTGTACCAGAGAGCAGATGGAAGAATATTCAAAACACTGTAAAAAGCCAAAGTTATAGTGGAGGTACTTGCTCAGGGAGACCAGAAATATCAGAGTAAGGAGTGCAGGTCCTACAAATGAGCGGGGCAGTGCTCTTCGGTGCATGTTTGGTGTTAGTGTCAAACACATCCAAAGTAACACAACTGCCACATAAGGGGATGAGATGGGCACAAAGCTGAGCAGCTCTGAATTTGGCCTCTGCTCTTTGGGAAACCTTCCTCTCTCTGACCTGTGTCAGCACAGTGGGCAGCACAGTGAGGGCACAGCAGCATCCATGAGGTCCTGCTGACTTGGTGTCGTACAGCTGCTGTCCCAGGCTGCCCATGGTCCCAAGCAGGAGTCATTTTCTGTGGGAGGGTGAGAAAGGAGAAGCCCAGACTGGGAGGAATGGTTGGTTCAGCAGCAGGCATTTCTTCAGCGTGCTCCATTCTTTGCACTGGCCACGAGACATTGAGTGTTTTAGACAGTTGCTGTGTGTAGCTGTGGCACTAGGAAGGAACAGCTGGTGCTAGTTTGGTTTTAAACAGCAGTAGGTATTTCTTAGAAGGTAATGAATGTATAATGTGAAATTGGAACAGGGCTGAGGCAAACAAGCTTTCTCCTTTGACAAGCTTTCCGTCTCATTAGGGTAAATTGCCCAGTGCTGAGCTCCTTGTTTCTATGATTAGGTGGTTATTGAGATCCAGCATAATTAGTTTCCAGCTGGCATGGGTATCTCTACACAGCACTGTTGTTATTTCTGCGCTGCTGTGGAGACGTAGTCCAAAGTCTTCATTTGAAATCCAGTGAAGTCAAAACAGCTCTTTCTGCTGCTTGAATGAGCTTTGCATCAGGCTGAAAACATGTCAGGAGTACAGCATAGAAATCAGAGAGAGCCTGGCACCGTGGCCCAGGCTGGCATGTCTGATGGGACACTGCTGCAGGGAGGGTGTGGGAACATGGCATGAAGTGGCACAGCATGGCAGAGCAGGCTAGGGGGCCAGCCCAGGGGGGCTTGTGCTTAATGGAAAAGCACAACAAGGAAAGGGGGAGAAATCAGAAGTGAGGGAAGACTTCTGAGGAGCCTTGCCAGTGATGGAGGAGACTTGGGTTTTCTGTGGAGGAGGGCAGAGGGCAGTCAGGCCCATCTGAAGCACCAGACTTGGTAGAGTTAGAGAATGGTTGGACTGAATGGTCTTAAAGGTATTCTCCAACCAAACCAATTCTATGATTCTATAGGCAAGCAAAGACAGGGCTGATGGCACTGCAGAGAACAGAGAAGGGAAGTAGACACTTGTTGGGGGAGTAGACAGCACAACCAGTCTGGTGGTAAGTGTAAAAGCCTTCCCTTTCCCAGTGCATGAAACAATTTGCTGCAGCCGACGTGTTCTTTATACAACCCAACCTGGTGGGAGTGGAGAGCAGCAGCTGAGCCCCAGGGGCTGGAATAAGCAGTTGCTCTTCAGACTGGTGGAGACTTGAACGTGCTAGGGGGAGATACACTTCCAAAGGAAAAAAAGAATCTGAAAAAGCATAGCAAGCATATTTTAGGGCAAGATGGAATGTTTGCTCAGTTAACTAGTCAAAACAGGATTGCTTTGTGTTTCTCACAGCGCTGCAGAGGGAACTCCCTTTGTGGGAATCAGATTCCTTGCCTGTGTCTTCATTACCCAACACATAGCACCTTCAGGAGCTTTGCTGGTGTTGGCTGAGCTCACTCTCTGTCACAGAGTAAAGGAGCTCTGTTTTCTAAGCACAGAAACAAGAGTCAAAAGCAGCCCGCAGAAAATCTCTGGCAGACTTGCTATCACTTTCAACATCAGTATTCTGTTCTGCTCATGTTGCCAGCATACTATTAGAGGGAGTCACCTCTGCACCAAGCCTTAACTGTGGCATGGTGGTAGCAGGCATGTTTGGAAAGCCCAGAATGGTCTTCACAACACCCAGTCCACATGCTCCTCCAAACTGCAGGTTGCAAAACACAGCCTATAGCAAACCCCAAACTATTAATCTTATGTGAAAGATCAAAAGCCGCCATCTGCCATGTCACACTGGGAGAGATCTGAAGGGACTGAGAGCTTCATTCTGCTCTTAGATCCTCACATTAACATGGAACTTGTTAAGTGACATTCCCAGATTATCTGGAAAGCAAACTATGCACTACAGTACACAAGAAGACAAAACAATTATTGTCATGTTCCTTACCAGTCTGAGCTTGAATTAAAAGCTTTCCTGATTTTTGCCAAACTCTGTGCATCAAAGATGTTTAATGCCATAAAGAGCATGAATACCTTGACTGTACCTGGTGTTTGGTACTTCATGAAAAGGCTGCCAATTAGCCCTCACCCACCACAAGTCCAAAAAGGACGAGTTTTATGTAAAAGGGACAAATATACACAGGTCCTAGCCCCTCTTGGACAGAAGGAGTACAGCACAAACATGGTGCAATAAGCAGTCTCCTTAGGCTTCAAACAGCAGATTCGAATCAAACAAGAACAGATTCAGGAGCCCAGCCTCTTCCCTGGTCTCTTGTATTGGTACTTGACATTGCCTCATAATTCATTTCCCAATATTCTTTTTAAAATTTTTATTTATTTATTTATTTCCTTCTTGAATTAAGGGTATCAGAACCATGCCCTTTTTTTTGTCAGGGTTTGCACCAAAAGAACATGCAGCAGGAATTTATCATCTCTGCTTTTATCCAAAGCTCCCAGTTAGTGACTTGAGTAAATCCCTTGGCCATAGGGTAGTGGTGCTAAGGCTGATTCCTGCTTCCCCTATGACCTGTCCATGATGAAGGGAGTTCTGGCCTGCTTACATCTGCAGTGGTATACAGTTTACCAAGCAATTGCTTTGTCTCAGAATCCTGCTCTTATTGATGTTTACCATTCTCAAACAGATGAAATCTGTAGACTTAGTATCCAATAAATTTAATAGACTTAGTTTGTGGGTTTTGTCCAGTTTGTACTTAAAGATACTAAACAGCCCAGTGTCAAGGACCAGCCCTGTGCCACACCATTCAAAATTAATGAGGAATCTCCACTTGGAAATGTATTTGTGGGACCAAACTCCAGTCACACTAGCAGCAGTGACTGTTTGTGCTGCAGATGCACCTGTGCTGGAAGTCCCTTTGGCTGTTTCCTGCTCACCCTTGTGAAGATCTTCCTACTTGTTACTGGCTGCATTACCAAATCTGTTGCTTCCTGCAGTAAGGGTTTAGGCTCTATCCCCCATCCAGTCAGATGAGAGTGAAGACCTCTTCTTTGTGGGGCTGTCCCATCTCCATGGCCTTTCAGATGGGATAAGGCCAAGAGAACCAGTCTAGTGCAGTGCTGTGCCTGCCTTAGCCTGGTGAGCCACAATCCCTTTTGCTCAGTGCTTGAGATACTTTGAGTTAGCTGTTTCACTGCTGATCCTCAGTCCCTGGGGATGGACTAGAGTGTTCCTTTGGTTCAGGGTGTTTGCAGTGTCCTTAAGGAGCAGGTGAAGTGTTTTCTCTCAGCCTTGTCGATGTGTAATTAACACATTCCCAAAGACATCGATGCCTGGGGAAGGCCTGTGGACTGATGAATGCAGAGTGATCCCATGCTGCCTGTCTGTTTGCTCCTCACCTTTGGTGCACAAGAGACCTCAAGGGAATAAATCCCAGTGTCCTGCAGAGGGGCCCATGCCACACAATGCAGATCTAGACTGTGTACCTGAGGGAACTCATTCTGACTGACTCACTGTAGAGAAGAGCAGCTCTTACCTCGGCTGCAGGGTCAAGGCCAGGAAGCCCTACAGACCCCTGAATTTAGGGGCTTGTGGTGTGGCCAGGTTGGGTTACTGCTTGGCTGCAGCCTCACTTGATCCTTTTATGCCTCCTTTTACCCTCAAGATTCCTTATGCCGTAGAGCTGAGAGTAGACAGGAAAAGGTAGGGGATGGTGCAGCCCTGATGCATGTTTTAAGAACTGAGAGCAGGTAGAAAAAAGGATGAGATGATGCAATACCACTGCAATGAGGACAACATCTAAAAGTGGACATTACCTCCTCTGTTAACCATCTGTTGAAGTCTCTGCTCTTCAGAACTGAGGTTTTGGCCTCATTCATGCTGTACCACCAGGAACAAAATGTACAGGAGACAAGACCAAACTAGAGTGGATCCTGAGACTGAAGGCTGGACTGGACAATTGCATACTCCTTCTAACCCTCAGATCTGAGCCTTGTAACCATTTATTTGTGTGGTTATATTTTGTGTGTAGTCATGCCACATCTCTAAAACAACTTAAGCTACTGCTGACTAGAGCCAAGTCCAGATTGTTACCAAAGCCAGGTCAAGATGTGAGGCTGAGTGGTGGCTGCTGACTGACAAGGTGACAGTGTTGTTGCTGTAGTAACTGCATGTTAGTAAAGAAGCAGAAACGGTTTTGGTGTCAGTTTTGTCTGCAAAGCTCAGACGATGCAGTGTCATACACACAGCTCAAGGATTGGCCTGGGATGTGCAGAACCCATTGCTGGTCTTGTCTTTTGGGGTGTTGTTTTCCCAACAAAGCAGCTTTTAATTTTAATGAAAAGAGGAATGCTTTTGCCACCAGCAAGTGACCAAAGGGAGCATGGGGTGTGCTGACAAAGAGGCTGAAACAGGCTGGTAGGAGGGTGCTCTCCTTCCCTAGAACAGCAGCAAACAAAAACATCTGTCTATGGCCAGAGTCTGGTTTTGAGAGCTTGCAGGGGGCAGGCAGGGAATGGTGATGGAGCACGCAGGGAATGGTGATGGAGCAGGCAGGGAATGGTGATGGTGGCGGCAGTCAGCCCACAGACACTTTGTGACTCCTATTTTGCCTTTAGGTTAATTCTGTACCGTGCCAGCTGTTTGACACAGGCAATCATGTGCCTTGTTAATGCTGTTGAGCAGGGTAAATGCTTTCTTCCACAGCAATCAGAAAAATACATGAAAAAGCCTTTTCTAGAGTCACAGCAGGAAGCATTAGCCTTCATTCACTCAAAAGTCAGAGAAGTTCCCCAAGTCCATTAGCTGTAACATGGGGAGTATGTAAGCCTCTCTAATAGACCTGGTCTCTGATTTATAGCCCCACCATCCTAATAATGCTGGCTGAAGGCATAAAACCTCCTTAGTTATGGTCTTTGTTTAGGCTTCACTTGACTATTCCATTTTTTTTTCAATATAATTCCAGTAAGAGAAAGAGTAGCTTCTAAGTGGCCACTTAAGTTGCTCTCTGTTGCCCAAGAAGTATTCTGTTGTCCCTGATTTGGTAGAACTCTTTGGACTAACCTGAGTTTGAAGATATTTTGTTTTTCACTTGTTTGAATATATTTTTGTTTCTGGTTTGCATTCCTTCTGATGCTGCCCTGGCTACCCTTATAAACATCT
This sequence comes from Indicator indicator, assembly GCF_027791375.1. Taxonomy (NCBI): domain Eukaryota; kingdom Metazoa; phylum Chordata; class Aves; order Piciformes; family Indicatoridae; genus Indicator; species Indicator indicator. The sequence continues at coordinate 1,122,507 of NC_072028.1, forward strand.
GAACAGTTACTGTTTTCAGATGCAAGGAACAAAACCACCACAAGCACAGTGAAAACACCAAATATTGATCTGTCCCTTGAATGCCAGCACAGCTCAGCAGGAGGTATACAAACTATTTCTGCAGAACAATAGCTTATCACCTGCAGACCTGGAGATTGCTGTCTATTATTGCAAACACTGGCTGGGGGTGGGGGGGCTCCAGTGACCTCCAGCCTTCAGTTATTTGTGCCTCTTCCAAGGCAAAGAGAAAAAATCTCAACCCTTTCCACAATGTTTGCCTTCACCTCATTTCCTGTGTCTTTCACCTGCCTTTACAGAGGGGCACTGAAATACATCAGCAGCACAGCAATGGTGGAACCCGGTGCAAGGGCTCCTTCAGAGTAAAGACTTGGCTGGAGGGCTTAGCCAAATGGGCTGGGGTTTGGAGATGTCTCTTACTAAACAGTGTTATTGGCTCTCTGCTTAAACCCAAGCAGGACCTGAATGCTGATCTGCACCATGTGCTCTGATGTGCTAATTATTTCCCTGTTAAAAGCACCCTTGTGTTCCTCTGGGGACACCAGAAATGTTAAAGCTGCTTTTCCAGGCAAATTTGGCCCCATGGGGAAAAATACCTGAGGATTTCTGTTTGCTCTCCCTGGCTTGTAGGGTGGCAGTGGCAATGCAGCACTGCAGAGAGGGACGCTTGCAGCCCCTCAGGCCACCCCAGCGGGACGAGTCGCTGTGACCTCCAGAGTCATCTTGTCTGGAGAAAGAGAGGCTGCTTCTACTTTGTCCTTTGCTTTTTCTTTTGGACAGCTCATGTGTGGTCTCAGCAGCCCATTTTCCCAGTTTTTGGGGCTCTGCTCCCAGTGCAAGCATGGATTTGGTCTAATGCTCTGTAATCAGAGAATGAAAAGTGTGGGATTTGATTGACCGCCTAAGGAGCCTGAGCTCAAGTTTAGCCCAGTAGGGTCAGGAGTCTGCCACTAAGAAAAGTGGGCTTTAGGGAATATGGTGGGAAAAGGGTAGTTAAACAGTTGCCAAAGTGCCTCTGACTTCCCTAGTGCAATTTTCTAAAGTTAAAAATAAATAATAATAAAAAAACCCAATCAATTCCTAGAGCTTCAAATCTCTCTCTTCTTCTTCTTTCTTTTGTTTTTTAACACAAAAATGAGATATTCTCACGTGGTTGCTAACTTCTGAGATAATTTAATTGAACATTTACTATTGTTTTTATTTCTTATAACTCGTTTCCCTCTTCTGTGTAAAAATGATCGGTCTTTGCATAAAATATTCTGAGAATTCAAAAATTTTTTTTCCTTCTGTTTTACAATAGAGGGAGCTCTAAAGAAACTTATCTGCCCATGGAAACAGAGTGCGTCTCCACAAGTGCTTGGGAAAAGAGCAAGGTCGATGTGCATGCCCCTCATGATGCCTAAAATGCACATAGTGGTGTTTGCAAGGGAAGCCAGGCCAGCCCGGAGCTCTCTGCCACTAGAGAGTTCTCACTGATTGCTGTGTAGAGGTTAATCAGCAGCTTTTTGATAGGAATCACTCTGGAAAACTCATTTTACAGTCCTTCTGCTCTGAGGCTGCCTGGGGGCTCTGCTCCTGGTGTCGCTGTACCAGAGAGCTAAGTGAGCCTCATCAAAGGAAATGTACAGCAGAGCATGTATCTGAGGATGGGGTTTACAGGAGTGCTGGCCCTGCAGCTGTCATGGGAAGGTGAGCTCACACTAACTGGTTAGAAAAGATGCCCTGTGAGGGTGGCACTGACAAGGGGACTAGTTCTAATAAACTGTGGTGACAAGAATGCTGAGGTGGAAAAGCAGACCAGCAGGGTGGTTAGGGTGCCAGCTGGAAGGTGGGGTCACTCCCCATCTGGCTTTGAGTGCCTTCTTTAGTTACCCTCTTCCCTGTGTATCAAATGGGCATTGAAAGCTTCTCCTGCTTCCAGAGATGTATTTAATGCACTAGGGCCCAGACAGGCACTGAGCAGTAAAATGCTCTGTAGAGCCTGGAGCTGGCTTTATCAAATCCAGCTGTTGACAAAAGGTACTTCATGTCTGGCCCGGACCTAGGGATTGTTTGTTTTTAACTCCAGTTGTATATGCAGTACCTGGCAGCACAAGACCAAGGTCTTCCAAAAATCATTTGGACTTACACCTTTGGGAGGAAAAAAAGCAGAGAATCATAGAATCACAGAATTGTTGAGGTTGGAAGAGACTCTGAAATCATCAAGTCCAACCATGAAACATTTCCTAGAACAGTTGCTTTGCTCTTACAATGAAAATCTGCATATGGATGTTATTGATCCTTTTCCCAATAGGTCTCTTTCCCCTAAAACACAGAACAACAGATTTGAGAACAATGACAAACACCTCCCAGCCTTGTTAGAGCCTTAGCTTCTAGAAGGAGCAGGCTGGTGTTTATGGACTCAGTCCACTCAGTCCCTCTCTGCAGTATTCCTTGAACCAAGACTTTCTATTGGTAATCAGGTATTCATTACCTTTCAGAGACTAGCCCTAAGGTGAAATTACTGTTTTGCTAAAAAAATAAAAATGAAAGCCCAGCTGACAAGAATTCTCTAAGGTGTACCACAGTGCAGCCATCTGACCCTCCTGCTGACCCCTTCGTACTAGAAATCATTCTCAGGAGTCAAACAACAAAGACTAAGCGGTGAATTTTCCTTCTTGGAAGCCTTCACCTTTGGGCTAGCACGATGCTTATTTTCTCTTTTATCTATTCAGCCTGCCAGCTCTAGACACAGCAGCCACTGATGGTCGATGTTTGTCAGCTGGAGGGCGACCACACATCAAGGTAAGGAGTTTCAGGTGTGACCAGTTCAGCTCGGGCTGCTTTTCTGTATTGAGTCACCCTGTCAAAGAATCCAAACTTCTCTACCAGTCCACTGAGTTTGAGTTCTCCCCTCACAACAGCCACTGCAGAAGGGTTTTCTTCTTCTCTGCCAGTCAGGCTCTATGCAAGCAAAGATCAGGCTGCAGACATAACTGGGTGAATGACAACACTTGCTGGTGGAGATTGTTTTGCCTGTAAAGCAACACAAGGTAGGTGGATTTAGGCTCAAACAAGCTGTTCTTTTTAAGCTCAGGATAAGCTGCATGCATTCTTAGGTGTTTTGTCTGTTCTGTGTGTGCAAGCTGCAGGAATTGGTCTTGTCTTGAGAAGAGGTATTCCATGAGTGCTTGCTTCCAAGTTTCAGAAGTGTGTTGTATTTGCAAGGCAGCTCCAGAGCTGTGTAGGACCTGACTCCTCACAGGGCAGAGGCAGCATGATCCTAGACTTTCTCTGTGATCCTTATCTGTCTAGGTCTAGTTGGACATGCTGGGTTTGAGGGAAGGCTTTTCTCCAAAGCTGCTTCAGCATTCTCTGCTAACTCCTTTGCTCTTTCTCTGGCAGCTCTAGAGGTTTGGGTCTGGCACTACCCTTCTGGAGAACTTTGAAAGCCTCTCAGGTGCTGCTGTGCCACACTACTGGCTGTGGACATCAGGGCAGCTCAGGTGCTGTCCTCATCCTGTACCAAGCTGGACCTCACCTGCAGAAATCCTCTTGTTCTGCAGATGCAAAACAGCTGGCATGATGGGGACAGTTGCCCAGCCAGGGAAACAACTACAGTGTGCATAGCTTTTTTTAATAAAAAATGCCCTGTATTGGAGGCTGCTCTTAATGCTCAGGTCTGACAGGTCATTATAAAGGACCAGACATGTTTTAGAAAGGGTGAATGTAAACATTACGTCATCTCTTTGCTATGAGTGCTCTGTGGAGCTCTGCTCTCCCTTCTTTTTATTTCTTTCTTGTTTCCTTAAGAAAAGAGGAATGTTTTCTCTTTGTGAATAGGTGTAAAGTACTAGCTTGTGCCAAGATGCCTGCTATTTGGCCTCCTCACATGCTTGCAGGACATGGGTTGCATGTAAAGCAGGAGAAGTGTGGAGAGTTGGGACAATGGATATTGGGGAATTGAAAGATTAGAAAGGAATCTCAGCCATTACAGAGATGATAATGAAAATAAAGGCAAGGAAAAGTATAAGGGCAGAACTTTGTGGGGCAAGAGAAGCATTGTTTCCCCACCCCAGACCACCACAGCCATGCAGTTTTACTTTATTTCTTGGCAAGGATGTACTCTCAGTATAACAAGAGCACTGCAGTGGAGATGTTTGGTAAGGATTTAGGTTAAAAAGAGTCCATAGTGGTACTGTACCCTGACTTTTCCCCATTCTCTTCCCCTTGTTTAGTTCTCTGCAGGCAGAGTGATGGAGAGAAAAGAGCTAATGGCACCTACATGGTTTTCATCTCTCTGTATGAATCTCCTCATGTAAATTTTTACTTGAAAGTGAACTGTTTTTTAAATAGTTCAGACTTGAGGCCAGTTTGAAACTTAACATTAAGCAAGGGAACAAAATCTCCTCTGTTTTGCAGCCTGCCTCAATAAATAGATGTTCCAGTTTGCCTGTAGCCCTGTGATGTTCTGTGCTCCTTGATCAGGCTGAACAACTACTGCCTGGCAATTTGTCCGGTTAGCAAAGCTTGTGCATTACACCCCCCTGGGACAGAGGTGGAAGGCAGGAGTAGGTCAGTGCCCTTGCTGTGGATCAGGGTAGTTCCAGCCTTTCTCTGGAATAACTGGGATAAAATCCTCTTGATTCCTGTTGCAGAAGGATGCCTGGTTGCCTAAGACATCAGAAGCAACTGGAGCTGATACTGGCTCTATTAGGTCTTCATTTACTGCAGGAAATGATGAGGACTGGATGACCTTTAAAAATCCCTTCCAACCTAAAGCAGTTGATGATCCTAAGAACTATTTCTGGAAACTGAGGTGAATGTTCCAAAAGATCTACCACCTGAAGTAATTGCCTTTCATATGTAATTTATGGTGGACTAAGGAATCAGCCTTTTGGGGTAGAAAAATGAGGATTTACTGATGTTCAGATGTCACTGAGAATTTTTTTTTTTTAATAAGCAGTCACTAATAGGATGCAGAGAGCACATACATTCAAACTCCTCAAGATTTATTAGGTTGCTGCTGTTCCTCACTCATTGCACTCACCTACTGGGTGCTGGGCACATGCTCTAAGCCACGAGGCAGGGGCTGAGCACTTCCTCTCTCTCAATATTTGGGCAATATCCATCCCTGCCCAAGAGAAAGGGGCTGCAGAAGAAGGGGAACAAGGCATCTTCAGGAAGTGTTTTGCCAAGGTGGGTGAGTTTGGAGCAGCTGCCTGCCCCATGTGTGCTGGTGCATGGCCTTTGCCCTCTCTGTCCAGGGAAGCACCTGTCTGCACCAGACAGCTGAGATGGGCATCTGTTGGTGGGAAAGTCCTAGAAACCATTTTTTTAGAGATCAAATGGAGGCCTCCTGAGATAAGGCCAGCTTGATTAGGTGGGCTGCCAGAGCCTCAGGAAGTGGAGGTCATGGCTCACTGCCTTGGAGGAATTCTTTGAAGATATTGCTGCTCGGGAGAGATGAGAGACGATCTATGAAGGGAACACCTAATGCTTGCCAAAGTGGGGCTGAAAATGATGTGCTTCATTTCCATTTCAAGCCTCTGCCTTTCTAAATGCTTTTTTATAGAGCTGTGAGTGCTACTTTGCCTTTATGCAGTCCAGCCAAACCAGTGTTGGAAGCCTCACTGATGAGGGCTTATAAAAATGACATAAATGCTGTGCCAGGAGTGAGTTTTGCTGGGTTAATGGTGACAAACACTGCCAGGAAATTAGGCCTGTAGGAAGCTGAGTGGGAAGATGCAACAGGACGTAATCATAGAGTAGTAGAGGTTGGAAGGGACGTCCAGAGATGGAGTCAATCACTTGAAAACTTCAGGCAGTGGAACTCTTTTACATTCCTTTTCATCTCTGTATCAACGATGCAGAAATCCGGAGACAAGAATGAGGATTCCTTTCTTCAGGGAAAGAAATTCTTGGCAGAATGGATATGGTCCAGATTTGTAAGGTTGAGCAAACAGATGAGCTTCAGGTTCTTTTCTGAAAGACTTGGAAATAGAGAAGCTCTACCCCCGTATGCTCATCCCTTCCTCTCCAGGAACTGCTCCACGGAGATGTAAGGTCTGCAAATGGAGAGGGGGTCAGGTCACAAGGGCAACATCTGTGTGCCAGCACTGCCCTCAGCCCTGTGTGCTGTCCTTCTCAGTCATGCACACAGGAGTAATGTTACTCACTAGGCTGAAGTGATTCTTTTTGGTATCCTTTTCCCCCTTCATATCATTGAATGCTGAAAGACATCCCATAGAGTCCAGGAGGAGGATGTCACATCCCTCCTCTGCTTCCCAGGAGGCTTATTTCTAATTCCCCAGCTCCATGTATCTGGAGAATCTGGACCAAGTGTCACTGCCTGGTGCCCCATAGGCCTTTAGTCATTTGCAGAGGAAAGAGGAAACATGCCCCTAAGGACTGAAGTGTGCCAGTTGTGGCATCTTTGGGCATAAGGATTTACTGTGAAGACTCTGCAGCCTTGGTCAGATGCCAAATGTGGAGAATACCAGCATATAGCACAAACTGGGACCTTAAGATGCCCTCTTAAGACCCTGTGTCTATGATGGCATGAGGTATGAGGAACTACTGGAGGGTGTAGGATCTCCAGGGTTCTAAAGGTAGCAGTGGGCACTGCTCGGCAGTCAGACTGACCAAAATGTGGGGATTTGCCAGAGAAAATGTGAAAGGCTCCAGGCTGTGATGTTAAGGGAAAGGAGAGGATTGAAAGGAAGGAGGAAAGAGTTAATTTAACAGAATTGCCTCATCCGCATTAGGGATCTGTATTTCAGGTTTCCACCTAACAGCAGGAACTGAAGGTGGCCTGACATGCAGCAGAGCTCTCAGTTACAGGCCAGGTTGAATGCAGGCTCCATGTGAAATGCAGAGTCACATCAAAGCTGTGGGCTTGTGTGTAGCATCCACTTCAGCTGCTGGCAAGCTGGGTGAGGGTGAGGAAATCTGGAGTTCAGCCTTCACATGGAAGTAGCACAAAGGCTGTGTCAAAGCTGGGAGCTAAAACTGTAGATAGGAATCCTTAGGAATTAAGTCTGGGCTGATTCCCTGTGCCTGCACGTTCTTTTTAGCACAGAATTTGCCAATTCAATGCATCCAAACTAGACACCTCTTGTACAGCTGTGGGTTTGGTACAGCTCTTGGTTTGGTTTTGGTGGGGTTTTTTGAGTTGGGTTGTTTTTTCTTTAGCCTTCCATGGCATTATTGTCTTCTCATGAAGAAATCATGTCAGAAACAGGCTTTATGCTATTGTTTTGTCAGTCCTCTTAACTTCTGAATTTTGGGCCAACTCCTAACCAAATTTGATTGTTCTTAGAGTGATGTGAAAACAGCTGGGGAGAAAGTGGAAAGGAACTCTAACTTTTTGAGGGCAAAAAAACTGTATTCATTAGAGAATCCTCCAAGGACTTCAATCTTGAAACATAAAATCTGTGAGAAATAATCCTTTGGTTTACTGCTCAAAGAACTATTTGTCTTAACATCTCAACAAGACCTTTAAAAAGTTACACTTAAAGAGAATTGTCTCTATCATTTTGAGGCTATTAGTCCCCTGTGCTGACAAATATTTATGTGCAAGATTAGTCTTGGCAGATCATTAGGCTCATTAATTTCTTCAAAGCTCTTCCCTCTTACTTTCAAAGCCATTGCAATCATTGCATAAATCCTTGCAATACCTTTGCTGAAACTAAATAAATGCTAGAAATTCTTTACTGTGGCTGCAATGAAATGTCCTCCAGCATTTGGTATTATTAATAATAATAATAATGGAAAGAAAAAAAAGTAACATCCAGGTTGCTCATGAGACAGAAAACTGAGAGTAGACTTAACTGGCCCTTTACTCCAGTATAGAGTAGCTGGAAAAAAACAAAAACACAAAAAAAAAAAAAAAAAAAAAAAAAAAAAAAAAAAAATCCCAGACTCTGGAGAAATTAGATAAAGACATTTTATTTTATGAATTAGTTTTATGAATAGCTTTAAAAAATGAATTTCTGAATATTCCAAGGTTATGGACACAAGGGAATGGGAGCTGAAGCAAATGTTTTTAAAATTAAAAAAAAAAAAAAAGGCAACACAGTTGCTCTTGATTATTTAAAACCTCTGAACAAATAGCCCACTCTGATGTCAGACTGGCACTGGGTTTTCAGATTTAAAATTAGCATTGAACAGTCTGTTCTCGGAGCCCATGGTCTGAGGACATTTCTTTTCCACCGCAGTCAGTGCTGGATTGACTTGCAGTGCTCTCCTGGCTTCAAGCACTGGGGCTGTTCACTCAGGAATGTCAAACTAAAATGAACAACAGTGAGGAGGAATTATTGGGATTGTTTATGAATTTAGATTTGCATGAGGGAGTGGAGATGTTGACAGTTATACTTTAAGAATTACAGCTACCACAGCTGGATAAACATTTATTGGATGTCTCAAGGTCTCTCTCCCCGCCCCCACGGCAGAGAGTGAAGCAAATGCAAGTCCAAGCTAATCTGAAAAATAATGGAGCAGCTTTCAACAAAACCTATTTATCTATGAGGTCAAAAAGGCTCAGCCTAGTTGCACTCCTAGACAGGCTCTTCTTGACAACATGGTCATACTGTCTAGGAGGCCAGGAGCTGTAGTGTTGCAGACCACCCAAGGCTGCTGCTCCCCCAAGGCAACAATAATGGTATAATGGTGGTGTGATTTTGCTGCCTACAGACTCCAGCTAACCTTTTAAAAGCTTGAGTGGCCATGGGAAACCTGCTACATTGTTGTGCTTTATGGATCACTTTTCCTGGGTGCTTTTCAGTCACCAGCAAAACCATGTTAGTCTATGGGACAAGTAAAGAGCAATTGTAAGAGATGAAGAAACAAGCTGGTATCAGCATGCAGAGCTTAACCAAAGCCAGCTGTGGCTAAGGCAGTCCCTTTCCTTGGGCTTCAGTGTGTTTGACACACCAGAATTCTGTCCAGTTCCTGGTTTGACTCCTGGGCCACATGATCCCTGGGGTCTCTTCCAGCCTAGCATTCTGTGATTCCTTATAGAAGTAGAGTATCTGATGTTTCTTATGGTAAAAAGATAGTAGACTATCCTCTAGAGTGAAAATGTGAATGCATCCCAAGTGCAAAGGGCTCTCAGTTTTCTGAATCTCTAGGGAAAACTCATTTGGGTGCATCAGCAACCTGGGTCTGAGTCCAGACTACAGAAAACAACCATTTGCAAAAGCTTTACTGACCTTGTGAAAGCTTCCCATAAATCTGTTCCATGATCTATTTCTAATTGCCAAATGATCTTCAAGTTGCTGGACAGTCCCATATATAGGCCTGATTTTTAAAAGCCACCCAACCAACCTAACAAACAAAACCCCCAACAAAACAAACCCTGAACAACTTTTCTCAGAAGCTGAGTTGCTATTCTTGTTCCCTCTTAAGTCAAAAGAAATTGTCCCAGAGGGTTGAATGGAGGTTGAATGGCTGAAGAGGTGAGCAGCTTCCCTCTTAAAATGTTTGTGCACACAGAGGGCTGTTTGCAGCAGTGCTCGTTTACATCCTCAAGTGCCTGTTCGCACAAGGAAGCATATTTGGGCCCAGCTGTTCATCAGTTCTGCAAGGTGCATGCAGGCCTCCTTTTCTTCATTACTGTTACAAACAGTCTACAACCATCCAACTCCAGATGGAAAGTAACCTGATGGCTTTTGTCTTATCCCTCTCACCCTCCAAACACAGCAAGATAACTCTGAATTATAGAAACTGTCTTGTTGCTTTCTGCTAAATCTTTGAAATTTACAGACAGCTTACAGCCATGCAGCCATGAGAAGAGCTTTCTGCTAGTTTGAGATGAAGCTTTTTATATCACTTTGCACCATGGATAATTAATAGCAAATACTTTAATCAATGTGCTTTCTCTTCTGGGGGGTTGTTGTGTTTTTACAGATGGTTATGGCTGGGGTTTTTTTCAGTGCATTAGGGTGTAGTGACTAATGTTTGTGTGTTTGTGGTTGGCTTTGAGTGTTTAGCTTGTCTCACTGAACACATTTCAACCCTAAACTCTGAAGTCACATCTGGTACCAAATGGGAACGGTGCTTTTATTGCCTTTACAAGAAGCTCCCAGATTTGTGACTGCAGTTGTACTCTTTGAGCTGTAATTTAGCATGAGCACAAATAGTGGTAAAAACTATCAGATTAAACTGAACTCTTGGTAGGCTCCAATAAATCCTCCATGGCCACACCTAGTCTCAAGATCCCTTGCTTCAAAATCTGCCTTCCATGGATTCTTAGCTCTGGTGGCTGGAAAAGCACATGTGGAGGAGGAGGCAGGGAGTGCTCTGATGTCCCCCTTGCAGCTCCTTGAAGTTACTGATCCCAAGAAGTCTCAGAGTTCAAAACCCTTCATCACCTTCAGTGGTTATAGTGAGTATTGGCTATCACACACTTTTTGGGTTGAACTAACCTCTTGGATGCAGAGCTGTTAGCTGCAGGTTGTCAATAATGCTTCTGTATGGCCAGAACAGGTTTGACTTCTATCAGAAGGCCATAAACTGGAGTTGTCTCTCCACAGATAGTGTCATCTGCTTTCAACCCTGCAGCTCTTGTTTACCAGCTTGTTATATGTCATGGAAACAGAGCTGTTGGTATGATTTTCTTTTTTCAGTGTATCATGTTAGTCATAGATTTCTTTGTTTTGTTTTTTTCTGTTTGTTTTGTGAACAATGGAGAAATGTCCCACTCCTTTGGTTGCTGCTAATTCCATCTGCAGCATGCCACGAGCATGAGGTGTTGCACAAACATGCCTTCCCTTCTGAGAAGATGCATTTCACAGCCAGAAGAGCATGGAGTGTGGTGTGCCCTTCTCAGCAGCCTGAGTCATGCAGCCCAGGACCAGGGCTCCTCTAGGAGCTCCATTGGTTTGGCAGCACATGGCCCTTGGTACCCATGAAAACTTGAATAAACTTGTAGTGCTTCTCCAAAGAAAGATGGTTTGGGCTGTAATGCACTTTTGGGTCTGATCTTCAGAGGGAATGGTAAATCTTTCTGGATGAAGAGGGTCTTTCATTGAAGAAAGTCCCTGTTGCTTAGTCTGGTTTGAAAAGTGGCCAAAGTGCTTTCCTTTGAGCCAGACAGGTTGTGATACTGTGCCAGCTAGACCCACAGCCATGTGGTCCTCCAGTATCAGGCAGCAGCATCTCCAGCTTCTTTTCTCTTTCACCTTCCTCATTTCATCCAAGTTCAGGGCAAAGAATCCTGCTGTGCTCACCTCAGCACAGCCATGGCTGGAGGCACCTGAACCATTATCCGTTTCCTACAACATCTTAGACCTAACCTCACCACCCTTCACAGTCCAGCTGAACCTCCCTGTGCAGTTTGGGAATATCCAAGACTCTGCTAAATTTAGTAATTTTATTTGGAAAGCTGACTCTATTCTCATTGACCTGTCAACCATTGCAGCACTTTCCCCTCTGAAAAGCAGGGTTTGCCTTCAAAAGGAGAGGTATGTTTATCTTCAGAAACCTGCAGTTTATCTTGTAACCATAAGAGATGCAAGCATGGATCTCAGCTGACTTTCAAGTCAGATTAAAGTGTCCAAAATATTTCCAATGAAATGTTCTGCTAGAAACAGCTTTCAAAATTTCATCTAATGAAAAAAAGCAAATCTGTCTTGCCAAAACTTTGCCTACATGTGTAACAGGATTTTAGCTTTAAAAAGTCTATTTCCTACTTAGTGGCAGAACAGCTGCGTTTTGAATGCAAGGTGATTTAATGTCCTGCTGCTAGGAAAAACTTGTTGTATTCAAACATTCCTGCAGCAAATGTAACTATTTCTTATGGTTCTCTGTTTGCCAAATGTAATATTAGGTTGTTACTAATATTTGTGTTCTGGTGGTTTCAGTGTTTTGGCTGAGTCTTGTCAATACCTGAGAAAGGAGCAGCTACATGTGAAACTTGCAGAGGCTTTGAAAGCATCAGGTAGTTTTGATGCAAGGAAATCAAACCTTTACAAGTGTGTTTTAGGAAAATATGGAGGCGTGTGTGTAGCAGGTTTTTAAACATCTTTGTTCATGGGTAAATAAATATAGTATTAATTAATGAGTATGGAACTCATGGTGGGTCTTTGCCAGGCAGCGTGCCTTGAGCAAGGAATATGCCCAACGGACTGATCCAGAGGTTACTGCCAGCTCATTTTGAGATCCATGGTGAAAGGGTCTTCCTAACTTTAAGATTTTACTTTTGCCCCAGTTTTGCTTGTGCACATGGACCTTATCTGGTGGTTCTCAATGATAAGCAGCACAGAACTTGCTACTCTCCTAAGCATTAGAAATATTCTGTTCTGGGCTCTTGTATCCAAGACAACTTTTCACACAGGGCAATTCAAAGTGATGTGACCACAGGGAGTAAGGAAAGGAGAGAAATGAGAAGATTAGAGGTTGTCAGATGATTCTGAGCTGCATGAAATGTAATAGAAACGTTTCACTTTGCTGGAACATCTCTGGGACAAGAGAGATAGGGGAGGCAACACTGGGGGAAGAAAGATTGCTCATGCTGGGGACATGGGGAAACGAGTATGTGCTAGTTCTGAGAGCACTTTCTCACTCCAGGTCATTGGAGTATGGCAAGACACTGAAGTCCTCAACTTGTTTGTGTGTTTTGATGACCACTGTGGGGAGCTGTGTCAAAATATCCATGCTTTGTAGGACTTTGTTCCTTGTGCTGTGCAGCACGAAGGAAGAAGAAAAAGGGAGTACAAGATGTGGATCTTTATAGTGGCCATGGAAGAGGGTTGTGGGTCTTGATATGTTCTGGTTAGGATGAGTCAAACTGCTCACCAGATCTAGAGCTTGCTGTGTGATTTGGACTGTGATTTCTGTGGGAGTGAGCAGTGCTCAGCTGCTCTTCAGGAGCTTCTGGTTGGGCTTGTCTTGGTCCCTCTCTCTGTAAGTGCCCCTCTCTCCTTCAAGCTTTGTAATCCTTTCCATCTCTACCACTGGAAACGTCAAGAGATTTTGTTCTGCTTTCCTGTTGTTTTGGGGAAATGAGTGATATTGGAATTTCTGAGCAGGCTGGTTTCCAAAAGAGTGAACCTGAAGCTATGAAAGGGGCAAGAACTAATGCAAGAACAACAGTAAAGAAAATAGATGTGATATAATGGCAACAGATTTTGTATTGCAGAAAACTGATTTGTCTCAAGTCTGCCTTGCCAGACTTTGTCAGCTGTTTTTAGTTGAGGTAAAAAGTGGTGTGGGATGATAAGAAGAATGTACCAATGGTTAACCATAACTAAAAACTCTCCCAGATAAGCAGCTCAGAAGTGCTTGCCCCAGGCACACTTTTATTTGCTTATTTTTTGGTTCACTGAGATGAATGAGTTGTGACACTCTTAAATAGTGCCTTCCTTGGAAGTTAGAGTAAATGAATGTTACCCAGCCAGTTCTCAAGGCTTTCCTGTCCACAGAGCCTTCCTGCAAGCCTCACTTCCAATATTTGCTGATCATATTCTAGCTTTGCTGATTTACACCAGAAATCCTTCCCCCTCAGGTATCTGCTGTGTGATTTGCACACATGGGGTATGAGGGTCTTTGCTAATGGTGAAGATCATCTTGACCTTGGTTAATTTTCACACAGTTTGCTTGCTGAAGTACAGTTCTTATGTTAACTTAGAGTCCATAGAATCTTTAAGGCTGGAAAAGACCTCTAAGATCACCAAGTGCAACCTTCTATCCATGACCATGCTCTGAAGCACCATGTCTAACACACAGGTTTCTTGAACACCTTCAGGGATGGGGGATTCCACCTCCTCACTGGGAAGCTTGTTCCAATCCTTGACCACTCTTTCATGAAAGGAGTTCTTCCTAATATCCAGCTTGACTGGCACTCTTCTTTTAACCTCTCTGTGTTCTTAAGGAGGGAAGACATCTGCAGTGCAGAACATCCTCCCAGTTACTTCACAAGTGTTGCTGGGGTTGCTATCAAGGGAAGTATGGTCCTTGCCTTTGAATATGATTAGGGAAAATCACACAGCTCTTGTGTTGTAGTCCATTCAGAAGCCATCCTTCAGCTATGTTCATGAAGCAGAAGTTCCCTGTTAGAGCTGGATTTATGAGTACTAAATATTACATTTTACTCATTCACAGTTGTGAGGTTTTCCCTCCCTCCAAGGACATCTGTTGCTAAATCTTTCTCTGGTGTCCATCACCACCAAGCCAAAACAGCTTACAGACATCAACAAATTATTTCTTGTGATGGCACTGGGAGATAGATGCAGCTATTTCAGCTCAGTGAGTAGGTGACTAAGGATTAAGCAAATTGCTTGAAGAAAGATAGTAAGAGAAGGCAGGAGCAGAAGTGTCAAGTGCTGTCCTTGCAGCTACTCTTCAGGTAGCACTGCAGAAGTGAGCTGCCTATTCAGCTGACAGAACCTGCCTGGTATAGGCCACTGTCTTCCCTCAACACTTTAAGTTATGTCAGCAAGCCAGACATCCATGCATCCACAAAAACCCTTGGAAACAAATCTCTCTGTGCATTTGGAGCCTCATTCACTTTAGAAGTCTCAGCTTTGGAAACTTGTTCTGCCCAGAACTAGAGAGAGGCTCAAGTTTCCAAATGCAGTTCTTGTCCCTTTTTTCTTGGTCACTTTGTTGACTCTTCAGCTCTGAGGTTTGGTGTTGGCCTGGGGGTAGCCATAATAAGGTTGCAGAGAAGGCTTTCCAACACGTGTGCAGGCTTTGGCAAAAGGGCCTGCAGCCATGTGAGGCTTTCCCCAAGAGAAGGAGGCTGCTATTGCTCTTCATAGAATGCTTCCCTTAATTCCTGGGGATTGTGATCAGTTCATTTCTTTCAGAATGTCAATGTTACACATTTACTTGCAGAGCAGCAGTGCTTTCTGGCTCTGTATGAGTATTGTCCATACAGCCTGGAGAAGAGAAGGCTGAGGGAAGACCCTACTACCATGCACCAGTACATAAAGGGTGGCTACAAGGAGGATGGAGACTCCCTTTTGATGAGGAGTCCCATGGCAAAGACAAGGGGTGGTGGGGAGAAGTTACTGCTGGGGACATTCCCAGTGGACTCCAGAAGAAAATGTTTGCCCATGAGAAGAGTCAGAGACTGGAATCATCTCCCAGGGGAGGCAGGGGAGTCCCCTACACAGACCAGATGAAGGCAAGTGCCAGCAGGGAACTTCAGAAAATGTCAGGTGTGCAAGCAGCAGTGGTGCCAGCTGCTCTGGGTGTCAGCACCTGGCACCAGTGTGCCACGCTGCTGCCACAGGCGTGGTTACAAGGCTGAGCTCCTCCTAGGGACAGTCCCATGTGCTAGGAGAGGTGCAAGCAGGCTTCCTTTGTATTAGGCATCTGTCACAGATTATCTTGGGCCATCTCTTGCAGAAATGTATCTAGTGCATGGCTGTTTGGTTTGGCTCAAGTGCATGGCAAAGAGCAGAGTACCTGTAAAATATAACAGCTCTTAAAACCTCATCTGGAGTCTGACTTAGCAACTGAAACCTTCTCAGGTGCTACTGACTTCTTGAGCTGCAGTCAATAATCTCAGTGGTCTCATGGGTTACACTTTAAAGTATCTTATGCTGTAGCTATATGGAACTCTTTACATTTTAATTCCTTTTCTCTCCTTTGTATCATTTTAAAGCTTGAGGCTACAGCAAAAAAATTAGTGTGGAGGGGAAAGTGTTTCTTAAAGCTTTGTTTATTCATTTATTACTCCTCACGAGTCCTATGGAGCCTTCAGAGCCATGAGAAGGCTTTGTCAATAATTTGGGGAGGGCATAGGAGCCTCCAGGCCTTCTGACCTATTTTAGCCCTCCAAGATGGCAAAAAATTGCCCTCAAAACTGCAAAAGTAATCTAGAGGTAGGAGGTTTGCTGTCTCCCTCTCACGTGCCACTGCTGCTGCTCTGGAGACTTTTGAAAGCCCTGAGCAGCATGCAAGGTAGATGTGACACTGTGCAGGGAGTGGTGGGCAGGAGGCTCTCTTGGGCCCACCAAAGTAAACTTTGTGGGGGCAGCTGTTCTGTGTCACTGCTGTCATGCTGCTGTTTGGCTGGCAGGCAACAGTCACGGGAGGGAGATGGTGCTGCACAGTGCTGCTCACTCCTGCTTGGTGAATAAGGAGCATGACAAATAAAAAGGGAGTTGTGATCAAAGTATTGATGCATTCCTTTGAGACTCTGCTTGTTTCAGGCTGCTGTACTCTGCTGTGGGGCTGTGTTTTAGACGCCAACTGTTATAAATGGCAACCTCCCAGCTTCCTGGCTGCTCTTTGGGAACACCATTGCCTTTCTGACCCCTCTGCTGCTTGGAGAATGGCTGTCAGGCTCTGGTGCTTGGAGATGCTGCTTGTTCTGGTTGCTTATGGCATGATCCTGAGGCTGAAAGTTTAACTGATACTGTAGGACTCTGCCTGATATCCTTTTTGTGGAGAAAGGAGAGATTCTAAAGCACCTTCTGTACGTGTGTCCCTGTCACTGCCTTCGGGTGTGCAGGTGGCGTGTAGGGCATGTCCGATAACACATCCTGTGTTTCATAACCCAGCAAAGAACAGGAGAACACACAGGTGCTCTCCATACCCACTCTGGCCACAAGGTTTTGTGGGAAAAGCTTTTCTTCCTTCAGAGCACAACAATGGGGTTGGTGCTGTGCTGCTGTCATGCCAAGAGGCTTTGCTGGCATTTTGTGTATAAATGAATGTTTGGGCTGAGTTCTGCTCTTTGGGTTAGCTTTGCTGTTTCTTATACTTCAGTACATGCTGTACAGCAAATCATGAAACAGAGTAAGTCATAGGCTGGCTGACTCTTTATTACAAGGGAAGGGCAGAGCTGTAAGAACTTTTTTTTTTTTTTTTTTTTTAATTTGGCCAAAAGGAACATTTGTCTTTTGTGTTAAGCATAAAAAAATAACACTTTAGTGAATCCTTTCATTTTGCTGGTTTGAAAACTGAGAAAAATGGGGGGGAAAGAAACTTCCCAAGCAAATCAGCTGGCAAAAAATAAGATGACCACAAATTAAATTCACATTTCCATGTCACTAATACAAAACTAGTGCTTTATATGGTTCAGGAGAACTAACCTCCCAAAAGCTGTTTTGCAAACATCTCTGCTGTTGAAGGTGGAGCTGGGTGGCTCAAGATTGTAATTTATTATGCAGCCTTCTCTGGCAAATTGAGCTCTAGGGGGTTTCCCACTGTTCAAAATGCATGAGGAAAATTCTGCAGTTGCCCTGGGTGTCTCTCCCTGCTCACCAGCTGGGTTGAGAGGATTGGTGCTGGCACTACCAGTTAAGCACCAGAACCTTCAGTATTTCTCTGAGGTCCTTCTGATCTTTCTCCTGAGGAACTGAATGAAGTGAAACACTTAGTGTAAAGGCAGAGGGTGTTCAGTGATGTTCCGAAGTGCACATTTTTGGTAGGGGTGAGCTTTCCCCAGATGGCTGCCTGGGAATTTACAGATCAGTCACATCTGAATCCATTTTGTGACCCTTACTGAGCCTGCACATGCCTCCCAGAGACAGATGTAGAGAGAGAGGCTATGGATGTGCTTCCCATGTGCTGCTGCTTCCTTAGAGCTGAAAGGAAACAGCCACATTGAAGGGCACCTTGGGTGGTGAAACACCACCTTGCTTGTTGGCAGGGAGCTCTTGGTGAGTCAGTTGTGCTTTTGGGGTCTTTCTCCCCCACCCCACCCTGGACTACAGGGATATATTTTTGATCTGAATGAAGCATGACTTTGTCCAGGTTGTTCTTGCTGAGAAGAGAGGGGAAATACTCGAGTAATGGCAACTGAGGCTCCTGGTGCTGCTGTGTTTCTCATGCACTGGAGCTGAGCCTGGAGTAAAGAGGGCAGCAGCGAGTCAGGGTCCTGCAGGATCACGCAGAATGAACCCTGGTGTGCAGGTAACAGCAGGGATCTCTTTAGAAAGACTCCAGTGCTGAATTGTGCTAAAAGCACTGCACCAATAGCCATAGAGCAGGTGAAATGTAAGCCACAGCAGCTCCTTCTGCAAAGCCATCAAATCTTTGGCCATATAACATGAAGGGGTTTTAATTGCCAGTGCCTGTCAGGTTGTCTTCTGAAATTCAGCGTCTGTTCCAGAATCTACAGCTTACTCTGGTGGACTTCCAAAGTGAATTGATTGTTGTTCATATTATGATGCTCTGGAAATGCACTGAAATTCCTTTAAGAACTACCTGGGCTTCTCAGTCAGTTCATGGCTTTTTCTGTCTGCAAGAGAGTTTGCAGTTCCATTGCTGCCTGTGGCACTCCAGACTTGCAGGAAGGTTGTTTGGTCCTGATGCTTCTCCAGTTGTAGGATCAATGTGTTTGATGCGAGCAGTCACTTACAGGTGGAACTGAATGCTCTGTGACAACAAAAAGGGGATTGAAAAACTCATTTCTTGGTAACAGCTTTTGGTCAGCCAGAAAACCAAAACCAGACTGACTGAGCCTGGATTTAAGTCACTTAGATGCAGATTCTTTTATTGGTCTGATGGCTTCAGTCAGAGGTATAAACCTAGTGAGGAACCAACAACTCACTCATTCTTCTCTTTTTCAGAGTTTTGGCAGCAATCTCCTGACCTGTTGTGTCCCTCTGGACTTAGTTTTCTTCATGTAGGTGTGTTTTTTTAACATCCTCTCTCCCAGCTCCAAGCAGCACAATGGTTCTGTACACACACACACAAACACATATGTGCTCTTTATACCAGAAATGCTTTCTCTCTGATGCTTCCTGAAGTCATCCTTTCATGGCTGACAGTGGCATGAAGGCAGAACACCTACTGGGTTTGTACTGATTCTAGTACCTAGGGTTTAATACTTAATTAGAATTAGAATCAAGAAGGTTGGAAGAGACCTCAAGGATCATCGAGTCCAACCTGTCACCCTACACCTCATGCCTATCTAAACCATGGCACCAAGTGCCACGTCCAATCCCCTCTTGAACACCTCCAGGGATGGTGACTCCACCACCTCCCTGGGCAGCACATGCCAATGGCCAACCACTCTCTCTGTGAAGAACTTTCTCCTCACCTCCAGCCTAAACCTGTTTCTAGAAGGGACCTCCTAAAGTCTTTCTGGGCTTTCTCTAGGTCATGAACACTTCCAAATGTGATTAATGGTGTAGCCTCAGAGAGGCAAATGTTGTTTTGCAGATGGAGAAGGCAGCTGTAGTAATGCAAGGCATTTCTTCACTGAAAAGAATTAGTTATTTGTGTTGGATTTGGATAGTTATGAAGTGTTGGATTTTATCAGCTGTTCTCCCTTTTCTTGTGGCATGAGCATCTTGCTAAGAAAGTTTGAGGCAGCCTAATGTTTTCCAGCAAGTAATGGTGACACTGTACAGAGAGGTCCCTCCTCACAGCAATTTACAACAACACATTTTGTTCCTTCTCCTGCTTGTTCCTCCTCAAGTCTCCTGATCACAGTCAAGTTTTTATCTGGGGAGGTACCAAGAGCATCTCTTTCACACCCCAACTAAATAGTTGTTCACAAGGCAGCTTTAAAAGCCTCTGAGATTATCAGTGGAAAACAAAAATGCTTGGAAAGGAGAGATTTAGTACTTAAATTAGTTCTATCAGCACATAATTTTTTTTTCTTGGCTGGGTTTTGTTCTCACAGAACTTCAAGCTGGATTATTTGTGTTAAACTTCCTGACTGAATTCCGAACAAGTCATCTTTCCCCACAACATTGACCTTTAGGGGGAGGCCAGAATAATTTTAATTTGTTTCAAGTTTCCCTTAGAAGCAAGAGAACAAGAAACCATCTCTCTCTAAGGCTAGCTGCATGGCAAAATATTTTTAAATTCTAAGTGGGAGGAAAACCCCAATAAAGTTGACTGTTGCAAACTGACATCCAGACAGTGTGCCTCTTGAGCAGGGCTAGCACTGCTGGCTTCCAGGCAACCAGTCTAACAGCTATGGAAAAAGAATGACTCTCAAGAAAGGTGTTAAGTAACTAATCTGGTTTTAATCAGGGTTATGCCCTAATGGAGGCATCAGTGGCATCTTCCAGACTCCTGTTGCCTGTTTCTGGCCACACTGTGGGCAGAGATATTCACTTGGGCTGTAGTTTGCTGAATACATCAGGCCACCACCTTGCACTGGTGCTGACCCAGGCTCCTGCTAGCATAAGCATCAACCAAGTAGCTGATCTGACTGAGCACAAATCTTTGTTCCTTTCATTGGTGGGTTAGTTGTAACCCAGTTTGGTTTCCTGATCTGCTCCCCTGCACAGCTGCCTGACTGTGTGTGCCACCACACAAGAGGGGGTGGTGTGAAAGCAGGAGCAAGAGACTTAGGAAAGTCATGCTACACTTTTAGAGCTATCCTTAGACGTGAGGACAGGCAGGCTCAGTCCTGTAGTGGCAAGGAATTGCTGGGAAATCAGTGAGTCAAATTGCTGAAGCAAATCTTGGTAGTTTGCTGTTGGGAAGACAAGGGAGCGACAACCTGTCTGGAGAGCCAGAGCTGGGAAGATTGGCAGTGCGGTGGGCAGCTCAGGTACCCTTAAAAATAAGCAGATCTGCTTGTGCCTCCCCCCAGGCAGAGTGGCTTCACCACTTCAGGCCAATGACCTTCACAAGCCATGCTCAGCTGTTGATTTTTCCAGAAGCCCAGCCCTGGGAAGCAGTTTGTCTCCAAAGGAAAGAAAGGCAGTGGTGTTCTTTCCCCTTGCAGCAGTGTCTTCACTCCTTGACCTTTACTCAGCCATGATCTAGTCGCTGTGCATTTCCCAGCCCAGGGCACCCTTGTTGTTAGTAAAGACCAAGCTCAAGAACTAGGCTCCAGATTAAAAGGGAATATGAAATCCTGTGTAGTGGCTTGTGCAACCCTGTGTGTACAAAGCTTGATGCAGTGGGGTTTGGGAATGCTCAGTGCTGCCTCTGGTTATCTCTTTGCAGTTAATAGCTGTGATAGAACCTTTCCCAACCAGCGTCCCTTATGTGCTTGAGCTTCACCTTCTGAATGCTTTACAGTGGTTAGAGCTACTGTAATCTTTCTAGAGCTCCCTGAAGAGTGGCTCATGAGCTAGCAGATGTGCTAACATGAACATGGTTAGTAAATTATAAAGTTGCTCGACAAATTCATTTGCTCTCCATTGTGCTGGTGCTGTATGTGGGTAGCAAAAGTTAGTTTAGGCCCCCAGATGGTTTCTGTAGCTCTGCTTACATTTGTGATTTTCTTGCTCCACATCTTTGTTTCTTGCTTTCTTTGCATGTTCTTCAATGAAGATTCCCCAGGACACAAGAGTGATTTGCAGGAGTATCAGGAGTATTTGTCCTCAGGTTTCTGCACAGTTGATCAGGCGTGAAAAGGAGACACTGCAGTGACTCATCTGACCTTGCAGACCCAAGGCTCAGGGTGCCAGTAGTGGTCTCTATCACAAGAATGCAAAGCATTCCAGAAGCCTTTGTCAACAATTCCAGAGAGTGGCTAGCAATTTTCTCACCACTGTTACCTATAATGGAGAGGAAAAGCAAAGGACTAATTGGGAAAATTCCTGTGGCCTGCTTCTGCAATCTCTAATTTATACTCAGCAGTGTAAACCTGTGGTAGGAGTGGTGCTGCTGGGGGTGGCTGGGGTGGACTTGTAGTCTTTGTTGATGAGGAGAGCTTTCAGTGCTAGATATTCCCAGCGCCTGGGGAGCTGGGGTTGTTTAGTCTGGAGAAGAGGAGGCTGAGGGGAGACCTCCTTGCTCTCTACAACTCCCTGAAAGGAGGTTGGAGTGAGGTGGGAGTTGGTTTCTTCTCCCTAGTATCAGAGAATAGGATGAGGAAATGGCCTGAAATTGTGCCAGGGGAAGGTTAGGTTTGAGATTAGGAAAAATTTTTGTGCTGCAGGGGTTGGAACAGGCTGCCCAGGGAGGTGATGGAGTCACCATCCCTAGAGGTGTTCTAGAAACGTGGCCATAGCACTTAGGGACATGGTTTAGTGGCCATGGTGATGTTGGGTTGATGGTCGGGTTTCTAACCCAAACAATTCTCTTGTTCTCTGGTGTGGCAGGTCTGATACAGAAAGCATTCCTGTTACATCAGGCTGAGAAGATTTTGGCAATACTGGAGCAGGAAGTGATCCTGCTCTGGCAGGGGGGCTGGACCCGATGGTCTCTGGAGGTCTCTTCCAACCTCTAATGTACTATGGCTTACCTGTAAACTTAGAGCTGCAAAAATGTTTTCCTTGTAATTTAAAAAACAGCTTTTTTTCCCTCAGAAACTTCCTGTCCCAACTGAAGATGAGAGAGGGGAGTACAGTTGGTAGCACTAGCATGTTCCCAGCTCTGACTGGCACAATTCAATTAGCTATCACAGCAGATAAGGGGATTAGGGAGAGATTTACAGGATAATGAGGGAAATAACTTTGCAGTTCCTTCTAAATGCCAATCCTCTGTAATCAGGAAGGGCCTTCTAGGAGAAACCATGGGAGAAGAAGCAGGCAGTAGCAGAGGGCATCCTGGTAGCTGACAGCATCGCTTGAGCTGCATCAGGAATGCTTCCAAGTGACTTGCAGCATGAGGAGCTGCCAGCACTGGCCAGGAGTTATCAAATGGGGCTGCCAGCAGGAGGGGAGTGGGGAAAGCATGGAAATAAATAAAAATAAAAATAAATGCTGATTGATACCGGCCAAGCCCCTCATATGCTTCTAAATTGCTGCCTGGGAAAATGGTTAATGACAAGTAGTTGGGCCAGAGTCTGGGTTGTTCTGTGGCTCTTTGGGTTTTGGTTGGGGGGTTTTTTGGGGGGTGGGGGGAAGCAATTTTTTCTGTCTAATTTTCTGTTGTGAGCAAACTTTCTTGTTTGCCCTCTGAAGCAGCAGTTGAGCACTGGGTCTCCAGGGGGGCAGTGATGCTGGCCGGAAGCAGCCTGCCAGGGCTGCTCTAGGATTTGTTTGCTTTTGATGATGGGAAAAATAACCCGAGATATTTCTGTGCATGCAGAGCAGTCCTGATGGCTGAAAAATCTCTTGTCAAGTAGGGACAAGGGAGGGGGGAAGTGCCAGCTTGAAAAACAACACAAATGTGTTTGGATTAGGTTTAAAAACCCAAACAAACTTATTTTTAGTGACTGCCAGAAGCTTCTGCTACAAAAAAAAAAAAAAAAAAAAAAAAAAAAAAAAAGGAACAAATTGCTGAGATGGTTGCACAGCTAAACCTGGACTTGCAGTGGTAGAACTTAGTGGAGTTCACTGCAATTCACACAGGAGAGGGTCTCCTCCAAGGCCTCCCAGGTAAGAATCACTGATCTCAAGGTGAGGAACATGGCAGAGGTGTTACACAAGGTGAGGTGTTTGAGGCTTTGTGCCAGCCCCCATGTTCAAACAGTCATTGTGGAAGAGGAGGAGAGGGGCTGGTGGTGCTGCTCTTGCCTTTCTAATGCTTGCTCGGTGTCTGGCTATGCTGTGCACACCAGAAAGCACTGGGGAGGATGGAGTATGCTCCTCAGGGGTATCTCTTTTGAAATAACTTTGATATTTCTGCTGGAAAAGGTCCTCTGGTGACATTCCCATGTCCTTCAAAGTCAATGCACTTGGCACTGTGCAGGAGGCCAAGCAGTGGTCATTTGCTCCCCAAACCAAGCCGCTGGCCAGGCCGGCTCTGGCTCTCCCACCTTCTGGCTTGCCTTGTTTTAGTTAACTTGCTGTAACTTCTGTTTTTTTCACCCAAGAGCCAAACACAGTGAGACTCAGGAGGGTGTCCCTTGCTGTGCTCACAAAGGTGTCCTTCGCTGTGGCAGGCTGCAGGGCAGTGTCTAATAACAGGCACTCAGAGCACACAGGGTTTTGATCCTCATCTGCTGCTGCAGCCTGGCCCTGGCCCATACCCCACCACGGCTGCAGAGAGCAAAGCTCACAGGTCCTGTTCCTGCCATCTCTGATGCCCGGCTTTGAGTGCAACTCTGCAGCTTGGGCAGGGAGAATTTCCTGCCTTGGTAAACCAGGGAGTTCAGTAAACTCTGGCTGGAGAGGGGCTGAGGAATAATGTGTGCTGCCAGACAGAGCCGGTGATGTGCAAGTGTACAGGCAAGAGTTGGTATCACCTCCCTCCAAAGAGTAATACTGGGATCGTTTAAAAGCCTTGTAACCCTTTGCCAGGGCACCTCCCCTGGCCTGCTTCCCTCTGAAAGGAGAGCTTGGCCCCAGGCAGCCCTCCAGCCTGCTCACACCTCTGCCTCTGGGCTTGTTACTGGGCAGTGCCGTGTCTGTATGAGCTGGTAAGGTTGTGTGAGGCTGGGGGGCTGAGGTAGGAGTGCTCTTAGGACAAGCAGAACCTTTGCCACTGCCATGGGCAGATGCAAAGGACCACATGCACTGGTAGTAGAACTGGTGAAGAGTGGAGGCTGCTCCTGCCCCACAGAGAGCGCCGGCGGCTGCTTTGCTGTCCCTTCGCAAGCAGGGATGACAGCTGGCATGTTGCATCCAGTCCTGTTCCTCTTCATTCCTGTGCAACAGGGGAGCCTTGCTGAGTCTCTGCAGCATCCTCGCTGCAGTGCTGCTTTCTGGGCTGCTTGTTTGTGTACAAGGCTGCAAGAGAGAACCCATCTCAAAGGAAACAGCGGTCTTGGTGCTCTTGCTTTTGGTCCCTGACTCCCCCTGCTAGGCTGGCAAGCAAATTCCTGCTGCAGGGGATCCTTAGACCTGGGGTGCAAATAAAGCCACAGAATTTTGGGGAAGGTGATATGGAAACTACTGCCTGCAGTGCAGTAGGTGCCTAGCTTCATTTTATCTTTTGGATTATCAGCAAAGGAAAAGATTTTAACTTTGAAGATATGATTAATGCAAAAAATTAAAATATTTAAACTGAAATTAAATTTCCTGGTGAAATGCAGCATGCTTTATCAAAGCATTGTCTGCTGGCTGCCAGAGCCACTGATCTAGCAGATTCTCTACTATGTGCTGCAAAACAAAGTAAGAAAAGTTTAAAGAAAACTTTGTTTTTTCTCCACCTTCTTCCTTTGATTCCGTTTGTAAGATGCAAAGGCACCTTCCCCGCTGATAAGCTGCTTGCATTTGAATCAGGAAGCTTTCAGCTACAGGATAAAGGTGTGAAACACAGCTCGATGAAATCCTTTTCTTCCCTATATTAATGCCCCGTCTTACAGAGAGCAGGAGACACTCTGACCTAGTATGGATCAGCACAGATCCCTCAGGCTCAGTGGCCCAAGGCCCACTTACAGCAGCTGCGAAGTGCCCAGGTCACTTACCGCACTTGGAAGCACCGGGGGCTGCCTCTGGCTTCAATTTGCTTTGCCAGGGTAGCAGTAATTAACTGATCAGTTGGCTTGAGCATTCCTGCAATAGTTCAAAAGTGCCAGATTCTCATGAACAGGGGGTTGTTGCAGAGCCCATTTAACCACTTGAATTCCTGAGCCAAGCCAATGCACTGCTTGTCCTTTGAGCTGAGGGCTTCCCAGACAAGTACAAATGTGGGAGGTTGTGGAGTTTTTTTGGTGTTTTGTTTTGTTTTCCTGCTGTGACACAGGCTTTTAAGAATTTGTCCTTAAATGTGTTGCTCGATAGATACTCATTTTATCACTTCTGGCAAAAGAGTTTTTCAGATGGCTTTTTTGTACAGCTTTCAGTCTGTGCTTCTGTGCTGTGTGATTGTGAAGTGAATTATGCCATCTAATGCAACACATTTTCTTCTGATGAGGCAGGAACTGACAGCACAGGAAAAATGCAGGTGCAGCAGAAATGTGCCTGGTCTTACTGTGTGCTCTTAAACAACTTGGCAAATGAGTTTTGCTGTCTCACTATTAGGTGAAGGGGTGGTGAGCACTGCACTGAGCACTAAGATAAGATGAATGCTGAACAGGAAGAAAATATTTTTGTTCTGATGTTTGACCAAAAATTGTGGTTAATTCCATAGCTTTTAAAATACATAACTCAGCAGCTGCTGAGCACAACAGTGATGACTGAGGGATGACTTGTGATTCATTCCAGAAACCAATGCCCTCTGCTTAATGGGTAACACTTTCCTCTCCATCTTAGGCTTCCAAAGATTGATGTGTCCTGCTCAACAGCTAGCAGCTCTCGCTGTTTCCAGACCTTGCTTAGCAGTTCCTCCTTCTAAGTTTATCTGTCAGCCAATCCCAAGCATGAGGTTATAACATCTGGGATCACAGATCCCAGGTAAATGCAGCTCAATTCAGTGCTTTTTAAGGCTGCATGCACTCAGACTTGCAAGTGGGGTGGGAAGAAACCTTCAAGTTGCTGCTGCCCTAAAATGCAATCAGAGTAAGGAGGTCTGGATTCTTGGATGGGAGAGTGGCTGTAACTGCAGCCTAATGCCCACTGCTTTTAAAGAGATTTCACAAGTCAAGCTGTCTGTTGCTGCTTCCAATGTTTAGTGTAAGTAAATCAGTGAGTGAAATGAGGATGTTATAGTAGCGGGGGGGAAAAAAAGCCTTTGCAAACAGCTGTGCCAGCCCAGAACCTTTGCAGCCTGCGGCTCTCACACTGGGCCCTGGTTCTTTGCCTTCCTGCATTTGCTAACCTCTGCCACTTCTGTTTCTGTCTCTCTCTCTCTCTCTCTCTCTCTCTCTCTGTTAGGTGGTGTGAAGCTGAAGGCAGGGGCATCAGTGATGCAGCAAGCTGGTGCCTTGGAAAGAAACCTGGAATGCCAAATGTGAGCAGCTTTATCACTACTTGTCAGACTGGCACTGTTAAGAAATGCTGCAGTGGTGGGAAGGAGACTGCAACTTCAGCTTCCCCAGCAACACCCAAGGGGATATTTAAGGTAGTGCATATATAGGGAGTTACACCTATATAGCTATACACACACCTGTGCACTGTGCTTGGGGTAGGGGGAGTGTTGCACCAGATGCCCCCTTGAAGTCTTCTCCACCTTACTCTGAGCCTATGAATTAGAGGGACTAAAAGTTGAGTAACATGAGCTGAAGGCAGCCTCACCAGCCTAGGTCATGGATTCCTAATGGTTCCCAGCACCAGCCAAGAGCCTCTGGTTCAGCCCTGGGGAATAACAACTCTTGTTCTACTCAACAGCTGCAAGGTGAAGGGTACAGACATGGGGATGACTGCTAAGGTGAAGAGCAAAGCCCTCCCAAACCATCTCCAGGACAGATTTAGCAGCCGTGCGTCGTGTGACAGCCCCCACTCGTCCACTGCCCTGTGGCTCAGCTGCCATCCAAGGAGTCCTGCAACACTGCAGGCTTCTGTGGTGCTTCCCCCTGGGAGCTAGCTCCTGACTCATACCCTTCCTGCAGGGAATGTATGTTCATTTTCCAACTATGTGTTTCCTGCAAGGAGGCCCACAAGGGGCAGTTAGTATTTTGAAGCCCTCTGTTCTTTTCAGCCCAGCTGCTTATGGGTTGGTATAAATTCTGTCTGTCCTAGAGGTTATTGACTACATTTGTGTCACTCATGTGGTGAAGCACTGTTAAGAGCTGGCCAGTCTCTGTGATTTTTTTTTTTAATTTTTTATTCAAGGAGGGTGTGAATTGCTAGTTTGAAATGAATTCTTTAAGACTGTGAGTGAGAAAATAGCATAGATGTGAGGTCCCTGTAGCAGTGTGGTACATCTGTTTCAAAGCATAGAAGTGCAGACTGTCCCTAAAACAATTCTGGCATTTGTAACTCTTTCCATCCTGTCTGTGCTGGAATAGAATTTGCCAAAATGGCCATTGTGTAAAAACCACCAGGAAGTGTCAGTTCCAAATGTGAAGTCATCTGTACTTTGCAAAGCCAGGGGAGCAGAGCTGCAAAGCAGGCCTCTTTCTTTGCAGGAGAAGGTGGCATCACACTCAAGTAGAGGCTGGTGAATATTTGGCTTCTGGAGGAATGAGCACCCACAGCTGTAGACTGAATATGAGGAGACCAGGCACCAACTCAATCTTATCCTCTCTCCAGGCATCCACTTTTGGCCATAGCTGGAGCCAAGTGCTGAAGAACCTTCTGCCTGACACACAGGATGACTGCATGTGGAAGGTAAACGTGACCAAGCTCCCATCTGTGCCATGAAACTGGAGACCAGCAAGTTGGCAAAGACAGACCTTCAGAAAGGTAAAATATATTTTAAAGTTTTTTTGGTTGTTGTTATTGTTGTTTTTTTTTTTTATCCTATTAGAGCTCTGGTCAGAGTTTCAGAATTACTCTGAGTTAGCAACAAAACTGAGAGAATTCCCCAACCCAAGGTCTGATGGTTAAAGCTGTGCAAGCTCATAGCCCAGGCAAGTGCTTCTCTACTGGAGCATGCCAAAAAACAAGGAGAGTCTTGAAAAGGAAGTGTTCCTCAATACTGACTGTCCTACATGTGAACTAGCCAGACTGGTTAGAGCTTAATTAAACATTGCCAGTGTGGCTAAATTCTTTTCTAAGTGCAGCTGCAAAACATTAGCTGTGGGCATATTTTAGACCTTAATTAGTAACACTTGCACTGGAAGACCAAAATCTTTCATGAGTGTAGCTGCAATCAATTAATATCAGTTAGGTATTTCTTAAGCAATATAAGGGGCTCCTGAAAAATCTTTAGTGCCCACCTGGAGCAAAAAAAAACCCTCAACCAACCAACAAACCCCAACCCCTAAAAAACCCAAACAGCCCAAACAAAAAAAACCTAAATAAATCCAAACCTTACATGCAACAAAGCACAAACCCAAAGAAAACTACAAAATGTCTTTATTGAAAAAAAGCAGATTATAGCATCTAAGGTTAAATGAAACTTCTGACTTTAATATTAAATAACTTAGGATGATAGCAAGTAGCTTCTTCTTTAGATAAATAAATCTACATTTCCCAATTCTCTTTTTTTTTTCTTCAAAAATCAAGGGAATCAAAACACTGAAACACAAAAACCACAATGTCATTCTAGAGACTAAAAAAACAGAAGCACATGGAAAGGTTTTACAAGGGTGTATATATATATATATATATACAAAAATAGTTAACCTACTGTATATTTTCAGCATGTAAACTAGTTACATGATATACAAACTGGGAATTTATATAATTTCCTACAAAATAAAAATCAACGTCGGTCCAAGTTCTTGGAAGAAAACTATATTCTTTTAAAGAAAATGAAAATATTTCTCAAATGAAAACTTAATTTAAGTCAATTTATATACTCTAGTTATGGCATTAGTTACAGGATGGATCACAAACTTTTACACTTTTCTTGAAACACAAGAAAGCAGCTTTTTGTCTCGTTTTAGAGCTTTGGTTTACTTCACTACTCTGGAATTTCTGGTCTTAAAGAGCTCCTCTGACCACGTTTTCCTTTTGAAGCTCCACCTTACACAATACATACACACGTGCACACAAGTGAAAGGGAAAGAAACCCAAACAAACTCTCTCTGAAAGCTCAATTATCTGAGTGCATTCTCTTGGTTTGTGTTCAAATTGTTCTTTTGGTCCTTTCTTTGGAAGATGCCCTCCCATGCGTGGGGAACTCTGAGCGGCCCCCGCCGGCTGTGTGCTGCGGGGAGCCGGTACCAGCCCTTACCAAAAGGGAAAGGTGCAGCCCTGATGCGAAGCAGAACAAGCTTTACTGTTTTTCCTTGAGGGAAATGTTCTGAAGGTACAGCAAAGGCTTCTGGAGAACAATCACGGCATAAAACGAACTGTACGTTTACATCTGTGCTGAGCTGATTAACAAAAGGGTCCTTTTACTTAAGAAGTAAAAGGATTAGAAGAAGCCTTCTCATGTCCAGAATTCCCCAGACGAGAGGTAAAATGTGCACAAACTGTCACTTGCACTACAGAGTACAGCACAGCAGTATTTTAGATTTGCTTTTATTTTTCTCTTCCATTTAAAAACATAACCCCCAAACCAACATAAAAAAAACCCTGTCAAATTTCACTGGAGCTGCAGTTTTTCTCCTGAATGCTGGCAAAGCAAAGCTGTGCTTGATTATACAGAATGGAATGCACCTGCCTAGAGGAAATCCTGCAACAACAGCTGCTGCTGCCTGGGTTTAAACAAATCACTTATTCTAGGTGGAAACCTTACCTTTCAGCCTTTTACCATGATGATGCTGAACACTGGAAGGGAGTAGAGCCACAAGAGACTGACAAGGTATGAAATGAAATTACCTCTGCTCTACAGTATGATCAAATTCTGAAGAGCAGAGCAGGTATGTACATGTTGGATAGCGTGCTGGCCCTTGAAGCTGTGGTGGGAGTGCAGCCTTAACTTGCTTGTGAGGGAGGCAAAGTGCTAAGGAGGGTGCTGGCAGAAGACTGGGCTGAACACCAGAGCGAGTCACCTCCCTCTCTGGCCACAGTGCCTGGGAAGGTTTTGCTTCCATGCAAAGCCTTTTCCATGCTTTCCATGCAAAGCAGTGCAGCAAATACTACTATGGGATGACTTGCTTTCAGGAACAGCTTAAATTGGACTCCTGAATATATATTGTAAAGACAAGCAAATAAAAATACCTCAGAGCTAAGTGTGGTCCAAAGCAGCTCCCTTAAATGGTGGAAGTATTACATTGAAGGTGATAGGAGAAGTTTAACCTGAAGCACTGAGATCTTCCATAAGGAATGGACCTGGACAGACAATCCAATTAAAACAATTCTCTCCCCGCCTTCTCTAGCATCTGCTGTTTGGGTAAGAGGCACCTGTCTGTACTACTTCCTTCTGAGGCTGGGCTGGTCACTGGGAAGGCAGAAGGTTGCAAGTACAGCAGTGTGCACATGCCCACTGTCCTCCAGTTTGCAGGCCAGGACTCCTAGGTCAGAAAGGGGGCGAGGGCTGCACTGTCATTTTTTGCAGGAGATGGCTATCACATTAAGTATGTTCATTATAAACAGAGAGATTTTTAATTAGAAGCTGACTTTCTAAAGGAGCAGCTGACTTGCCAAGGAGCATTCAGCAGGGCAGGTTAATCTAGGCCAGTGGAAGCTTGGCAGCAGTTCAGGACACATACCTCTTGTCCTTTGCTAACAGAAACCCAGCAGTTCAGAGGAATTCTTCTCACTGCCCCCCACCCCAGCCTCCC
Source organism: Indicator indicator (assembly GCF_027791375.1). NCBI lineage: Eukaryota > Metazoa > Chordata > Aves > Piciformes > Indicatoridae > Indicator > Indicator indicator. Next base: position 1,153,426 of record NC_072028.1, read on the forward strand.
TTTTCCTGCAGAAGGAAATTCTAAACTATCAAAAAGTTCTGTGAAAGGAGTTAATTATTCCACTTAAGAATTAGTGGCCATTGGATGCTCTTTGTACTTTTCAAGGGCACCACAAATGGCTTTCAAAAAGTCACTGGAGCATAATAAACTGAACTGCAGTGGTGTTGCCAGAGAGGAGAGTGGATCACATCCGAGGGAATCAGGCAGATTCTCCACATGCTGAGGACTGGCACAGAAATGTCCCAATTTGCACAGGCAGAGGATCTGATCTGCTCATTCCCACTTCCTCTGGAGCAGAAGAATCTTCATTTTATTGTAATTTTGGATACAGTTAAAGACAGCGACGATGGATTTATTTAGAATATAAATTCAGGAAGGCTGGATCAATTCTCCTGAGAATGCAAGGAATTCTTTAAAACATACAGATGTGTGATTTGCATGTAAATCATCAACACATGGTAGAAAACAAACCATAAAAAAAAAAAAGAGTCATCTCACTTCCTATATGGAAGACATATATTTCCCCAGAGCTCTGAGGTTACTGTAAAAGCTTATGCACAATCTGCAAGTGTGTACATCCTATCTACAGCTAATACTTGTTGTAAAACACCAGTGTTGCAAGGGGCTGCCTCTCCATTAGTTCTGCTCAACTCTCCTTTGTTTTCCCCAGGAAGACAATCACCATAATAATCTCAAAAAGTACATCCAGAAAAGAACACAAAGCTGAAAAGAGAATACAAACACCACTGTCCCCCTCTGGGTTTAATAATGTATCAACATCCACTCATAAAGCAGTGGGTAACAAATGGAGGCTTGTATAAAAGTAGTAGAAAGATGACTGTGCCTTTGCTAACCCTGTCAGACAAAAAGAGGAATCCTTTGCTAAGTGCCAAATCATCAAGTTGATATGAATGCATTTTGAAACCATGGCTGCATTTGTACACCACAAGCAATTATAGAAGTCTGTCACTTTCTTCAGTTGCTCTGACCCTGCATGTGCCAATCTTTTGGATTTATTCCTCTGGGAGATGGGGTTTAGGCCAGATGCTTGCTGTATTTCTTTAATGAGCTAAAACAGTCTTTGGATGGCTATGGACCCTTGTAGGATGGGAAGCTGGCTTGGTGCTTCTGCAGAGAATGCCATCGTTTGACTCATGCTGAAACTGTCACTTGTTTGCTTCCTAAGTCATTAGTTCTGGGAATCTAAGTTTTCAAAAACCTGTGAGACTGCATTCTCCAAGAGCAGCACTCAACACCACTAGCTAAAGTGCTAGCATTTATCTTATCATGCTTGCTGCCATGTGATAAGGTGCTAACTTTTGGAAAGTAACTCTACACGCCTCCCTGGGGTGAACTCTCCACTGCAGGACAGTGAGCAGGGAGTGCAGAACAGCCCTTTTGTACCACTGCTTTTAGCAATGCTGCCACTGACAGTTACAGTTTAGTGGTGAATGATATGTTCAAGTAGACGGCGGTGCAGTGGCAATGCCTAGAGAGAAGAACGCATTATGTACACCATCAGAAAAGGACCCTTCACCTCTGATTGGACAAATAAATAGCTGGTTTAGGTGGAAATTACTGGAATCTCATCTTTCGAGTCTTTGTGAGAGCTCTCTCCTCTCCTGCTGGCACTGGCAGTGTCTCAGAGCTCCGTGACGTGCATGGGGTAGCTGGGCGGCGGGTGCGAGGGCAGCTTGATGTTGAGGCGCCTGATGTGGCAGCCGTGGCAGAGCAGGTGCCCCTCCAAGGGGTAACAGCGGTGGCCCTCCTCATCATTGAGCTGCAAGCCACAATCCTAGGGAAGACACAGCCCAGAAACCAGGTCAGGCAGGACAGCCCACAATGCACAACCCTCAGAAGCTTCAAGAGCTTTGGGTAGGTGGCCCCTGACTAGCCCGTATTAAGCAGAATGCCACCACTGGAATCAACAGGACGCTATAGCAGCATCCAGCATTTTCCTCTTTTTCTGTACTCTTCTGGTCGCTTCTTCATCTAATAAATATTCATAAAAAACAGACAAAAAAAAAAAACCAAAACAGGCCAAGGACTGACCCTGACACATACAACCTGCAAGAGGTTAGAACCGATAAAGAGCTAGGCAGCAAGGAAGAACCAGGGGAGTGCAAGTACAGAATGAGACAAGAGGGAAGAGGGGGAGAGGAGGGAGAGACATTTTCCTTCTGAAGCAAGGGTTCACTGTCTCTAGTCTCCAGTCTCAATCAGATTTGAAGGCCAATGGTCCATCTTCAGTGGAAACATGCTAGCACCTCTGGGGCAGGCACAGAACTGCAGGGACAAGGAGTGAACAACAGTGGAGGGACAGAGATAAAAAGAAAAACAACAAACAGTAAGCCTGCCTGCTGACTGCTTTGTACACTCCGGTCCTGGTTTGCAGTTGTCATCCTTGCAATTCTGAGGACATTTGAAAGTCATGGCAGTTTTGTGCTTGGATTTGCTATTTTAAGTATGTTAAATACTTAATAATTGTTACTGTGATCAGTGCTGATGAAGCAGAGAGTCTGAGTGTCTATCTGTACACTTAACACACAGGGGGGCAGAGAAAAAAAGGAACAAGTAGATCATTTTGGTATTAAAAACTGATGCAAAGTTTTTAACTGAACACAAAACCATTTTCAGCTTTCACAGCTCAAGTTAAAAACCATCAAATTTTACAATGCTGAAATAGTAACAACGAAAAATTCAAAGCAAGCTTTGAAACTGGAGTGTTCTTTCAGGGAGGCAAAGTTCCTGCCAGGATAGTTTCCTGTGTCACTAAATGTTCTCTAATAACTGCCTAGTCCTTTATGGAAGCCTGAAAATTCAGTTCCTCATTAGAACTTAACAATTTCAGATGCCCTACAGATGTGTCCAGTGTCCATACCTTTTGCCCTCTCCAGAGCTCTATTTCTTTTCTGCTGTCTGAGTCAAGTTCAGTTATGGAATGAAAATCAGCTTCAACTTCCCAGCAGAAGTGATTGTACAAGAAAGAGATGATAGAGAAAAGCAGCAAAGTTTCCAAGCTGACTACTGACTGCCTGACCACCAGGTGCTGATGACATCATCTGAGATCTCACTGAAGTCATCACAGCCTTTGCAAAAGCCTCCATGTAAATACCTCAGAATAATGGCACTAACTTTTCTTTTGGAGACAGCAGTGACCCAGCGTGTCCAGGTTGAGAGCCTGCCCCTGTTAACACGTGGCTAAGCCCCTGATTCCTGGACAGAGAAGCACCTGCCATTCTGGGCAGATGTGGCAGTAGCTCCACTGGCCTCAAACTGGAGGGAGAAAGGGGAAATGAATAACGAAACAGAACTGAAAATAAAGCCCCATTGGGACATTCTGATATAAAGTCAATAGCCTAAGAGAGAAGGGAGGGAGCTGTCATCTTAGGTGAAGCCTGCACAAAGCAGTAGTTGTGGGAAGAAGGAGGAGGGAGGTACAGCTCCCCAAAATGCTGGCATTGCCTGTGCCAGTTTCTCTTTAAACAGTAACCGAGAAGGACAGAGCATCAGGTGTCTCTGCTGGCAGGAGACAGCTGAGTGGATGGAGTCTTCCTTCCATTTAGGTTCATACACATTTCAAGAGGCCCTGAATTTTGTTATCTATCTTCTCCCTCAGTCAGAAGTCTCTTTGTAAAACCTTTTTTGTGCAGAAGTGCATGGCAGAGAGCAATGCTGCCTTGCTGCAAAGACAGGTAGCACAGTCAGGACCTGTGTGGGTAGCTGGATGTTGTGTCAGAGCACAAAGCACACATCAGAAGGGAAGGTTTGGGTAGATCCCAAAGTAAAGAGTTTGTTTCCCTGCTCATGCTCCTGGCTGCAGGGCTAGGACTGAACTCAGGTCTCTTCCCTAAAGCAACAGCACTAATCCCACAGCTGGATCTGCCCCAAAAAGGGTTTAAGTGCACAAAAAGAAACTGCTTCCAGAACAGTGACAGGTAGGCAGTGGGATCCCTGTCTCTTTCCTAGTGAACAATCAATACTCACTGAGCATGGTAAAAACCACAGCTAGATCCCTTCCAGTTTAGGAGTGAGTGTCCTTCCCTGCACAGGCCCTGTGAATTCCAGCCCCCTCAGACCAGAGCCACACAAGCTGTGTCCAGAGCTCAGGAGTAGAACCAGCACCTACTCTCTCCTCTCCCCATACAGAAGTATTAACAAAATCCAGCCCACCAAACCCAACTGCTGAAGTTAGTCAACTGGGAACAAAATAAAAAAAAAAAAAAAGAAGAGACTGATTTGGTGCTGGAGATGGCAGCACACTTGCAGCCCAGCCAGCACTCAGCTTTTTGCCTCCCCTCTGGGAGCTGCAGGGCAGAGTCCTACCTGCCCAGGCCTGCAAGAGTCAGCATGAGCACCCTGGGGTGCGAGTCAGGCACCTAGCAGGAGGCAGAGGCTTGCCATGGGGTGGAGGCTGCTGCTTACCTCACAGTGATAGCACTCCACGTGGTAGTCCTTGTCCATCGACACCACGCGAATAGTCTCCTCAGAGCCCTGGTGGGGAAGCAGAGGGTAGGGAAGAGTGGGCTTGCAAGCAGGGTTTTCTCAAGCTTCTTCCAGTACTCAACCCATTGCTCTGGAGAGCTGATTCTTAGGGGATCCTCCCTTCCTCTGGAGAGCAGAGCTGAAGGTCTTGCCCCCTGCTGCACAGCACTGCACTACTGGCTTTGCTGTTTAGCAGCATGTGGGTGTCTGCCACATCTGAGCTGCAGAGCTAATTTGGGAAGCGTAGCCAAAATTTCAGCCTCAAGGGAAAAATTTGTTTTTAAATCAAGTAATTTTCCAAGGGCACCCACGGACTGAACAAACTGCCAGCCACAATCTATGATTGGGGAGCTTTTCCCTGTACACACCCTGGCCTGAGCTTTCCAGTAGCTGTGTTCCCCTCCAAGCCTCTGCTGCACACCACATGTCACTGTACCCTATAGGGGCTCACATACCTGCCTGGCAGGTAATATGTGCACAGCCCAGAACTCCAGCATAAGGCTGGATGCAGCTCACTTGTGTAACTGCTGGCTCAGCCCCAGGCCCTGCAGAGCAGCCCATACCCTTCTGCTAACCTCACAGACTCCTTCCCTGATCTGCTCTGAAGACAGAGCTCATCAAATTGGTTGCTTTGCATTGTTTCCAGTTCCAGGTGTGGCTACAGCATCAGATATGATGTAGAGTGTGTCTGAGAGAAGCTGTGGGCAAGTTAGCACCTGCACTGCTAGACTTGAACTAACTAAGAAACCTCCATGGGAAAGAATGTGGAGTCCATCCTGCTAGCAGTCAGATGAGTCAGCAGGACGACTGTTTTGTGTTTTTTCCTCCTGTTTTTATTGTTTGTTTGGTGGGTTTTTTTTAGAGTCACTCTGTAAGACAGGAACCCAGTGAAATTTACACAGGAGTTCTCTCCTCCCATCCCATCACCAGGACAAACAGCTCTGCCTCAGCCTTTGTAAGCCTTTTAATTATGTGAGACGGGGCCATTTAGGAGACATGAGAATGACAACTAGAGCCATGTGCAGGGTGATGGAGGTGGGCAGGCTGAGAGGCTCTACCCACAGGCCTTACTGGGGCACAGGAGGGAGCCTGTCAGTGACCTCAGCAATGGGAACTCAGAGGGTCCTGCACCCAGGAGAGGATGAGAATGCAGAAGTCTTATCAGGCTAACTATACTGTCAGGCTAGGCTGAAGGCTGCAAGCAGGTCATTCACCTGGCTTCCCCAGCAGTCTGCTTTCCTGCTGCCTTTCCCACCCTTTAAAGCACTTCCACTGCACTGCCAGTCCAGGGTGTCCAACTGCATGGATCAGGGTAACCTTAACAGATCCACATCAGAAATGCAAAGATAACAGACAAGGGAAATTGCTACTTGAGCTAAGGGAAGGCTCTAAAAATAAACAGCAATTGACTTCTTGGGTTGCTCTTGGAGCCCCAGTCAGGGCTGGCAATGAAAGGAGGTTTCTAACAGCGTAATTAGAGCTGAAGGGCACCCTGAAGACATGAAGGACCATGCTGTGCCTCTGGGAGCGACCCTACTGCTGGGCTGTACCTCATACATGACATGGTATGACTTGGGAGAGGGAAGAAAAGCCTCTCCTGTGTGTGTAGGAGGGTCCATGTGCCAAGAGGTGCCTGCTGTGAGGAGCCAGTGCACACCACACCTACCTGAGCTGGTAGGATCGGCTGGTTACAGGAAGCGCATTTTGGTGCAAAAACCCTAGGGAGCAAGAAGAAAATGTTCACATCACATGTAAAGCTTCTGCAAAAAGCAGAACCAAGAGAGGTGCTTCTAACCATGCTTTGTTTTTAGCTAAATGTCAGTCCACAGGACTTGGGACAACTCTGAATGTTTGATGATATTCAGGGAAAAGGGGATCTGGAAGAGGCTGATCTAATTACTTCCATCTTCCTGACTTCTGGGCACAGTGAATCCAGCCCTCTTCCCACACATGTCCCTTCTCTTACCTTCCTTTACTCATAGAGCCATTCAAGTTCTTCCAGAGACTCACTGCTTTGACTGCAAAGCAGCTCCTGACCTGGGGACTGTCACCATCTGACAGCAGGAAGACCCAACCATGCTGAACAGGAGAGGGGCTGGTCGCGGCTAGGCTCTGCTTAAACCAAATTCACCAGCTGGTCACCTTGTCCACAGCTGCATTTTGTGACAACCCCTGGGCCAGCATTCACTCTGTCCTTGAAACACAACCAACCTGCTACCAACACGGCTGAGTTCAGAGTGATTTGCTCCTGCTACATCAGCTGAGTTATTGGTTAACTGGAGCTAGGAGCATTCACATTGTCTCCCAATGGGAGCAGAAAGGACTCCAAGAGCAATCACTTGAATGACAAAACTTTTTGTCATTCTAACACTAGCTGCTAATTACATGTCTACTGCCCAGCCTGGGTTAACCCAACCTGCAGTGTCAGTAAGCCAGTGTCCTGCTTCAGCAGAGCCTCAGCTCTTCAAAACAGCCAGCAGAACCTACCACCCCTTGCAGAACCCACCACCCACCATGCTTTACAGAACCCACCACCCTTTACAGAACCCACCACCCCTTGCAGAACCAGCCTAGTGTAGTCACCTAGTCCACCAGGACATCCTCTGACACAACTTGATTTTCAGCCACCCTGGCCCAAGAAGTGACCTTTAATAGGGCTTGAAGACACTTTACAAATGCAAGCTGCAAGAGCAGCCCTCAAGAGGCACCTGAGCAAAGGGGAGTGAGGCTCTGAAGGGCCTGCAGAGCTGTAACTGCCCTGCTGAGCGAGCTGAGTGCTCTCCCCGTTGTACACTCACGTGTGGTAGTCTTTGACACAGTAGATGTTGTTCTCCACATCTACAGTGAAGGGGACTCCATCCAGGCACTCGTTGCACACCACGCAGCGGAAGCAGCCAGGGTGGTAGGACTTCCCAAGGGCCTGCAAGATCTGCAGAGGCAAACACCAGATTACCTGGATGCACCACCACATGAGACCCCCTCCACACACTGCTGTGCCTGCTGGTTAATGATGACAGCAAGAAAAGCACAAAGTCCCCACCCTGCAGATCTGCCAGCAAGGGGCCCTCTCAAGCAATCCACTTGCTTGTTTCAGTAAGCTCCAATAAAGAGAGCTGTGAACATCAGGCTAAACCCCTCAGCTGGCTCTGCAGGGCCAGCACTGCCAACCCAAGTGAACAAGGGCTTCAGAGACCACTTCTGGGACAATCTGTCGCAGCCAAGTGCAAGTTCCTGGGATACAGATTTAACTGACAAAGCTTTGCAGGCTGTGACAGACAGAATCCCAACCACTCACTCCTCTAACAAGCAAATAAACAGCTTCTCCTTATTCATGGTGGGTCCCAGCCCTGCATACTTACTGCCTGCTGGTCACTCAGTCACAGAGGCCCAGTGGTGTTACCATTCCATCTGTATCCGTGTCTTCGGATACAGATCCATCTATCTGCCCAGGCTTTTCCCATGCTGACTTTCCCTACTGCATATTATTTGGGGCTGTTCAGCCTGGAGCAAAGGCGGCTCTGGAGAGACCTTACAGCAGCCTTCTAGTATCTGAAGGAGCCTACAAGAAAGCTGGGGAGGGACTTTTTTGGGGGGGCTTGCAGTGATAGGACAAGGGGCAATGAAGCTGGAAGAGGGGAGATTAAAACTGGAGATTAGGAAGAAATCCTTTCCAGTGAGGGTGGGGAGACACTGGCACAGGTTGCCCACGGAGGCTGTGGATGTCCCCTCCCTGGAGGTGTTCAAGGCCAGCTTGGATGAGGCTTTGAGCAACCTGGGCTGGTGGAAGGTGTCCCTACCATGGGATGGAACTAGATAGTCTTTAAGGTCCCTTCCAACCCAAACCATTCTGTGATTCTATGATTTCAAAGGCTTCAATGGAGGGCCTGATGTGGTCTCAGCTGCACTGCTGCAGAACACCTCTAGCTCTGTTCAGTAAGTGGCATCAGACAGTTCCTGGCTTTTCCTAGCCAGGAACAAGTCCTCTCCATGCTCCGTGCTGCTGGGCTGGGCTGGGCTGGCCTGGCTGTGCAGCCACCCCACCACACACAGCAGCCCCTAACCCCCCTGCACCTCTGGCCCCAAACAGCTTCAGCTGTGCCCAGGCTGCAGCTCTGCCCCTTGGGGAGCAGGGGCAGGGCAGCCCTGCCACGTGCTGGTGTCTGTGTGCTCCCAGAGAGTCAGCTAAACAAGGCTGCTTGATTCCTGGAGCTCCAGAGCTGCTTCCTTTCATCACAGCACACTTGCTGATGGAAGAAAGGCAGACAAGCACCTGCCAAGCTTCCAGCTACTGAGCTCCACCAACAATGATGGACTCTTGTCTGGGATTCTGCAATTAAGGGCCAGCTCAGAGCATGCAAGTCAGGATCCCCCTCCCCCTCCCAGCATGACACAACTCCAGAAATTTGCTCTTGGGATAAACTGAACAATATCCTTGCCAAACCAGTGGTGCCAGAATATGAGCCAGAAGCCTCATTAGCGAAGCCTCCCTTCCAGCTCCTGCTGAACCTCTGTGTTTGCAGTGCAACAGCTACTTCTGTGGGGCAGGTTGGGCTTTCCTATGCATCTTAAAGCAAGAGGAAATGAGATACACCACATGAGCTGCACTTCTTCAGTGTGTCAGCCACTTCATTTTAGGGAAGCACAGACTCAACTTTTCCTACTTTCACCCACTGAGATGATGCCAGCATTAACTGGCCCAACCCACAGCCCTTTGATTTTTTTTGTTACAGCTCTGTGACTCTGACTGGTGGCTGCCTGCAAATCCCCGTGGCAGTAACGCATTTTAACTGACATGGAGCCAGCTGCAGAAGGTAAATAAAGCAAGTCACAGAGTGGGCAGTAAACCTCAGGGCTACTGATAACATCCCCCTCTAGCTCAGATTCCATCCACCTGACAGAGCTCTTGTTACCCTGCTGTCTCACAAAGCACACCCTCTGCTTTCCTTTGCCATGCTCTCACTCAAAGCTCAGCTGCATTTCCCCCCTTCAGGATTAAACTATTGGGTTTTTCTTTTTCTTAAACTGGCATGCAGCAGAACAGCCACCTCCCACCAGCTCAGGTGCATACCAAGCCCAGTTCATTGTACACAGCAGCAGATGAAGGTACTGTTGTTTACTGCCTGAGCTTCCAAAATGCCTCTGACAGCAGTGAGGATGAGGATGGTGTGAGCAGGTGTGAGCTGAACAGCTGGCAGCACGCTGCCCAAGGCAGGCTGCCCCACCTTGGGAACTGGGCCTCTTACCATTTCCATGATGAGGTGTCCACACACAAAGCACTTGTCTGCTGTTTGCTGGAAACCTGAATACTGTGCAAAGGACAGAAGAGAAAGGATTGTTAGGAGCCACTCCTCTGGCTGCAGAAACGCCCTGCAGCCAACCTTGTGCTGCCTTCCAGCCGGTGCTGTGCATGGCAGCAAACTCTGCAGCAGCCTTAGGAGATGCTGATTGAGAAGCTTGGCTCTGCTCTTGCACTGTGCTCAAAGCCCAGCTTGGCCTTCTGATCCGCTGCAAGACTTCCACTGAGATTGCCAAGGTAACAACAGCATTTGGAGGTTTACTTTTGAAGCCTCTTTGGAGAATTTGCCTTGGGTGTGCTGGAACCAGCTCGGATTCACTCTGTTGTTGTTGCTGTTGGGAAGTAAATAATCAAGGACTTACCTCCCAACTCCTGCTCAAATTAGTGACCAGATGCTCTGTGAGTTGACCTCAGATTTGGGACTTACATTTCTCTCAGTGCTAGAAAAACAAAGACAGACTCAAAGAGGATTTAGCTGCCTTGTGGGTACCAAACTGTTTATCCAGAGAAGAATCTAAAAGCCCAGTGGCAGGAGCTCGGTCTCCCTGTACAATGTGGGCAACAGTAAGGCACTTCAGAAAGATGATGCAAACACCAAGCGCCAGCCCGTGCTCCAGCCTGCAGTGGGGAAGGGGATGGCTGCTCAGGCTGGGCGCACAGTGACAAGGAGATACTCAACCCATTTGTTCCCTGCCTGGTTTTGACCTTCTTTTTGTACTTGTGTCCCTAAAGTAGATCCTGTTTCAGATGCCGAAGCCTGTCTTTAGCTGTGTGTTCAGAGATATCCTACAAACACCAGGCCAGGAGACTGACCTGCCAGAAAACCACCCTGCAGGCAGGAGGCAAAGAGGCACGGCCTGAGCAACTCCAGCCACGTAACCTTCAAACCTGTCTTTGCAGCGGCTGAACTTTACCCTCACCCACCACAGTCCCACTCCAGTGGAATGCTGTGTGCACTCTTCCTGCCAGGAGAAGGGATGCCCAGTTACCTGTACGGTATGGCACAGTGAAGCTCATTTCTGTGATCAAGGATGTAGCTCACCTGAAATGCGCACAGGATAGAAGAGAGGGAATGGGGAGGACAAGAGTGACCTGGACTCCTCTCCCAGAGTGCAGGTTAATTGGCTCAGGCACCCAACGCATCCTTGGTGCCCCAGGCTGGACTGCTCCATTCCCCACTTGATTTAGTAGGGATTAGCTGTGCCCTCACTTCAAAAGCCAGGGGTTCCCAGCCTGGAGCTGCCATATGCTTTCCTTTCTATTGCTGTGAGGGGATTACATGATCCTTCAGATCAATAGGTTGGAGACAAAATTATTGTTGCTATGCAATGAAGTGAATATGAAGGAAAAGGTCTCCCGGGGCCTTTGATGGGCTCAGAAAGTCAGTCAATGATCATACGGCAGCTGTCACAGCTCCACACTCACCAGGCTCTGAGGAACACAGCTCATGCAGTCTTAGGAAACTTCAAAACTTCATCAAAAGAGACCAGGGTGTGAGGAAAAAACAGAGAGACAGGCAGCCCTGGCTGGCTGTTCCTGCAGAACACTGGGGGTTTGCTTTTTGCTGCTTCTTGCTGATGCAGAAAAAAGGCCTTGCTGCTTGAGATGGCTCTTGGTTGCACTGTGTCTGAGTAACCATCTGGCCAGACCATTTCCTAAGGCTGTGAACCCGAGGGGTCCTGCAAACAGGTGGGTAGGTCTGAGGGGGGCAGACAGCAGAGGATTAACAGCAGCACAAACCCAGCTAATTCTGAAACCCTGCTGGAATGACTTTACCACTGCCATCTGGCTGTCATTTGATAAGGAATGCAGAGGGGCATCTCCCCAGCTATTGATGAAGAGAGAACATTATTGCCCAAGAACAGAATGGCAGAGTGGGCAGAAAAATGTCATTTCTGGCTAACTAGGCTGTCATCAGTTCCACTGTTTGCCAGGAAGAAAGCTTTTGCTGACACGAAATCACTCTTTATATGACTAACCCTATTAAATTAAAGCCATTATTTGTTTTTAACCAGAGAATTGTTGTTTGTCAAACACATCCAGAACTGCATTACCCAATTAAGAAGGCTTTGCAAAATAGCAGTAAATCCAAAAGCAGTGATAAAATCTTTTATGGGATGGGGAAGCTGTGTCTTGCCACTGCACTCTGTTCTGAGCACAGCATTGCTCCACACCAACTGCAGAACTGGTTCAGGAAGAGGTTTGGATTCAGGAAGGGTTCTGGATTCAGCTCTGCTCATGCTTTAAATCAGTTTTGACTTGAAAAGAAGACTCAGCCTTGGACCCCAGCAGCACCATTCTCTACATGCTGGAAGTAGTGTGGGCACTGTTGGTTTAAGGTGAACAGGAAGATCTTTTCTCTCCCTTTTTGCAGTTCACCTGTCATCTGGTTTGCACTGTTTGCCCTTCATCTGGAGAGCTCAACATCTCTGCTGTGCTAAATTTCAGTCTTAGAAGCAGAGTTTACAAATGAAGGCTTAAAATACTAATTGAGACTGGCAACTTCTCTCTTTAAAGCACTTGATTATTAATAACCTTTGTAAATCCTGGGTGCAACAAGAAAGAAGTTGTGACTTGCTCCAGACTGCAGGCAAGGGGGAATAGCCTCTTTATCATCAGCACACCCAAGAGCCTCCCCAGTGGGAGCTTCCCAGAGTGGCTGAGTGGAAGAAGCACCACTGGCCCCCAGAGGTTGTGGACTAGGTAACTGCAAGAGAAGAGGAGGTTATGCTCTGCAGACTTGTAACCTCTTTTATTACTGACACAGCTGGAGGGGCAAAAAGAGCTTTTGTGCACACCAGCTCTGCCTCCTAATCTGGAGATATGAACACCAGACTGACACAGTGAATGCAGGCTGATAGGCAAGACCCTAGTGGAGAATTCAGACCACAGCCACACTTTCTGCACACCAGGTACTTTATACACAGTTTCCTTCAGATGGAAGCAGCACAGGGCTCGGTTTTAGCCTTACTTTATAAGAGGTTTGTATGTGCTGGCTTGGGGTTTTTATTCCAATGTTGTCAAACACAGACACATCTCAAACCAGAGAGAAACACTGGGAAGTCTACAGCCAGTCTGTGTCCAGGACAAATGCAAAGGGAAAGTCTGAACTTTCCCAAATATTTGTTAGGGATGCTCATTAAGCATATAGAAAAACACTGGAGCTGCTGGCAATGAGGTGTTACCCTTTACTCTCCTCACTTCTGTGGTGTAGAAGTAAGATGCTAGTTAGCACAACTAGTTGAAGAGCTAGCACATTGCTGTTCCTCATTTGTGTGTCCTCCCACAGTTACCTGGCTGCTCCTTTTGACTTCTCTTCCCAGGACAACACAATCTCACTTTATGTGCGTGAGTCAAGATGTTGTAATCAAGCTCCCCACTCATACTTACATAAAGTAAGACTCTGGGAAACTAAATAAACCTTGAGAAATATGTAAATTATGTTAGAATGGAAGAGTAAAAATAAAGTAGACTTGGCTGACTGAATTTTCCTTTTGTTTGCTGTCCAATATACTTTGGTAATCAAACAGGCAAAAAAAGTCTCTAATGATTCTGCCCCACAGTCTTTGTTTCAGTGTAAGAGGAAAACAAATCCCCTTCTGTCCTGGGTACTTAGGCCTGTTAGTGTCCTCCTGTGATAATCACCTCCTGTGATATAACTCTTCTGTCTAATGTGCAATATATCCAAGAGAAATGAACAATGAATTTTGAGCATATAATGAACAATTATGCACGGGGGATAATCCTGCCAACTATTATGAGAAACAATTTTTCCTCTCTGCCTTCAGCCCTGTAACCAATCTTGGTTGTCTATCCAGAATCTTTTTAAAGTTTGATGTTCTCATCATGATTTTCAAAGGCAAAACCACTCACAGAATAGCATGCCTGAAAAAAAGCCTTCAGGAGCCCAAGAGTCCACCCTGGGCAGTGCCAACCCTCTGAAAGGATGCAGCACTTCCCCTTCGCATGCCTCACCCTGCCCAGGGAGAGGCTGCTGCACCTCCCTGCTGTTCTGCACTCCACACAACAAAACCTTCCTCCTGGAAACAGACCCTGGAATCTCATTCAGGCACATTTTCTTCTTTGATGAGGATGTTCAGAACCTGCTGAAGGTTTGTGAGAGCTGCCTGGCAGTAGGTGTGGCAGTTGCTGCCCAGGCAATGGCATGAAGCTGTGAAAACTCCACTGCCACAGCACTGCCAAGTCACCAACGTGGCTGCTCAGCCTGGGCTGGGGATTCCTTCTCCGTGCTGCTTTAAGGGCTTTTGAGAGGGATGATCAGGAGGTTTTGCCAAAATGCTTCAGGCATTTAATTCTGAAAACTCATTTCTGAATTGGGTGCTATGCTAATAATGTATTCCAACCCCAGGCTGCCTGTAATCCCTCACAGCCTCTCTTCAACTTGGTTTCCCATTATCAGAGCATCTGTCTTCTCACTGCTTCATTGTCTGCTCTCTGCATGGGACCCTGAGTACATGGGACACGACAATGCAAGAAATTCATGGGATCACATCAAGAGAAGGAGAAATACTGAATTTGGTTTCTGCAGATGGAGTTTTGTTGTTGCTGCTGTGGTTTGGCTGTTTGGGGGTTTTTCACATATATTTAAATGCAGTGATTGAACTGAACACAACAGAGCCTTCTCAGCCTCCAAGATACAGGAGCCTCCTGGCAGGTGGCAGAGATTAAGCTTAAGGAAAGCAATCCAGAACTCTACTCTTCTTCTTGCTGAAACCCCTTTATGTGTCCTATGGCTTCATCCTGTCTTGCTGCCCGTGAGCAAACACTACCACAGCAGATTGTTTTCTTACTTCTGCACTTCCACTCTGTAATGTTTGAAGCACATGCACAGGGCAAGGAGGGAACTTCTGTTCTACACAGAGGTAACAGTTGGTTTGGCCAGGCACAAAACTCTGCCAAAGGATCAGGAATTCAGCGGGTAGCTAACCCTGCCTCAGCAGGCAGGCATTGGTAACTCTGAGAACAGTCATGGACAGCCTACAGAGACCCATGTGTAAACACACATCAAAGCTACCCCCTGATAAATTAAGAGCCAACCATGATTTCCTCACCTAGATCTTTGAACAAATGCTTGTGGAAGCTTTGAAACAACCTCTTTAATGCTGCATCCTACCCTCCAGCCCCCCATCTATTCACTTGATTCCCACTGCACAGCACACTCTTGCTGTGGGTTCTTTACTGCCACTGCAGCCATCCAGCATGGACACTGCAAAGGGAACTCCATCACAACAGAGCTTCCTGGGGGGGGTGGGAAAGGCTGGATTTCATTCCAAACAGTTGTTGAAAGATTTCAATTCAAAATGTAAGAGCAGCTAACAGCAAGGTTTACTGCAGCAGTGCAAGCACATAACTTTCCCTCTTGCTTTTTTCCTAACCCTCCCACAGAAAAAATAAATAAATTAATGCTGTCTCCTTACAAGTGCTTGGCAGGAGTTAAACATAATTACAAAGAGCTCCAGCTCTTTTAAGTGTGCTTCAGTTACTGTCATTTACTCTTCAAAGTAATATATTAACACAAATGGGAGTATCTGACTGTTTTGGATCAGCATCTCAAGAGGAAACAGGGGAATGACTATCTGGCAGGATCCCCACTGGACTTTGTGACATGCTCTTCAAAACATTCCACCAGCAAATGGCAAAGAGGGGACAGCTGCAAAGGTTGGTTCATGGAGACACATCTCAGGAAGAAACCTGCCCCTCCTTGGCCCACCCTTAGCTCCTGGGCCTCCCTGCCCACATTTTCATACTGGCCCTAGATTTAACAATTTGTGCTCTGGGATGATTTCTGGCAGAACACTCAGATCCTCCTGAAGCCAACAGGAACCATGCCACCAGCTTCAACACACTTTCAGAGTCATAGAATCGTTTTGGTTAGAAAAGACCTCCAAGACCATGCAGTCCAACCATCAACCAGCACCACCATGGCCACTAAATCAAATCTCACAGTGCCATGGCCACACACCTCCTGAACACCTCCAGGCATGGGGACTCCACCACCTCCCTGGGCAGCCTGTGCGAATCCCTCACCACTCTTGCAGCAAAGAACTTTTTCCTCATCTCCAACCCAAACCTCCCTGGCACAATTTCAGGCAATTTCCTCTCCTTCTATCACCTGGTATTAGGGAGAAGAGACCAACCCCACCTCACTGCAGCCTCTTTTCAGGGAGCTGTAGAGAGCACTGCAGTGCTGTGGTGAAATGAGAGGTGGACCCACACTGCCAGCTCTACAAACTTCACATTCAGGTCCAAAGTGCAGAGGCAAACCAATGCTGGACTATCCTTACAATATTTTACATTTGAATTTTGATCCCACCTGTAGATGAGATGCAACACCAGTTCAGAATACCCCAATGAATCATCATGACTGCCAAATTTGTTTATAAAACAAATCCAGGCCCATTGGCATGCCACAGATGTAGGAAAAGCTAAGGGAGCAAAGTATTCAAATGTTTTTTGGCAGGGAGGGGCTGGTGTGAGACACACACAAGCACCAACATGAACTTTGCTGCCTCATGCAGGGGTTACAGGAACATGCTCTAATCTGTTTGCCTTTGTTTTCAGTGACAGGGCCTGGGAGCACAGCAATGCTTGGCATTCTTGATGCCTCTGGAACATGAAAGCACCTCCTGTCCCAACCTAGAACTATCAGTGCCTTGACAATGCTCCCAGATATCCTTACACTTCTGCACATCAGGAATATTGCAGCAGCTTTGGTCCCACCATTCTGTTAAACACATCAGCAGGCATCCACCTGTGTCTGTTCTCTGGCTGGCTTTGCAGCTGCAGAGCAGGTCTCCCAATCCAACATCCATTTGCCCTGGGATGCCCCTTAGCTATGACATGGACAGAAGCTGCAGCTTTAATCATTTACCTTTTCAACTGGGTCTGTGTTTCCTTAGAGTCTTGCTCCGCAGCAATGGGCTCTGACCAAGGCACTGGTCCCAGTGCTCCCCTCCCAGGGGGCATCCTCAAGCATCTATACTCACCGAGATGGAAAATCAAACCTCTGACTCCAGCTGCCAGCAGCTTCCATGACACTCAATAAATACTATCCCAGGGCCCCAAGTGGGACAGACACTTCCCATCCTGCCAGGCTTAGGAACAGCATGTGCACCAACTGAGACAGCCTCGTTAGCATTAATAGTTATATTGCAGCCATGCCCAGGGGGGCAGCTTAGGGCAAGGCTCTTGGGTTTGGTGCTACCAGAGAAGGTGCAAGCTGGTCACTCAGCCTGTCCTCCAGTTGTGTCCTGGACATTTCCAGGACCAGTCCTGCACACTCTGATCCTTCAAAGCCACTGACAGGTTTACAGTTGTGGCTGTAAGATGAAGCCCTTTGTGTTCTCTGTAGCCAACTTTTGCCAGTGGCAAAGAGGCTACAGCTGTAGCAAAGGGCAAAGTGTGGTGAGCAGGTCCCAGTCACTGCTGTAGGGGAGGGAAGGATCAGAAGCCCCAGCAGACTGGAAGGAGAGAAGGAAGACTTGAGAGGCAGCTTGCAGGGCTGCAAAGGCACAGCTCTGATGGGGCTGTGAGCTGCTTGTCCTCCTTTACCACATCCCATGGCAGGAGGGAACAAAGCCAGGGCAGGGAGCTGCAGAGCTATTTCCATGTGGCTGTAACAGGGGTTGGCCTCCCTGGGCTGGGGAGGCAGAAAGGTGACACCCAAAGGGCTCCTGGAGGCTTGCAAAGCACCAGGTCTCTCTTTATGGTTGGTATGTGCAGACCAAAGGTTCCTGAGCCTTCACAGCCCAAGTGACAGATCTCCCTCCTGAGATGGGTGAACAGCTTTAGATGAAACTTCA
The DNA here is from genome assembly GCF_027791375.1 of Indicator indicator. Classification (NCBI taxonomy): domain Eukaryota; kingdom Metazoa; phylum Chordata; class Aves; order Piciformes; family Indicatoridae; genus Indicator; species Indicator indicator. The sequence goes on from NC_072028.1 coordinate 1,171,030, forward strand.
ACCAAGTTGAAGTTAGCAAAGTTAGCTGGAGGCAAAAACCTGGGGTGGAGCAGTTAAGCCTAAATGATGAAATCTGGCAAAGTACTAAGACATGAAAGAGATATCTTTAAAGGGAAAGTTTTGGATGACCTTAATGCTATGCACTGCAGCTTGTGGTGTCTCAAATAGGTTATTTCCAGAGCATCTGAGTGTCTTCCAGTAGTGCATTAGCAACATACCTAACATCTGTCAGGAGGTTCATTTTCCCTCTCATCTGCTCCCCAGAGAGAATTTCTCTTGTTTCTTAACCTCTGCTGGGCCCCCACTCCATAATGTTCATTACCTCAAGAGAAAAAGGAAAAGCCCATCAAAAAGAAAAAGAAGAAGAGAGATCTAATAGATGGAGGATTCAGGCTGCTTTGGTGACATTTGAAAGTCCTTTTTGCCAAGAAAAACAGACATTTCTTTTACATTTCTTTACATGTTATTGAAGCATTGAAAACAAAAGCCAAATTAAAATTATTGAGCTGTTTTTCCTTCCCCCATGATTATGCAGCAATTTATCAGCAAAATGGAGCAAGAACATCTGACTGGGATTATTTATTATACAGTAAGGCATTTAGTTTTTTGTTCAGTTCCCCAGGAACAGTGTCCCTGCTATGGCCAGTTAGCCATCTGTGTCCTGAGAGCTTGCAGTGAAGGATTAAACTGTCCCTTGTTTTCTTTCCTTTCATGACACAACTCTCCTAACAGGGCTGAGGCAAGACTTGGGTTCTGCTGGCCTTGCTACTTTAAGGTGGCATAGAAAGAAAAAAATTAATAACTGGATCTTCCTGAAGCTAAAGCAAAGCAAGGAAAAGTTTGGGGGGTTGGGTTTGTTCTTTTTACTCCTACCACTGAGTAACACTCAGTGCTCCCCCTGGAAACTGCTGAGATCAGGCAACCTCTGTGCCAGGCTGGGCCAGAAGTGCAATTATTGTTATTTTTTTCATCTGATTAATTACTACATTTAGCCAATATGGCTTGGGTTTAAGTACTGAGAGAATCTGCAGCTAATCAGTCTTGGAAGCAGGAGGCTGACCAAGGTAAAGCAGAGGTATGCCATGGCCTGCAGGTGGGAAGGGCTCATCAGCCCTCACCCATCCCTTCCCAACCCCACAGTTGTGTTCTCATGAGGACAGCTGTGGCATCCCTTCCCCCATCCATGACTCCACAAGTGGGACAAAAAACTTCCAGCATGCTTCCTCCCTGGAAAGGAGAGCAAAAGGAGCTGCAGAGGAGGATAATCTGTGCCCTCAGAACAAGCAAACATGTGGGAGAACAATTTGCTGCAAGAATGTACCTCGTGGCTATTGCCCAAGGTGCTGAAGGGTGTATCTGTGCTGCCTTGGACAGCTTCATGGCTCTGCAGTGGAAATTGCTCCTAATGAACAACATCTCCATTTCTCCCAGCACCTTCCACCCAGGAATCAGAAGTACTTTTCAAAGACAGGGCCAGATTTGGGTTCCCTGACACTAGCAGCTCCTCACCTCATGCTTGTATGGATCTATTGTTTTGTTCACACCATATAGGGCAGTGAAGTCCATCTATCACCTTTGATAGAGAGCTGATCTGGCTGGAGTGAGCAGGGCTTCAAGAACCAGGTGTCACACAGGAGCCACCACCTTGCTGAGGGCAAGAAGGGGAAGGGGCAGCAAGGAGGAGTCTCTTGCTGGGAAGGCTGATGAGGGACTAATTCCCACCACTCCTGCTTTGGTGGGACTGGGAGCAAAGTCACATCAGCTCACATCTGCCCCTGGGAACCCACGGCAAGGTTGTGGCTGCTGTTACAAGCCCAGTCATGTCCACACAGGCTCCTCCAACTCATCTGCTGATACCTGGATCTCACCAGTGACCCCAGCGTGGCAGCACAGCACCTCCTGTTCTGCTCTGCTTTCTAGTACCTGTTATCTTTGTGCCACGGATGAAACAACCTGGTCACAAGCAGCAGGGTAACAACTCTGCAGAGCTATGACCAGGCTCCCACACCTATAGCAGCATCTGATTCTCCTGATCAGCTCCCAGGGGTACAACACTGCAGAACTGTGACCAAGCTCCCACACCTATAGCAGCATCTGATTCTCCTGATCAGCTCCCAGAGGTAACAACTCTGCAGAACTATGACCAAGATCCCACACCTATAGCAGCATCTGATTCTCCTGATCAGCTCCCAAAGGTAACAGCTCTGCAGAACTATGACCAGACTCCCACATCTATAGCAGCATCTGATTCTCCTGATCAGCTCCCAAAGGTAACAGCTCTGCAGAACTATGACCAGACTCCCACATCTATAGCAGCATCTAATCTAACTGATTTCCTGATCAGTTTCCAGGCAAACAGAGCCAAGCCAAGGAGGAGCAAGGACAGTGTCAGGAGACAGTCTTCTCTTAGCAGAACACAGTTGTAATGTAGGCAGACTGCCTCCATTCACCTCCTCAAATTAAAATCATGTTTTTCTTACACTTTTACCTAAGAATGAGATCAGAACATGAACCACTCTGCTTCTGACTCCACTCTCTGCCCAGAGAAAGGCCACAGCAAACTACGATAGAAGTCTTCAGTGCCAGAATGGTCCCAAGCAGGAGCATGCACTCACACAGTTGCTGCAGGGCAGAGGCTGCACAGCAGCTCCTACACCTCTCTTGGTGCTGTCTCCTGACTTGCAAAGCTTGTGTTCTAGGGGTCAGAGGACAAGACCTCTGCCTTAACTCACCCTCAAGTGATTCATATTGCTTTTAGCTCCCTAAGTCCCCCCAGTCTTCAGCCCCCCTCACATCCCACTGCCAAGCTGTCATCAGGGAATCCACACAGAAAATCTATTTCAGTTTATTCCTATCAGATCTTTAACCTCAGGCTTCTTGGGAAAATCACTGCAAGTGTCTCCTTTCAGAAGCCTACTGCAGAACATCACTAAAGACTCCCATCCCTTGCAAACAGAATTTTTAGAGTTAAAATTCTCCCATTCAGGCTGAAATTACAACTCAATAACAACAACCACGGCACTGAGTCTGGACAAAAGGTTTTGATCATGGGGAAAGTACATTCCAAGAGTTAAAAATAAAAATGTCAAAGGCTCAAGCCTCTCCATCTCACACTCCACCTCTTCTCCCTCTCCTCGTGCTTCTGCAGAAACACAGGAAAGAAAGAGCTGCAAAAAGGCAAGATGCAAGCAAAACACATTTCAGTGAGAAACTTCTTGTCTGCACTAAGTACAATTTGCTCTTTTCCACAGGCTCCAGCTGTGGAGGGGCTGAGAGTGCAGCACATGAAGCTAACATGGCTTCTGTTTTAGACACTTCCATCATTTGTATGGACTGCATTGATGAGAAATGCATTTGCACACTGCTCAGCTGCCAGTAACATTCTTGTTGTTGGATATGGTTTGAGTAATTCCTTGCAAAAAAGCATGGCCTTAGATCTGTTAGAAATGGGAAACTGAAGCTTGGGACTTCAGTACATAACGCTGGTGTGACTTCAACACACTGATCCTCCGATTCATCATCCTCTAAGCTCAAGTAGATCATCCCTCTTTGATTTCAGTCCTCAGCCATGCTGTCCCCTTCACCTTCATTATAAATGCCCTGTCACTCAGCAAACCTCGGCAAACCTCAACCCTAAGTGCACAAACATTTTATTTCTGGAACCAGGCGGCTCAGCAACAAGCTGCACTTTGCTTCTCCTGACTCGAGTCTCCATTAAAGTAAAGCGTTTGTAAAACCTCTGCACACATGGGAGAGAGAAAATGGGTTGCTCCTCCGCGGCTGGGAGTTTGCAGGCAGTGACAATGCAGCCCCCAGCAGGGCGAGCAGGGTGCCGGCCGGAGCCGCGCCCGCAACAAAGCAACATTGTGCGGAGCGCTGCCGTGCGCGGCCGGGAGCGGCTCCCCTCCTGCTAGGATTGGTATTCCCCAGATGTTTGGCTTTCAGCTCCAGCTTGGCAGGCAAGCCTCCGTGGCTGCAATTCAGCTCCCAAACTCGAGCAGCGCCAGTGTTTATCCTCGTCATTTATACACCTGCCACTGCCGCTTCAAACCAAGGACCTGATCCTGCCGTTACGGAGATGGTGGTAAATGCTTCCCAGTCCCAGCACTGGCAGGAAGCCCCAGGGGACTAAACTACCTCTCAGAGCAAAGTAGCCGCTATAAAAGAACAATTTCATTTAAAACCAAGGAAGAAATGCTTGAAATCTTACTTACTAGGAAGTCTTCTTCACAGTACACCTTGCCATTGACATTGTAGAAGGCTTTTCCTCGCAGTCTTCTCCCTGTTGAAATAGGGCACTGTCAGAATGTTCTGCTCCATCCCAGACCCGCTGCTTCAGGATGCAAAGTGAGAAGCTCAGCCTGCTGCTCCTGCCTGCATGGCCAAGTCCTGGCCCACTCTTCCTCAGTTCCATCCAGAAACATAAGTGAGACTTAACCTCTCAGCTCCATCCTACCTTATCTAATTCACAGAATCACAGAACGGTTTGGGTTGGAAGGGACATTGAAGATCATCCAGTTCTAACCCCTTGCCGTGGGCAGGGATGCCTCCCACCAGCCCAGGTTGTTCAAGGCCTCATCCAGCCTGGCCTTGAACACCTCCAGGGAGGGACCATCCACAACCTCCCTGGCAAACTGTCTCAGTGTCTCAGCATCCTCACTGTAAAGAATTCCTTATCAACTTAATGTTCTCTCTAAGTGCAAGTCCAGCTGATACCAATTCCTGGTAAACTTGAAATCTAACCCCTCAAAAGATTATTCTTGTGGGGGAGGGGGGAAAGGGGAAAGGACAATTTATAAATGGAGTTTATTTTCTTAGCAGGGGAAATGGCAGCAGGCTCACATCCACTGCCATCAACAGCAGCAAGGTGCTTGTCTCTGAAGGGCCACACAAGGGACACTGCATATGGATGTTCCTGTCACCTCTCAGAACATGAATGCACTTATCAATGTTGCAGCAGCTACAGTCTGTGACACCACAGCAGCAGGAGGCACACCAGGATGGGGAGCACAGCAGGAACATCACACAGAGACTGAGCTTCCATGGCTGAACAGCTCAGCTGCTGTTTCATTAGCGCTGGAGAAACTCTACTTACAAAGCCTGTGATCATCCTCAACTGATGGCTCCCTTCACAGCTCAGAAACACAGAACAGAGAGCCCCAACAGAAAGGATTAGACCCAGGAATTCAACAACTACTGAGCCCAACCAGCTTGCAGATAGAGCAGAGGAGATCTGTCTTACACCAGAGCTGCTCTGTGGAAATCCACGCCGTTGTACCAGCACAAAACGAGAGATGGAGAAGGGAAATTGCACTCATCCTGCCTCGTCTGATTCCTGCTCTGTGGCAGGGTCCCACTGGCCAAAGCTCCCAAAGGTTTTGGGTGCTCTCACAGGCCACTTGCAGCCTTGGCAAGCAGAGGGCACAGTGCCTACTACAGGCTGCCTACCAGCTGCCATCAGCAGTGCAGGGCAGAAGGCAAGAGGCTTTGTCTCCCAGGTCACTGCTGAAGCTTTTGCTCCACGGGATAAGGCTGGGTGTCTCCTGCCGAGGCAGAGCAGCTCCACTACTCTTTGCAGAGGATTTGATGCTAAGGGCCAGCAGCTGGGCCAGCTGGCCAGGCACAGAGGGGCAGCAGCACTCTCCAGGCTTTCACTTTCCATAAACAAGGCTGGGGAAAATATGATTAATTTGCAGTGCCTGAAAATGCCTTTCTTGGGTTGCCACTGTGATCTGATCCTGGGAAACAGTCTGTGGCACAAAGAAATTGGGATCTGGGCTGATGCTTTTGGGAAATCACATGCTGCATGTGGCTGTCTGGTGGTTTTACTGTCGTGGCCGAGGGAAGGGCTTCTTTTGTGTGTGCATTCTTGGGCTGTGGGTCTCACGGGCTGCTGTCTCCATACTGCTGGTAGGTGGAGCCAGCCCTTGTTTGCCTTTCCAGCTGCTTGGTAGCTCTGGTGGGGACCAGGAGCCTGATGGCACAGGCGATACACTGAGATTGTCCCACCTCCTCTGAGAGTCTTAGGTAAAACTGATCCATCCTGCATGACACACAATCAAGGCACAGGGCTGGGACAGCCATCAGGGGATTCCAGGACCTCTTTTGACTGATGCAGGAGCAGCCACCTCTAGATCTTCCCTCCTGCATATCCAGGTTGTCTTTAAATCTCTCCAGCGAAAGGTAGAGGAATGGTAAATGGAAGGGAGGGAAGAAAAGAGGCCAGAATGATTTTCTAAGAGGCCAGCCTGGCTCTGCCAGACCCAGCCTTGAGACAGAACTTGTCTGTAGGTGGTGGAAATGAAGTGGCTGTAGGCACAACAGGGACTCCTTCCACCTTGCTCACACACACCACCAGTGCTCAGCTGGGGCACTTTGTTTCAGGTGAGGAAGTGCTGGCCATCACCTGCACCACAAACTCATTATGGTTAGAGGCAGCAGAGATAATTAGGGACAAATTCTGACCTATGTTGCTGGAAGGATCTCTGCAGGAAGGGAAGGCCCCGGTGTCAGCATCTCCTGAGGCACTGCAGAAGCTGCACCAGGACCCACACCCAGGTCCTGTTGTTTCCTTGGCGCAGCACTGCTGCCAGAAGGCAGTGGGGTCAGGGCTTTCCTGGACTGGGAAGGAGTGGAAGCCCATGACCCAAAGCAAACAAGGCAAGCTCAGTGTTTTGGACCAGCTCTCAAAGACACTCAGGTTATCAGATGTGTTTGGTAGCTAATTGCCCTGTGACATGAAACCACTTCACCAGTGCAGCAAAGCTGAGAGCCTCCACCTCAGCCACTGCACAGCTTGGGAGCCTTTGGTCACTGCCCACAGCCTGCTGGCTGAGTACAAAGGGCTGGCCTCTATTCCATGGGAAAAACACACACAGCACTCACAGAGCAATACCTTTCAAAGCTGAGGAAAAATACCATTTTCCAGCTGAAAAAAAAACAAGCCACCTATTAGGGAACCAACTTGCCTAAACTCATAAAGCAGGCAAGCAACTTACTCACATGATAATTGTTCTTATTAGCATAATGAATGAAATTGACAGGCCTCTTACCTTAGAAGAATTTCATTCAGGGATTGTACAATAATGATCTCACAAACAAGAAACAGCAAGTTACAGCACCAACTGCTATGGCTGCACTACGTGGGCTTCCAAATACTGCATTTTGGAAATGAAGGCAAAAATACAGGTTCCATTTGCCCTCCAGAAGAGACGGCTAAGGCACAGCACTGAGCACACTCAGACACCAGACTCTGAGTGCCTTGGCACCATGTGAAAACTGCAACCAAGAGAAAAGTGCTGGCAGTCGCAGGCACACAGGCACAAAGCCCAGGGAGATGCAGCACCAGCAAGGCAGGCACAGTGCCTGAAGATTAGGGGGCCTGCCCCCACACCTCAGTGTACTGGACAAGGTGGTTTCACCACTCTAGGTCCTGGAGTAACTAGGGGCCTGCACAGCACCAGCCTTCTCTGTGTAGCCATAGCCCAGTACTGTCAACCAGGCAGAGATTACAAGCTAAACCCCCTTGTGTTGCTTCAGCCAGCTGAGCCAAGTGCCTGGCCACCTAGACAAGGCAGCATCATGTTGCCAGCTGGGCCACTGAACCTGCTGCTTAGTTCTGCTCTGGAGGACTGTGTGTAGCCAAGCCTAGGTTCCTATTTGCTTTCATAATATTGAAACAAGAAAGTCAAGAGTCTGGGACAAACCTTGGTGCAGCTCGCCCACAGCTCCTTACAACCAGCAGCCTGGAGCAGAGTTTGCAAGGAGAGGGTTCCACAGGCACCAGGCTGCTTTGCTCCTTCTGCTGGGTACCCACCCTGGCACATCCACCCTGCCAGGCCAGTTTGGGTCTGGAATAGGCTCTGTTTTACACACAACCAGAAGCTGCACAGCCTGCAGCCCCTGCTTGTGTGAGTAACCTTTTCATTTCCTGACAGACACACACACACCCCTGAGGGGTAGCAAGTACCAGGTTGGGAAGCAAAGACTCTGCAAATGCTCCAGCACAGAATAAAAATCCACATGGATAATCTAGAAGTTAATAAAACACAACCTAGTGATAGCTCTGCCCAAAGAGACAATAGCAGCTGGAGCTACAACCAATGTGACCAGCACACAAATAAACACAGGCTTTGGAACTTCAATAAATAAATAAACAACTCAGAATCAGCTCCAAGTTTTTAACATCAGTTTTCACATTTAGCCAGTCTGAGTCTCTGGTGTTCAAATGTCTCTAACAATTGCTGCCTGCACGATGCTTATCCCCTGTGTGCTGCAAACCCAAAAGAAACGAATGGCAGAGGTCCTGCTTCAGCAAAGGACTCAACTCAAAGGTTCAGCTTGCAAAAGGAAAAATGACTCCTGCTTGACACAGGCTGTCCACAATTATTCTCTCCAGTCTCGACAACACTCATCTAGGTGGTGAAACCACACCAGCCTGGAAGCCAAGATGAAGCAAAATTTTTTCCAACACTTTTTCAAAAGCTGCTTCAGGTCCTCACAGAACAAAATGTGCATCAGACCAGGTTTTACTGTCCTGAGAAGGTGCTTCAAAAGAGCACTGGTAATGCCCTGCCTGGAAAGCATCTTCAAAGGCTTCCCTGCCACTGCAGGCAGTGGGGTATTTGCCTACAGGGAGCTGAGTTTATCAAGCCTTCAGTGGGAGGGCTCCAGTCTCACACGGGATGATGCAACACCCCCCCCCTCCCCCAGCCCTGCCTTTGCAAGACAAGAGATAGCAATGTCTCACTGTCACAGCATGGCCATTAGACCTAATTGCTGCTTGCAGTGCTTTGAAGCCGAGCAGTGCCACGCATGATGATAATATTTGAAGTACTTTGATGGTTAAATCCACACAGCCATTGGGTAATCATCACGATTTACCCCTAGTAAGGGGGGGTATCATCACGATTTACCCTAGTGTAAGGAAGCTCATGTGAGAGAGAAGCCTGCATTGTCTCAGTGCCTGATGCTGCCTAAAAACAAACAGCCCCCCTCTGACATAATGGGAATGCTGCAGCCCCAGCCTTGCCTCCCAGATACTGCCTGGTGCTTCCCTGAGGCTGAGGCAACCCTCCCCAGCATTGCTCCTTGCCACCACGGTGCTCTCACCCTGCTCTGGTAACAGATAAGCTTTTCCTCACAACCACATATGAGAAATTGCCTGTACCAGAGGGAACAAAATGCAGGATGACTACCATAGGCCTTGCTATTTCTGATGTTATGGCTGCGGGGAACAAGGGGAATTGTATTTTAGTCAGAGAATGGAATTAAACTCCCACCCCCCACCCTGGAGTGGAATTGCAGAGCTCAGCTGTAGTTATTGCTGCTAAAGGTAAGACATTTGCTAGAGCACATCTAGCTAATGAAAAGCCTGAACAGACCAAGCTATCACCACGGAACACTACCCAAGTACATCCCAGTAGCTGCCCTTGCTGTTGGCTCAGGACATGCCTGGGTAAGTCTGACCACACAGGAGCACAGCCCTTGGCCCTGCAGCCACCTCTCCCCTGGGGACAGGGTCCCCTTGAGAGCCCCTGCACAGGCAAAGAGCAAGGCAAGGGCTGTGGCTGCTCTCTGGGAGCTTGTCACGTGCTGATCCTGCTGGGAAAGTGGCACCCAGGAGCTCCTGGCTTGTCTCACAGCAGTGACACAAGCACACAGCATCCTTCCTTAACAGCTCTCTCTGGAGGAGCAAAGCACATCACTCTGCTTCTCTCCTTAGGATCTTCCCCTTCTTGTTTTACAAACTGTCAGTTCTAAGGCTGAAGAGGACACTCAGTGACCATCACTGTGCTCTGAAAGCTTTGGTCCAGAACTTGCACAACTCTCTGAGCATGGCTCTTCATGCCTGAGTGACCAAAGAGCTGTGCAGATCTGTTTTAGTTAGCAATGTTACACATGGACCTAATTGCTTGTTAACTGCTCCAGACACCATCTCTGCAGTGCCTGCTGTGACAGCAGCACCCTCACCACTCTCATGTCCCCTAAGGAAGTGACAGCCCCTCAAAGCCTGCAGACCACAGTGACATGTAAACATGCACACAGGATGAATATGCAACAACATTTGCTCAAATATTCCCTAGCTACCACAGCAGGAAGGAAAACTCCGAGGTACTGCCCAAAGCCCTGTGCAAGTGAAACCAGACACAGCGTGGCTTGGGCTGAGCAAACCTCTCTGCATGCCCAGCTGTGCCATCACTGCTCAATGGAAAGGGACACTTGACCACGGCAAACCTGCTACTCTGTTCTGCAGGGGCCACTAGCACAGGCCTGGGGCTGCTGTGACTCACAGCCAGTCTGCAGCAGTCATCCACAGGGTGCTCCTAAATCCACTTTTGTACCCCATGTGCCACACACAGACTGTGCCAGGGCCCATTCATTGCTGAGCCCATGCAGGGGCACGTAGTGCCCAAGGGATCTCCTGTGGCCTGTGGACACCATCCTGACACGATGGGGACCACTGTCCAAAGCCTGACACTTAGCCCTGGCACAGGCTGTGTGGCTCTTCTCTCCCTGCAAGGTGCAGCCTGCCCTCTGACGAGCACCTGTGCCAGCTGCAGATGAAAGTGATGGACAATTACAGCCAGGAGATTTGTTTCCTTTGCCCCCCACACCCAAAGGAGAAAGAAAACCCCCTTCCAGTGTTTTCTCTTTATGTGTCACTATTACCTCGGCACTCACAGGGCAGTCCCCATCCCTGCCTCTGGCTCATGTACACAGAGATTTCCTTTATGTGGGGTTCCTGTCACTGCACCCACAGGAGAACAGGAAGCACCAAGGCTGCTTTAGCCCCTGAATAATTGTGAATTAAACTTTTCTGCTCCATCATCCTCCATGCCCCCTCTCTGGAGGTGTTCAAGGCCAGGCTGGATGAGACCTTGAGCAGCCTGGGCTAGGGGAAGGTGTCCCTGCCCATGGCAGGGTGGAACCATATGAGCTTTAAGGTCTCTTCCAACCCGGCCCATTCTATGATCCTCTAGAGGGGCCTCACACAAGGCCCCCATGCTATGTGAGCCCAGCCCCTGAGTGGGGTGGAAGCCTCATCCTGCCCGGCGGGTGCCAGGGCACTGTGGGGTCTTCCCAGCGGGCTGGGGCTGCCAGCAGGACTCAGCTCCAGTTCCAGTTCCAGCCTTGGCTTGGAGAAACTTCCATCCCCCACTGCCCCCAGCCTGTGTCCGTCCACACCCCCCCACGCCCCCCCCCCCGAAAATGCTCAACTGCCCAGGCTTTGTGAAAGGAGGGGTGAATTTCTACAGCTTTCACGGGGTTTAAGATAGAAGAGAAAAACCCTTCGGTGCCAAAGCCTTTGAATAACAGACATTGGCTGTTGGCAGAAGCCACTTCTCACAGGCTTGGCCGTTTGAAATCTGAAACACTAGAAAGTGGCTACTGTGGATGTGCTGTATTCTTCTTTTCAAAGCAATCTGGCACACAGTTTTGCTCCCCTGTTTCAGGACCCAATCCTGCATTCCTTTCACGCTCAGACTCCCATTGACTTTAAGGAATGCAGGATCGGATCCTAAATGTGTGCTTTACTCACACAATAGCTCCTCATGGTTACGATCTATTGAGAAAGGCACACTTTAAAAACCATTGGGAATTGCAGGCTCATCCACCGGGCCAGAATGCCTGCAAAGATCTGCCTTTATTCCCGGGAAGGCGCTGGGGTGTGAACTGCACACTCAGGCATTTGCCTGGTTTCACAGCTTAGCTTGAGATGCATCAAAATATTTTGAGCGTGGGCCTGATAGTTCCTAAAGCAAGCACGTGGAATTTTAGGGTTTGGGAAAAAAACAAGAGCAAAACTCTGGGGGGCGGGGGAAAGGGAAAAGCCACCGAAGCAAACCTATAAGCGGCTGGATCTTTAGGAGGAGTTTCCAGAGAGAACTTTTGTAAAAGCCTCTGAAAGCTCCGCAGCGCTAAGACAAAGCAGAGCCCCACGCTGCTGTTTGTGAGGATGCTGTATATCGAGTTCCGAGGCTATTACCATGCAAATCTCAAATGTACAAGCTTTTTACTCGGCCATAAACACAAAACAGTATACATTGTCCTTTCAGAAGAAAAGGTTTGCTGCTAATATAGCAGAAGCCCTACGTAAATAACCAACATTCTTTCTGCCTGAGGTCACTGACTTGGCCTATTCAATTCCGGGCTAGTCTGGGATTTGACAATCTAAGCAGGGGAGAGGCCCTTTCCTTTTTTTTTTTTCAAAAGAATGCTGGGATTTTATTTGAAATTTAAACTCTAGCAAACAAAAGGTGGCATCGTATGCTGGAGGCCTATGAAGGTGGAGTACAGGATGTGTATTGTTTTCTCCCTTTACATATAAGTCTTTCAGGAGAGAGCATTCAGAGCCTGTGAACAAATTGAATCAAATATTATCATCAGGTAGGGGAGACACAGCAAGAGATGAACAAACACTTTGAAGAGATTAGGAGACTTACTTGGTGAAAAAAATACGGATGCAGGGAAAGCACACACAAAAAAAAAAGGTTTAAAATGATTATTTAAATGATCATCTAAAGTAAATTGCTTTTTCAAATCTTAATTGCAAATTCCTCCACCGTTTCAGTTCCTATCCCAGGTCACATTTGTACACCAAGCAGGGGCTTTCCAGTGCAAGTTAACTGTGCCTACAAAGTCAGCATTCAGTCCCATTCTCTATCTCAAGCTGATCTGTCCTGGAGAGGCAGATGGCAGTTAACTATTTTTCCTCCTGCTGACTGCTGCCCAGCTCTCTGGGAGGCTCACAAGCACACCCTTGGACAATGCAATTATCATTTCCATTTCTGGGCTGCTGTCCAGGCCCTGCTCTGCTCCTTGCTCAGTGCCACCTCTCCAGCACAGAGCCAGCTCCTGCCACACAGACCCCCCAGTACCACACACTGCCCACCACAGATGACTGTGCAAAGCTGAATTTGCAGCTGGTGTAAATTGTGGCAGCAGCACCGAATTCACCACCATTTCTACCAGCTGCAGAGCTGCCCCAAGGCACTATCTCTGCCAGGAAAAGGTCTGTCTGTGCTATGCACTCGCTAACGTGTGGTAAAATCCAGATGAAAACAAGGCACTTTGTCATTTTGACACGTTTGTAGCCCAGGGTAAACTCTAGACTCTACTCTGCAGTTTACCTTAACCTGCCATGATGTCAAAATGAAGAACTTCATTATCTTCCCTGGGACTTTGCCTTGTGCCAGCTACCACACTGAAGGAAACAGCTCCAGAAATTGAGCCTTTGCTGCCAACCCCCTGGCATTTCTGCACAGAGGCAGGTGGGATGCCTTCCTCTGATGCTCTGCAGCATTCACACCAAAGCCAGTGAGCTCAAGATTGGGTGGGGAGGACATGGAAGGTACATCTGTGCCCCAACCTAGCTGCATGACTCAAACTGTCAGTCTCCAGCAGGATTATGTAGGCAGATAGCTAACACCTTTTGTTACCTTGCTGGAAAACCCCATCTTTCTTGGCAGGGTATCCATAATCTCCGTGCCATGTTTACTCTAGTGTGGAATTCTCTCTTCCTTTCTCTCCCCTCCTACTCCTCAGTCAGGTTATTTAACCAAAAGGTTACTGAACGCTGAAGGGACAGGAAGATCTCTGACCTCTGGCTCTCGGGCAGAGCGTTCCTGCGCAGCCCATGTTGTAAACTTTGAGCAGAGACTTGCAGGTTTCCACAGAATTTGCACAAGTTAAAATTGGCAGATGTTTCCTTTCTCTCTCACTTATGTATTTATTCTATCTCACACCTCCCATCAATTTCAGAGTTAAGATATAAATTATTTCTACAGAGCCCCACCAGAAGAATTTATGTCAAAAAGGAGTTAGTAAAAGCTTATATAAGGAAAGTAGGTATTTAAAACCAGAAATACAACAGCCTGCTTCAATCCAATAACTATTTTGGGCCTATATACTAGCTCCTATCTTAAAATATACCTCTCAATAAGCAAACAGGGAAATGGAAAATAAAGCTTCAATGTACTTCATTTAAGATTTTCTTTTCTCAGAGCAACACAGACCACTGGGCACAAACCAGGAGAGGCCTCCCCACCATTCAGCTAGCTAGGAGGGAAGGGGACACAGCTTCTTCCCCAAGGTAGCTTCCAGTCTGGGCAGCTTCCATCATTCCATCACAGACTCTGCTTGGTCTCAGCAAAGAACACCACTTTGCCAGCTGCTGCCTCTAAGCCATGTTTAAAAGAGTAGTTGTCGTATCACAGTACCCTAGGATGCCAGTGCCAGCCTATTCTGTAGCAAAATTAACCCATCCCCAAACTGCAGCCTCTTCCAGCCCAAGCCTTCCTGCCCCTGCCAGAAGCAGCCTTCCCAGCGGCCTTGCTGGCTGCTACCCCATGCAGTGTGCTGGGTGGTTGTCATTCAAACTCCAATAAGAATCACCACAGTGGCAGCAAGGAGGATCCATCTAGCACAGTACCCTGTCTCCAGCTTTGGCCAAGGGTGGAAGCTCACTGGGAAAAAGCATTAGAAACAAGGCTCACACAGATTGATGTGTTCCCAAGAACAACCTCCGGCTTCCAGCAGCCAGTGCTTAAGGCCTTCCTGCACTGCAGGTTGCATCATAACTATTATGTTTAATAGCCTCCCTGGACCAATCCTTCTTTAATTTGTCTAACTCCTCCATGAGATCATTTATGCTTTTGGCCTCCACACCATCCCTATGGCAGCTGAGCTCCACAATTGCATGATGCCTTGTATGAAGCATTCCCTTTTGTTTGTTTTAAATCTCTGCTGATCTCAAGCTTCTGTTGCATTCTAAAGAACAAAGCAGCCTCTACAGCCATCACCACCAGACTAGAGAAGAGCTTTGTAAGTCAAACCCTGCAACCACAGCCTCCAACTGCACCTGGAGATCAACACGATGCAGATCCCAGGCACAAGTGGTTGTTTTTATTGAACAGCTTTTTTAGGCTCTGCTCAGGTCCTCTTTGGACAATAGAGACATGGACAAGTTTAAGTGGAAGTCCCCTGCTCAAAAAATTCACACTGCGTGTGTGAGCCCCCTGCAGGAGCCATGACCAAACCATTCAGCTCTGCACTGCCTGAACTTAATGAGCAGATTAAGGGGTGATAATTTCTGTGGGAATACATTCAAAAGAAGCAGCCACCATATTCCACTAGACTAAAAGAAGAGTTGAAAAAAAGAAAGGGAGGGGGGAAAAAAAAGGCAATCTGTTTGGTCCCTATTGTCATCTGAACAT
The DNA here is from genome assembly GCF_027791375.1 of Indicator indicator. Lineage (NCBI taxonomy): Eukaryota > Metazoa > Chordata > Aves > Piciformes > Indicatoridae > Indicator > Indicator indicator. Next base: position 1,186,248 of record NC_072028.1, read on the forward strand.
TCAAGGTAGGGTAAGAATCCACCAGAGACTCCACCTGACAAACTTCACCAGCAAACTAAGGTAAACTTCACCAGCAAACTAAGGTAAACTTGTGGAACTGAGGGCACTGCAGACCTCTCACCATTGCTACCAAGTTCTCTCTTGCAAGTCATTATTCTCTTTCTCCTTCCAGTTCAGCCTCATCTCCAGATCATAGCTTAGCCTGGCTCTGAAGCAGAAATCAGAACTCTGATTAGGAGCTGCAACAGGAAGTCAGATTGCTGAGTGTCATCTCTGCAGCATCCATTACCTTCTCTCCTAAGACTATACATAAAAGCACATTGAAGACAAGGAGTGGACACAGCCCAATCCTGTGACAACATGCCAGACAGCCCAGGGGAAGATGAGCCACTTCCCTGAGCTGCCTTCTGTGTTGCCTCAGAAGAACAAGAATGGATTTGCAGGGAAGCAGTTCAGTTTCTTCCTGCCAGCAGCATGGCATGTGTCAGCACCTCGGCGTGAGCAGCATCAAAGGTGCTGCTGCTGAACCCAAACCCAGCAGCAGTGCTCCAGCTGAGTCATGTCCAGAAAGCGCTCAGCAGCCAACACCGATGGCACCCACACCCTCATGGTGCTCAGTCCTCACTCTCCTGAGAGAAACCTTCACAATCAAGTGAGATGGGTGAGACCCACAGTGCCCAGAGATGGCATCCTGAGCAACAGCTCCAGCTTTTCTCTTCATGGGAGAGAGAGTGGTGGGGAACATCCTCGGGACCAGATGTGCTAAGAAAGCTTATAAAGGTTAGCACACAGTGCAGAAAAAACCTGAAATTCTGAGAATGGCAAAGGATTAAAAGATTTTGCCAGCTCTGAAGCACATTCTTTGGGTTTACATCATTCAGCAGTACACAGAGACACAACTCTTCTCTTGCTCACACTGGTCAACTGATTATTACTGATGTTAATAATGTTACTTCAGACTTATTCTGGGTAACTTTGCATATTGGTTTTAGACAATATTCCAGTCTGCTTTGCTGTAAATAAACCAAAGCTGAATATTGCAGTTGCACTGAATTACTGAAATGAACAGGGGCTTGCCTAGCCCAATCCGAAATATAACCAGAAACCAGCCCTCCAAATCAGCCTGTCCTGGATGTTTTGCAGTGGACTGACCACAGCTTTCTGCACCAAGTCACACCAGAATGACAAGCACAAGCCAGTTCCAAGACAGAGATCTGAATAGTTAGGACTCCTGAGGGTGCACTCACATCCTCTGGCTCCCAGGTACAATAAGGATATTGTTCCTTTAATGCTTAGCTTTCCTTTTAAGAAGTATGTGAGATTTCAGCCAATTCTCCTCAACGATTAGTTCAGGATGAATGTACTTAACTCAGGATTCAGCTGGAAAGAGCCCAAGTAGATGCAATCAATTTTCCACTAAATCCACTTCCTTCCTCTCTTCCCTGCCCAGCATGAGACATCAGCTCACCACTACAGCCAGTGGTGACTAAGACAATGAAAACCTCTGCTTTCAGCCACTCTCCTATCAAACTTGATGATTCCTTCTTTTGATTTCCCCCTGGTTTTCTATTTTCACACATCCTGTTCACCAGCTCAACGCCTGGGCTAGGTGGAAAAGCAGCTACATAGCAAATATGGAAAGGCAAACCACAGTCTCCAAATGCATTGGCTGCTGCAAACTCTGAGTTAGTCATTCCATACTGCACATAACCAGCTGCAGACCTTCATGACAGGATAATCTTCCATGGAACTGGAACCTCCTCAAGGTTTCAATGTGCAGGTGCCAGCATCCCTCCTGTGCCACCTCCATGTGTGCACCAAATTATCTTCACCACCCTCACCTAAACACCACAGGACTCCTGAGATATTACAGCCATCAGCTGCTTTACTTTACAGCAGCCTCATGCAGCAGGGCCTGAAGAAGAGTACTTGGCAGCACAGGGATGATGTGCCTCTAGAATTGAACCAGGGCAAGGGAAGAAAAAAAACATCAGTTCAAGATCAAGGTTTAGAAAATATCATCTCTGGCTCTCACCTCCATGCCTCTGAAGAGTTTAAATGCATGACTTCCACCCTCATTTCCCCAAGCATAGGCACACTTCTTTGTTAAGAAACTTTTAGAAACAGCAACCAAGTCCTAGGGGCTGTGCATTCCTTAGGCTTTCCTCCTCTACAACAGTGCTCTCCAAGCTGCTTCTGATCAATGCTCCCCTATCAGTGAAACAGTTCTGAGAATTTTCTAGCTCCACGTTTGAGCATCCCCAATCCATCTAGACTTATTTATAAATGTATGTACATCTACCACTGAAATATTTCCTTCCTGCACCCCAGTTCATCATCTAGACTGGATACTAAAAAGAAATTCTTTACAGTAGGGGTGGTGAGACACTGGAACAGGCTGCCCAGGGAGGCTGTGGATGTCCCCTCCCTGAAGATGTTCAAGGCCAGCTTGGATGAGGCCTTGAGCAACCTGGGCTGGTGGGAGGTGTCCCAGCCCATGGCAGGGGGTTGAAAATGGATGATCTTGAAGGTCCCTTGCAGGCCAACCCATTCTGTGATTCTATGAATCTTGAACACTCTCTAGGGTGTGTGTGCACCACTTTGGGGACTGCTGCTCTAGAGACCACTGGACTGCCAATACTGATTCAGCAAATTTTTCATGGGTCTGAATCTACAGTGCTGTGGTTCTCATGGCTGGTAATCCACTGACTCACCCAAATCAGTTATTTGCATCATTTCCAGGAAAAAATTTGCAGAGCGTGCAGTTGGACGAGGGACAGCATCCAGTAGCCAAGCAGCCAGCTGAGTTAGGTGACTGTGGCTCTATGACTACACCCACTTCAAGGTGATGAAACACCAGGCCTCGTGCTTTAAAACACACTGACTGACAGCCATTGAGACACAGCAGTCAGTAATGAGTAAAGGATTGCTAAATCCATTCCTGCTTTTAAATATGCATTGAGACAGATGCTGCCCACTCTGCACAGGTACAATTCACAGTACCAGCAGGTGTGAGTGGCTGTCTTCTGCACATGCACTGGCAGAACATCGCTGGTGTGGTGTCCACAGCCGAAGCTACACTGCCACCTTACCGGCCTTTCAGACTAGGACAGGCAATGAGCTCACCTAGGGCAAACCACCCCACACCACCACTCATATGTCAGTGTGATGGGAGCATGCTTCTGCTGCCCAGCTAGGAGCTCATGCTGCTCTCCATGCAGTAAAAAAATCTCAGCACTAAGTGAAACTGGCCATAAGTGCTGATAAATCTAAAAAGCCCCAGCAGAAGTTCTGGTCAAAGGCAGGATTTTTTCAGGAAATGAGATATTTATTGGAAGGATAAAAAAAAGTAAGATAATCTGTTTTCTGGCTAAGATCAAATTGAGTTTCTTCCTGTGCTGAGTTTGGAGGGAGAGAGGCAGAGAAGAGTGCTTGGGAACAAGAGTTCTTCCCTACCTGGGTTGAAACCAAGCTAAAATGTCCTGAGAAGTCCAAGGTCAGGAGAAATCACCCACTGCTGGGAAACAACTCTAGAAAGAGACTTGTAGAAGTCCATTTACAAGAACCAAGCTGGCCATTCTGTAACTGCAAACAAGCACAACATCCATCTGCTGTCAAGTACCAGGGGTCACGAAAGCACTTTCCTTGGTGCCCAAGGAAAGCCTCCTGCAGCTATCCCTGCCCAGTCCTCCTGGGTCCTGTCATTTAAATGAGAAAAATTTATGGTTGTTTATGTAGGCTTTGTGCCAAGCCTGTTTCTCTGATAAGCTTCTCTGCTGCAGTTGTGTCTCACATCCGATTTAGCCCTCTGAATACTGGAGACAGCATTCCTTGGATACTTAAAATAAATTAAAAACATAACATTGGGCTTGGACAGCAGAATGGGAACGTTATTCACGTGGCCCAGGAACTGAGGGCTCTGGGGAGTGGGGCTGGGAAAGTAGCCTTAAAAATTCTTCCATTAGACCCTGCACTTAGGGATATATATAATCCTGCAATTGGCCCTGCACCAGCTGCAAAGATGCATCACTTGAGCAGGCAGGGCTTTTCAGCAGCGTGCTGCAGCAGCTGCATGGCCTGGCTGCCAGGCACTGCAACTGTGTCCTCCAGCAAACACAGCTCCTTGGGATACAACAACAATTGTTCAGTGCTTTACATAACTTCTCACTTCTCCAGCACTTTGACCTCAGGATCTCCAAATAATTTCCAAATATTAATGAAATCAGCACAGCATGAGCTAGGTGAGAAGAATTATCTCCACATGGGCAAAGCCAGGCCAAGGGATCTGCCCAGAATGAGAAGAAAGCCTGCAGCAAGAGGGGTAAAGCCCTGTCCTCTGCTCCACAAAGCTGATTTACACCCTGCATGACCACCAACCTATCAATCCTCTCAGCCAAGCCTTTTTCTCTTGCTTGCCAATATCCTCTGCCAGAAGGCAGTCTTGCAAGGCAGAATGCTGAAGCTTGCTGCCACTGTTTCTTTTAAAATGTGAAGACAAAGTTTAACAACAACAACAAATCTTTTTGTTTTGTTTTGCACCTGGTAAGATTCTTGGGAAACAGCTTTCCAAGACCCACAAAAAGAAAAAGCATCCTTAAGGTGAAGAATGGCAGCAGCAATCTTTGATCTGCAGAATTCATTTGTCTGACAAACCCCTGGCTGCTTGCTGGAGTGGAGTTTTCAGGCCATGGAAACATCTCTCCCTTGAAATAAGCAGTAAACAAGAACTGGTATTAAGGATGAGTGGGTAACCCAGCTTGGATAGGAGGCAAGGGTGAAGTGCAGAGCAAGACAGTCCTTTTGTTACATGAGGATAAAGCTAAGAGAAGCAGCAAAAACATTTCCACTTCACACCATGTGAAGTGCAAGGACTTCTGTCCTCATTAGGTAGGGCTGGCAGGGCAGCAGTGAGGGGAGGGAAGTCCTGCCACTGACTGCACTTTGCTGGCAAGGAAGCACAGATTGAAGTGTCCAGGTCTGCCAAGTGACACAGTCTTGCCGCCTTGGTAAGGGGATGATGAGGGGTAGCAGTACCCTGGGAAGGTGGGGCCCCAGGAAAAGCCCAAGGTGTGTGTAACAAGCCACAAGAGGAAACGAGCAGGGTACACTGGGATTTCAGAGGGCCAAGGCAGAAGGGCAAACTGTTTTCTGGAGAAAAAGGTCCTAACATGCAGCTAAGATCTGTACTGAAGAAATCCACTGTGCTGTTTGAAGAACAAAAGATGCCCAAACAGTCTGAGTTCTTCAGCAGCAGAGCAGGCAGATGCCAGAGCAAACACAGGCAGAATGCAGGAAGAAGAAAAAGCCAAGGGAGATGGCAAGCTGCTCTTCCCTTCACAGAAGATGCATCAGAGACAAAACCTGCATTTCAATCCTTCCAGCACACCAGGAAAACTATCAGGTACTGGTGGCCCACAGACCACACTTTGGGTCAGCCCAGAGCAGTAATGGTGAGAGCACAAAGGAGAGATGAAGATTCAGTCCAAAGATAGGAGGGTATCCAGGTGGCACATTCAAAGGGGAGGCTAAACTCCTGAGCATGGACATTGGTGTACATGGACAGGTTTCTGTGTGAAGAATCAATTTACTGACAGGCACTGGAAAAGAAATTATCAGTTGGTTGGAGGAGGATTTACTGAGCGCTGAAGGACAAAACTAATTAACAGGTACATGTGGAGATAGAGTTGATTAATTATTGAAGAAGTGGTGATGATCTAGGTTAAATTAGAAATTATTTCAGAGAGCTACAGCATCCTGGGGCCTAGTTTTCACATCAAGGATATCACTAAAGCATTGGCTAGGCACTTTACAAAACACATAGGGACAAGACATAGCAGAAAGTCACTAAAATCCCAGGGAGCCAGCTACCTGCAACTCCTTTCGCTCATTTCCTTCACTTTCTTCATTCTCTTGGTTTTCCTTCTTTCTTTTTTTCTTTAAAGGTAATACTTAAAAAATTACAGAACCTGGCAACAGGAAATAGAAACATCTGTTGATAATGTCAGTGATTTGCCTGCACTCCTCTCTGGATTATATGGAATTCTTCCCTTTTGAGAGATGAACTCAACAGCAGCCCAAGGGAAGCTTTTCTTTTGGAGAAGCTGAGATGTGTTCCAAGAAAACGTTTTAAATAGGCAGAGGAAAAAGAGGGGAAAAAAAAATAGCAGACCCCTGAGATGTGGGTTTCAGACTAAGACAATATAGAGCTGCAGATAGCAGATGCTGATAAGGAAGCAAGGGAATGTTAGCAAATCTTGTTACACTAAACAATAGGTGGCATTCCAAACACACACAGCTATGCAGGGAAGTGATTAAGTTCTTTGTGTATTTTTACAGAGAAATAAAAAACAGAGGCAGAAACCTTGTTAATTAGGGTACATTTTTTTTGTTGTTGTTCTTTATGTTGTTTCCAACCCCTGAAAGGCTCACAGGTGCTGGCAGTGACTGGTTCCACATTATGAATACAAAAATACTGTGGAAGGAATACATCTACAGGCAGTCAATCAACACAGAGAAGTTTCTTTCCATCATTAGTTGCCAGGGAATCTCCCCCAATTAAAGTAAGCAAAAGCCATGCATTTCCTGCTGAAATAATTGACAGAACAACACAATTAGTATCTTCCAGGGAAACAAGGAGACAGAAACAAACCACCATCCAACTGATGATTGCATGCCCTCTGATGATTAGAATTAGGGAAAGGAAATGTTTTCCATTTCTCTGTTAGCTACCTCTCAACACCTCCCTTCTCTGGCAGTCAGCCTCCAGGCCTATGAACAGGAGCTGCTGAAGCAGTCCTCAGACAAGAGTGATACTCTGCATTAAGACCACAACAGCCCAGCCTCAAGCACATGTATCTTCAAGAGATGTCCCCATGAGAGGTGCCCATGGAAGCAAGGCCCAGGACTGGGTCAGACAGATGAGCCACCCTTAAAAACCCAACACTGCTCACTCCTAGAGTTGTACTCAAGTCATTAGTCACAGAACTGAAAGCCTTTCATGACCTAACCCCTGGTAGCATTGTCCATGGGCTGGGCTATTTATCTGAAGGTAAGTACACTGAGCAGTGCCTTGCTGGACCAGAGCTAGCTGGGAGAGCAGAGCAATGAAAAGAAACCACTAAATACCTCTAAAATATCAACCCCAACCAAATGCATTCTGAAGAAAGAAGAGCTTCCTGTGTCAGTCCCATCTCAAACATTTCTGAGTAGCCTTTTCCCATCCCATCCTTTTTGTTTTTCTAAAGCCTGGACGTTATCAGACTAACCATGGACTAAGATAAAGCAAACATTTTTCTGCCAATTGGTACCCAAAGGTACTTGGGCTCCCCCACGGGCTGGCATCCAAGTTTGACTCTCAGTTACCAGCAGACAAGATTACATTCCTGTTCTGAGACTCATTCATGGTTCAGAGCCTTGCGCAAGGTGAAGCCGAACCCTCCAAGGCCAGCTGTCATCCCTACCCTCCAAGTGCCTCCCCAAGACAGCACCTCCCCTCCCAAGAGTTCTGCACTGATGGGTTTGTCTGGGGCTGCAGTTGCAGACATACCTGACATAGCTTCAAACCATCTGTCATGCTAGGTGCTAAAACAGAAAGCATGGAGCCAAGTGTGGGGTGAAGCACAGGCTGTGGCTTCTCCAGAGAAGCAGAAGGTCTCAGGCAGAGCTCTGCTAGCAAAGCACAGGCTGTGGATTCTCCAGAGGGGCAGAAGGGCTCAGGCAGAGCTCTACAGCTTCTCCCAGAGAAGCAGAAGGGCTCAGGCAGAGCTCTGCTAGCAAATCACAGGCTGCAGATTCTCCAGAGAAGCAGAAGGGCTCAGGCAGAGCTCTGCTAGCAAATCACAGGCTGTAGATTCTCCAGAGAGGCAGAAGGGCTCAGGCAGAGCTCTGCTAGCAAATCACAGGCTGTAGATTCTCCAGAGAGGCAGAAGGGCTCAGGCAGAGCTCTGCAGCTTCTCCCAGAGAGGCAGAAGGGCTCAGGCAGAGCTCTGCTCTCCTCAGCAGCATCACAAGTCTGCATAATCTGCAGTCCCAGCAGCACAGGCAGCAAACCCCTTCTTTAGGTCCTTCCTAACCCAGCTCCTCCCTCTCCGAACAGCCTGGCTCTTCGGTGAATCACACCTCACAACGACTGTCCCACAGGCAGTGCATCAGCTCCACTTCTGGTTGGGAAGCACCAGAGGCTCAGGTGGCCATGAATGCAGCCCGGGCTGGGGTCTGAGCTGGGATGAGTAAGGACTGTGGTTATGCAAGCCGAGGGCACCCAGCCCTCACGCTCCAGCCCGCGGGGGCCGAGCAGGAACGTTCCCACATGCACAGCACTGAATCACCCGCCAGCCTGTCTTCCCCCTGAGCAGCAGGTATTAGCCAATGGCTCTGGCAGGATTACAGACCCCAAATCCAAAATTCCAGTCTGCTCCTGCCTGCCAGTGTGCAGTTAGAAAACACAAAGTGTGCAAGGACGTCAGCTGCCCAGCAGCCTTTCACTGCACACCAATAAACCTCTCACAGCAGTACTCATTAGCTCCTCTCCCTTAAGTGCTGGGAAGCATCCAACAAAGGCCACAAGTATGATACATCCCTGTCATGTGAGGAAAGGCTGAGAGAGCTGGGGTTGTTCAGCCTGGAGAAGAGAAGGCTTAGGGGAGACCTTATTACCATGGACCAGGACATAAAGGGCGGTTACCAAGAAGATGGAGACTCCCTTTTTACAAGGAGTCCCATGGCAAAGACAAGAGGTGATGGGGTCAAGTTGCTGCTGGGGAGATTCCCACTGGACTGCAGAAGAAAATGTTTCCCCATGAGCACAGTCAGTCATGGGAATCATCTCCCAAGGAAGTTGTGGATTGCCCTCCATTGGACAGTTTGAAGATTCAGCATGCCAGGGTGCTGGGCCAGCTCATTGCAACCAGACTATCAGCTAGAAAGGTTGGAGCAGATGATCTTCGGGGTCCCCTCCAACCTGACATGTGTTCTTATTGTGTTTCCTTGGTGCTCCTCACAGCTGCATAAAGCAGTGGCAATCAGACAAACAGACACTGAACCTGCAACTGAGTAACCTAAAAGTCATCCACAAGGTATTAAAGAGTTAAAAGCCACTGAGACACACACTTGTAACACTGTGCCCACCAGGTGTAATGCTGCTGGACACACAGAGCAGAGCTCATAGATTTAACACTCAATTTTCGTTTATGCTATGTGAAAATTCACAGAGAATTTAATTTAGGGCTGCAAAGTGACACAGTTTGGATGCAGTGACTCCTGCCAAGCTTACAAATATGCTGTGGAGACAGAACAAGTATGAATTGAAAATGAACCTTCCACTGGGAATTTGGGTAAGTTAAAAACTCACCAAATGCTGATAAAAATACACTGAAGGGACACAGCTCCCTTAAGATGTTCTGTGCCTTACTACCACCGAAAGTAAACAAAGGTTCAACCCAGGGCAGCAAATACGAAGAAGACCATTTCCAGTGTCACAGGGACAACAAGCTGGGACATGAGCAACCTCCTACTAACAGACATCTACATGGAGCACACCCAGTGGCTTCAGCCAGAAGGGAGCTGTCGTCTCTCAGGCTTAACAGGAGGGCAAAGGCAACTTGTGCCCAGAACCATGGCATCAGTTCACCCCTTCCACAGCAGCTGGAAGGCACAGGCTAATTCAGAACTGCTCTTTATACCTCCAGGGTAACAATGCCCACTGCTGCAGCTGTCTCCCCTGGGCCCTGGAAGATGGCAGTGCAGTCAGTCCTGGCTGTGATGCCCCTCTCAGAGGCTTGCAGCAATGAGTTGGTGAAGCCTGGACAAAGGCTGAGGCAGCAGCAGTGCCAGTAAGCAGCTGAGCTGTGATACCTTCAGAAGCTGTCCCTTAAACTGCTGTGTGAGACCCCTATGACTGCTCCAGCCTGATCAATAGCTACCAGGTTTAAAAAAAAAAAAAAAAAAAAAAAATCAGCTGCATACCTCTGGGATTACACAGTTTGCTTTGGGCTCCTGATTCATCTTGTGGTGATTTCCTGTGCCTCAAAACCAGTGGCAAAAGTGCAAATTAAAGACGAATGGCCTGCTCAAACATTTGCCTTCATGGAAGAGAACAGACTGTGTTCCTGGGGTTTATGGTGAAATACATCTCAGCTTTAGGAGCACAGAGACTTCAAACCCTTAGTTCTGCAAAGCTCATTCCCTGCCCATCTCCTACAGCCTCAGAGTAACAAATAACAAACCAATGATTTATCTTACTGCAGTTCCTGCAATCACTGCCACTGGATTAAAATTTCCAGCCTGAAAAAGATGCTGTGGACAGGCATTATGAGCTGCAACTGGAGGCACCTGATAAGTTATCTTCTGTAGTGAGTATCACATAGAGTCCATTAATTCCTGCAACTGATCAGAGCACACAAATGCCATCATTGCAATTATTCTTCAAGAAATCCTGCCACGCTCTGAAATACTACCAAGAGGAATCAGAGGAGCTTTTCAGGCAGACATTTGTCAGCTCTTGTCTTCCATAAGCAAGATCTGTAGCTGAACTGCTGCCAAAACTAAAATTTTACACTTAGCAGAAGGGCCAGCATGTGCTGCTGCCTGAATTAATCTCTGTTAGTTAGGATTCAGCAAAGCATGCTTCCATCTGAGTAATGGAACAGATTTCAGCAGGTCTAAGGCTTTTGCTGAATCAAGGCCTGAAAGAGGTTCCACTGGTGCTAGGGGCCGGGAGAGGATTTGAATCTACATTTAGAAGCCATCCTAACAAGCTACAGTTGTTTTCTCTAAGAGATTGTGGATAAAGATCTACATTGAACCACTCGATCCCAGGGAAATCAGATCACTTTGGCTTTTTACCCAAAGAGAATTATCTGACCTCTGAAAAAAGCTATCTGAGGAGCATGGCTTTTTGCAGAAGGGCTTTGCATTGAGACACAACAAAAATCAGCACACAAAGTCTGAGATGATGAACTTGCTCAGCTATGGGAGCAAGGCTCAACTACCCAAAGCCCACAGAATACACCAGAGGCAGAAATGCAGCACATAAAATGTGTCTGCCAGACACAGAAAGGCAAGTCCTACTCTACCTCCAATTTCAAAGTAGACATAGAAGCTAGTGCACAGAGAGCACTGAAGTTCTCCTCTGCTCCCCTGGCATTAGTCTGTGTGCTGTGGCCTCTTGCCTAACAAAGGTCATTCATGACCACCCAGCTACCTATGCAGTCAATCTGAAAGCTTGCCTCAGCTTAAAACACTTTCCAAAGGGACATTTGGTCTTCATTTGAAAACAAGGAACAGAGCATATGCCACTTCTCTTGCTATTTTGCCCCAGCAGCTAATCATCCTCATTGTACAAGAACTCTTTGATTTCCTATTTGAATTGTGCCATGGCAGCTTCCAGAGAAGCTCTCTCTTGGGTTTGTCTCCAGTGCGCACAGGATTGCTTTCTAAGGATGCTTGATGGCAAAACTCACAAGCTCCAGCGATGTGTCCATCCCATCATTTCTGATACCTAAAACACACTGGGCCCTCACAATCAACTCTTCTCCAGCCTTTAACCATCTATGTAGCTCTTTCCATACCCTCTCCAGTTTCTCCTCCTCTCTCTAAAGGTAGGCACCTAAACTAGAGTGTGGAATTCTCACCTAGGTCCCACCAATGTGACACTGAAGGTAAGAGATTAAATCCCTGTTCAGAAACTGCAGCACTATTAGAAGTTACCACTTCGTTGCTTGTACAAGGGGTCCTAAAATACCCTTTCAGCAGTGTGTTCCCACAGATGGGACCTGCACAGCTTGTTCCCAAGGTCTGGATCTACTGGCACTGCCCTGAATCATTCTGATCTTCCCAAGGACAGCACATCCTCAAATAAAGTGAGACACCAAAGACTTCAAGTAACCTCCCCAGCTATGCTCATTTTCATGCTGTTTTGGAGCCCCGTTGAGAGGAAGAGTTCTGCCTGAACTCACAGTGGCATGCAGCTGAACCTAACCTTTGAGCAAGTGTTTCAGCTGCACTGCAGCACCACACCAGCAGCACATCCACCTTTTCAGTGCCCAACATCAGCACGTCCCACAGGCTCCCCATTTGATGGGGTAGCATCAGAGGTTGCAGACAGAAGGAAACCCAAGCCCTTCTTCCTTGTGAAACACACTGGCAGCTGCCAGCTGGGCCCTGCAGCCCAAGAGCAGAAGCTGAGGAGCCAGCTCAGAGCAGTGTCTCCTCCTGCATGTGTGTGACTGAGGGCAAGCTGTGTGAATCACAGCACTCCCCTGGCACTGCGGGCTGGGCAGTGCCACACTGCGGTGGGCACGTCTCGAGCTGCCCCGTGGCCACACACACCTCACCACAGCACTCAGGAAAGCTGGCTGCCCTTCTGAAGAATTAAGCTGGGCTTGTATTTTGCCGTTAAAATACATAGCCTGGCCCTTAGACACTTTCCTGGGGAAGAGAGGAAGCTGTGTGCAGAACCCCAGCACACATCCTGACTGCTTAAACCGCCCCCAGGTCTGGCCCAGCAAAGGAGCTGGGGGTCAGCCCTGCAATTAGGTGAGGCTGGCGTTGGCACGGGGTGGAGAGACATTATCAGAGATCACATTTTGTAATCCTCTGCTAAGCAGGATGCTGCTCACTTTGAGAGACAACAAAACAGCTACTCATGCACTGTGAGACCCGAGCAAAGCCAAGAGTGATCCCTGAAGGGCTGAGAGGAGTTTGCTCTGGAATCTGCTGAGTGCAGAGTAATCTATAAAGGTCATGAACTTCAGGTTCAGGTCGTAGGTTCCTCTAAACCACAACTGACCTGTACAGATCACAGGAGAAGAGGCACTTCTTTCATAGGTGAACTTTACAATCATCTTTTCATTATCAGACTATTTGGTTCCATGCCAATAACCTTTTACTCTTCATCTGATCCTTACTTAATCCTTTTTATAAGCAGTTGACGCCCGACATACTCTGCTCTGAGTGACTTTTTCACCATGTAAATGTATCACAACAAGAGCTGCAACATCCAGTTCATGTTTTAATATCTTAGGCACTCATGGAAGCAGGCAAGATCAGTCTCCCTTTGCACACTGGTTGCTAGAGGAGAAAGTATTACACAAGGAAGCCACTTACTGAGGCTAGGGTAGATGTGACTTACCACAAGAGCAGCAGGTGAAGCAGTTGGTATGGTAGAGGTTGCCCATTGCTTGGCAAGCCTGGCTTGCTCCATACACACCTTTTCCACATTTTATACAAATACCTACAAAGCAGAAAAAGAATGGAAGTTAGAATCCTCTGCAGCTCCCCAAACCAGCTCTAGGTGGTTGATTGATAACACTCACAAGGCCCCTATCAGCTCCTAAATCAACAAGTTCCTCACTCTGGACAGATTCAGGTACCCAAGACAGCAGCATGCTGACTGACTGAAACAAATGCATGGAAGCTAAGGACCCCAAAACGGGGAGGGGAAGCCTCTGCTGCTGTTTCAATGGATGGAGACTGAGGCTGGCTAAAGACAGACCCAGGGGGAGCAAGTGCAGCAAGAGAGGACAAAGTCCACAGACTCTCTGGGAATAACTCAAATTTGCTCAAGGAATAAGTTAGCAAGACCTTCACAACTCAGTGCTCCACCACACTACAGTCAGTAATCACCAATAAACCAACAATTCAGCCAAAACCCAAAAGATTTCTCTTTGCCCCTCTCCAGCAATGCAATATCAAGAGCACTGGTGCATGGTGAAAGCTTTGCAGTGCTGGGCAAACAGGGCTGTCAGTCACAACTCATCACTTCCACTAAAAGCAGCAGGTAACCTCACAAACGTAACTTGGCACCTTATGAAACAGAAGAGTGAGCCACCAGCAACCTGGGCAGCCTCCTCCAGTGCCTAACAACCCTTTCTGGGAAGAATTTTTTCCTAATATCCAACCTGAACCTCTCTTGGCACAACTTGAGGCTGTTTCCTCTTGTCTGTCTCTTCTCAAATACTAAACCCGAGTTCAGTGTTTCAGTGAAGCAGGAACTGTGCTGCGATAACCAGACACCAGTGTCCCCAGCTGTGGTGCAAACTAGCTGCCAGCTGGACCTGGCAGTTGATTGCAAACAAAGAGTTAAGAAAATTCTGGTCCTAAGGCTAGCTGGGCTCTGACAGAGGAAACAGGAATTCCAGAAAACGTGTTGCCTTATCCGAGGCTGCTACATCTGTTTCTTCATTTGTAACCAAAGTTTATGGAAAAGGTCTGCTATTTGCCACCAGTTAATGGTTAGCTGCTGCTGAAAGATGGTTATTGACTGCTGAATACACCGTGATCAGAAGAGACGTCAGCAGCCAGCAGCCACAGGAGCTGCTCCCAGCACCCACTCTGCCTCATCACTCCACAAGCTCTGCTATAACTGGTCCCTCCTGGCCCTTGGGCAGGAGAGGCTACACATACAGCAGAGAACATGGGGTTCACATCTGAAACAAGCAATCTGTACTGCAGCATCAGGTCGTAGCATGAGATGGCCACAAAGCCAGAAAAAAAGTCCTTTTGGAGTTACCCAGCTACTCACACCCTTATGCCAACCAGGGGCCTGGGCCTGGCAGCTACTGATTGCCTGATTGTGAAGTTAGGCTGAGACATCTCTACCTTTTCCCAATTACACTGAATACTACCCAAATATCAGCAGACATCCCCAGTCTGCAGCTCTCTGGAATTTCTGCTTGTGAACTTCATGCACAAATCTCCTACAGCCACAAACTGCTTAGACAAATGAAGTTATTGGCTCATTTCTCTGCTGTTGCTCCACTGATCCATCAGAAGCAGAGGAAGGATTTATGGGGGATGTTAAACTTGCACTAGCCTCTCCAGCAAGTGATTCATTAGGAGCAGCTGCCTGTTAACTGGTTTTCTCTAGGAGACTAGTCATTAGCTGCAGGAAGGAATGAGCACAGAGATGATGAGCACATGCGTACCTCCCAAGAGCTGCAGCTGTGGTGGGGCCATGCTCTGAGCTCATAACTGCCCAGCATTTCAGCTCTGCTTTTCCACCAGTTACATGGCTCTTCAGGTCTTGTTTTCCACCCAATCACAGCCCAGACTGCACACTGTAAGCTTTTGAAGGCCTTGACATAACAGCTACAGCACTCCTTTTTTTTTTTCCCCAGATTTAACTCCCAAGCTTGTTAAAGCAACTATGAAAAATGTTCTGCTACAAAGCACTGTGTCTCCTTTCTGCCACTTCACTTGACATGACTTCATACTAATTATCTCAGCCTTCATGCAATTCCTTGCCCCTCCTGCCATCTCTGTTCTAAGCATCCAGCTGTACCTCCAGCTCCTCACCATCCTTGGAGGCATTCAAGGAACATGTGGCCATGGTACTTTGGGACATGGTTTAGTGGCCATGGTGGTCTTAGGTTGATGGCTGGACTTGATCCTGGAGGTCTTTTCCAACCCAAAGAATTCTGTGATTCTGTAACTGTTGCATTTCCACCCAAGTCATCAGCTCTGCTACAGATCTGGGGTCTCTCTTCAGCTACTAAAAGGTGCTTCCAGGTGTAGCATACACCCAAGTCTGCATAAAGGTTGGCTGAGTGAAGAGCAGTGTCACAGCGTTCCTGTCAGAGGTACTCGCATCCTCAGAGTTTAACCAAATGTGAGAGTAGAGTCTGAGCAAACACACTCTGTGGACCATGGCAAAAGAACACCAATAAAAACAACACTAGAAAGAGAAGGGGCACCCAGACACTCCCTGCTAGACCTTAGCCTGCAGCACATTGCCAGTGCTCCTCACACCTTTAGCCAGTCCACTTCACTGAGCTGGGCTGTGTTAGTCAGAAGAGCATCTCTGTACACAGATTCACAGATTGCATTAGGTTGGAAGGGAACCTCAAAGGTCATCTTGTCCAACCCCCCTGCAGGCAGCAGACACCTCCAACTAGATCAGGCTGCACAGGGCCACATCCAGTCTCCAGGGATGGGGCCTCAAGCACATCCCTGGGCAACCTGTTTGATACTTTACCACTCTTACTGTGCAGAACTTCCTCCTGATGTGCAGCCTGCCATGCTCCAATTTAACACCACTGCACCACAAGGCCTTCTGAACAGTCCCTCCCCAGCCTTCCTGTAGGTCCCCTTCAGACATTGAAACGCAGCTCTAAGGTCTCCCTGGAGCCTTCTCTTCTCCAGGCTGAACAGCTCCAACTCTCCCAGCCTGTATTCATAGGAGGGATGCTCCAGCCCTCTGATCATCTTTGTGGCTCTCAGCATCCAGCACCGCAGGGCACTGAGCATGCCAGGCTGTGGGTGACTCCTGTGTTCACAAAACACTTGTGCCAGCACCAGGAGAGAACAAGATTGGCATGATCTGATGTAGTCAGTGGTTTTGCCCCAGACTCAAGAGGCCGCATGCAATGCATTACAAGAAGCAAATGTATCAGCAACACCCTAGAGGAGATCCTAAAGCTATACAGTGGTGCTCAGCCTGCTACAGCATACTTGGAAGAGTTCCCTCTAGTAGTCTATGAAATAGAAATCATTCCTTTTGGGACCTACACCCCAAATCCTGGGATGCTATTTGTCTACACCAGTACAGGCTGGTACTTCATAGACTTCACCAGGTACCCAGAATGGGGAAAAAAGGAAGCAGACTACAGTTACATGGAGCATGTGTAACAGCAGACAGACAACCACCTTTGGGCCAGGCTTTGTCCTCAGACACATGTGGAGCTCAGCCTGTGCTTAATGCCAACCTCACTTAACCTGAAATCAAGGATTTACACAAATGCAAGAAAAATGGTACCATCTGGCCCCTCAACTTCAGTGCACAGCAGCTGTGTGAGTCAGAAGGAGGATCTGGCTATCCCCTCCTTGACAGCAGGCGATGGCTCAGGGACGAGCTTCACTTCACTGACAGCCACACTGTACCTCCAGGATAACTGCTACATGCTGCCTGCAGTAGGAAACAACCAAGCCCTGTCATCAAGAGTTATGGTAAAGCTAAAATTAACAACTAACACATGGCACAGATGACTCCCTCCCTGCCTCTGCAGCTCTGTTTATGCTGTAGTGCTGGGGAAAGGGTGGGTGAACATGGTGCTGGGCTACTGCAGAATCCCCTTCTTGCCTCTCCGACAGCAAAAGCCTACCCCTGCCTGCGTCCTCATCGAGCTGCTCCACACCCATGGCCTTGCCAAGGCACAGGGGCAGGCAAATGAAAACCCAGAGCCATCAAGTGGGAAGAACAAAGGAGGAGGAAAGCCTTAATTCAGCTCAAGAAATCCAACTGCAGCAGCAGGAACGTGAGAGGGGCTGCAGCAGATGCCTGTGGGTGTCACTGGCTGGAGAGGTCTTCCCCTGTGGGCTGCAGTGCCTGGAGCCAGTGAGCTCAGCCTGGTCAGGTTGCACAGGGTGCTGCTACTACTTTTTGAAGAAACAAAGTCTGCTAAGAAGCTAGGTAAACAGTGAAGCATCAGAGCTGCCCTCAGCCACACCACTGCTGCAGCAGTACCTGCCCAGGCTGACAGCAGCTACTGCGCAGACATCCTGGACCAGGGCAACTTGGATGCTGAGAGGTGACCTCAAGCAAGAAAAATGCTCCCTTCCTTCCAACAACCACAGGAGGAGGGATCTTCCAACACACGTCAGCTCCCAGGCAGAGAGAAGAAACAAAGCACCTAACACAGGGCAGAGCCTCTTCCCAGCAGCCAGGCAGGAGCAAGGGAAGCAGCCTGGGAAAGCCTCCTGGCCCTTGCCACAGCTGGGAGGGACCTGACCTCATCTGGTAACACAACTATGGCTTGCAAGTACCCACACACCACCTGCAGCAACCATGCTTGAGCTGGGAAGAGAGGTTGAGATGGAGGAAGACAGATCACAACACCTAACAGATCCCAGCTGAAGCAAAGCCAAGCCAAGAAAAAGGCTGTGGACCAGGAAGCGTTTTTGCTTGTCATTAAATCTTACTGATCTTGCCCCCAACCCTCCTTTCTTCCTCCAAGAAAGAAGGTAAACACCCCATTGATAAAATATTTAGGCCCTTGAGATACAGATCTGCTGACTTACAAAGATCTCCCTCACTTCACTGCCTGCCTCCTACAGCAGGTTTTACTCCATTAATACAAAGGCTTGAGGCAGGAGGCTTGATGCATGGAACTTACTCAGAAAAAAAACAAGTTTGAGATTAATTTACCTTTGGTTACAGATGCAGCAAAGTTCACATTCACTGCCAGTTTTGTAGAAGCAAGTTGTAGGTTCTGATTCCAGTTCCTGGAATCACTTTCATTACCTCCACTCTGCCTATTGCTTAGCGAGGCTGTGGCTTGCAGGACAAAGCCGCTGAGAGAGGTCATTGTCATGAAGGGAGGCACTGGCAGCAGTTCCAGGAATGACAGTGCTGCTCAGGACACAGGAGCTGAGCTTTACCTCCCTGAGAGATCAGTGTTGTCAGGACGGCTTGCCCTCAGTCTCTCCCTGCTTGTTTTGGCCCATTCTGTCAGAAACCTTCCAGAGTTTCAAACTCAGGGTAAGGGCAGGATTTGGGAACGTAGAGGGCTGTAGAAACAACTCTCTACCACCACCCTCCCTGACTCTGTATTTTAGCAGCTCTGAGCCCAGGGCATGTCTGTGCTGGTGAATAACACCCCAGCAGCCACCAGGTCAGCACTGCAGGGTGGGAGATACCACAGGAGCTCGTATCAGCTCTGATTAGCAGCTGCTAGGCACTGGGAGGCTTTCATCACTGGTTAGAGGAGATCCAGCCCATCAACACGGCAAAGGCACCAAGCTAGCACAGCAACTGCTTCTTGCTGCATACAGTATGTGAAATTGCTACTCTGAACCATGAAATTACTGCCACTATCTGCAGAGAGCTGGCCTTGCCTGTGCCTCTGCACAGCCTGCCTTTGTGCAGCTTGGGACGGCACAGGGCATGCCACAGGCCCTTTGTTCCGCGCCCTGTTTGTTACACTGACGCCTGCTTTCCAAATATTCATTCATTTCTCTGCTCCTTCACTTACTGCATGGCAGCTCCAGGATGATTTATACTTCTCACTTGGCATTTATAGAGAGATCTTTTGCTACGGAGGCAATGAGCTGGAAGACTGAGTCCCTGTGGCTGCTCCATCGTCTGTGCCGCTCTGGGCTGCTTTGTCCACGATTCAGAGCTGCAGCTGACTGCTCTGGGTTCATGCTCAAGTTGACAACACAGCACAAGGGCACTTGCAAATCACTTTAGCAGCTGCATTACTGTCCAAAAATAAGACAGAGGAAAATTCTTCTTCTGAAAGTACCTTGTGATTACTGAGATTACCTGCCCTGTGAGAAGAGGTGGAGAGAGCTGGGGATGTTCAGCCTGGAGAAGAGAAAGCTTAGGGGAGACCTTATTGCCATGGACCAGGACATAAAGGGTAGCTACCAGGAGGATGGAGAATCCCCTTTGACAAGGAATCTCATGGCAAAGACAAGGGGTGATGGGGACAAGTCACTGCTGGGGAAATTCCCACTGGACTGCAGAAGAAAATGTTTCCCCATAGGCACAGTCAGACATTGGGATCATCTGCCAAGGGAAGCAGTGGAGTCCCCTATATTGGAGATTTGAAGACACAGCTTGCCAGGGTGCTGGGCCAGCTCATTGCAACTCCACTGTCATCTAGAAAGGTTGAAGCAGATGAGATATTTAAAGCTTGTTCCTCCTTTCCTTTCCTTTGTGCTTACTGGTGCCACACATCACCAACGGGGAACTGCACGCTGCAGATCCTCCTGTACAGGCAGTGGTGCTCACAATACAGAACCACCAAACTCTACTGCACACACCACCCCCTCTTCCAGTTTCAGCTTTCTCAGTTGTCTTTAGCAAACCATCGAGCACCCCTGTGCCTTACCTCTCTTCTGCATGACATGGGAGCCACTCACACCTGTGTGATCTTCGGGGAAAGCTTCTGAGATGAGGCAGAGAGACAAAAATCACTTTAAATGCTTCACCTTGCAAAAATCTCTGCAAGCCAGGTGACAAAGTGATACTGGCAGCACGAACAATGCAGCCCAAGCATCCTGAACTCCACAGCATGTCAGAGATGAAAGTATCAGCAGCACAGACGTCAAGCTGGAGACTTTTCATTACGCTCTCCTGACACCGCATCTATGAGTCACCACTCTAATATATGGCAGAAAAAGGTCATACATTACAGCTGCCTTCCTTGACATGTTTAAAATGGGTTCATGATTCAACACGGAGACTTAGCCTAAAAGTTTCCAGGTGCACTTCTCTGTTTTCTTAGATAGTGGTTTTATTTCCAGAACAAGCAGGAGTCTGGAAAAGGAATGGCATGACGCAACCACGCTTGGTTACAAATCCAGCAGCTCCTTCCACAAAGCAAAACCCAAGTGCTACACACCCAGAGCAGCCCCACATTTCCACCACCCACTCCACAAAAGCTTGAGGAGGGCAGATTTAAGCTGGAGAGTAGGAAGAAATTCCTGATGGTGAGGGTGGAGAGACACTGGAACAGGGTGCCCAGGGAGGCTGTGGATGCCCTTTCCTTGCAGGTGTTCAGGGCCAGGTTGGATGAAGCCTTGAGCAACCTGGGCTAGTGTGAGGTGTCCCTACCCATGGCAGATGATCTTCAAGGTCCCTTTCATCCCAAACCATTCTGTGAACCTATAAAAAAGTGTCACCAGCTCTCTAGTTCTCACCTGCTGCATGGAGATTCCCTATCATGTCCAGAAGTATAAATAGGTTTTTGCTCAACAGAAGCATGCATCTGGGTAGGCATTCTGTTTAGAAAGACTGAGCTGTTTGCCTAAGGAGAGCTGAAATGACTTCAAAACCTGTTACCTCAGCCCTCTGAACCAGGTGGGTTTTCAGTCACTGCCAGT
Source organism: Indicator indicator (assembly GCF_027791375.1). NCBI lineage: Eukaryota > Metazoa > Chordata > Aves > Piciformes > Indicatoridae > Indicator > Indicator indicator. The sequence continues at coordinate 1,207,074 of NC_072028.1, forward strand.
CAAGTGACTCCAGGATGCTTTGAGAACATGTGGAGGAGGAACATACCTTCCTGTAAGGACATCCTGCAGTAAAATCAATTGCAGGAACTCATCCACCACAGGTTTCTCCCACCTTCAGCTCATGGAAGATTTTAGTTCTGAAGTACCTCTCCTGGCAAGCCTCCTTTTCCCTGCCTTGGCTGCAGTGAAATGCTGAGTTCAGGGAAGTGCTCAGTGCTAGTGCAAACAGCCACACTCGTCTGCTCCACAGCACAGGAAGGCTCTCAGACTGCAAGCAAAGCCTGTCCTGATCTAGCAAGCTGCAAACCCTTGGGAGAGCTGGTCAGACCCAGCACTGCCATGTAAACAGGATATTCTAATTTTGCCTCCTCCACCTCCAGCAAACAGTAACACCAAATGCTATATATGCAGCCTCATTTCCTTCCTATTGATCCAACTAAGGGGAAAAAGAGAAGCAGAACTTGGTAAATCAACATGATGCCAACTTCCCAGCAAAATGAGGCTTCCCCAGGCCTAGGCAGTCCCATGTGCTCAGGGGCTCTCCACTGCAGACCTGAGGCAGACCAGTGGTGGTTGCTGCAGGCTTTAGGCAGATTCCTGTCCACAGGGGTTCTTACAAGAGGATAACTCTGAACTTGGCACAACCACGAAAGAACCTGAGCTCCATTTTCACCCCTTCAGTGTCTCACTCTCCAAGGCAGCCATGGCCAGGCAGCACCCTCAGGCCCACAGGAGAGTGCAGACCTCACTTCACTCAGCAGTGACCCTGCCAGGGGGATGGGCAGCACCCCATGTCCCAGGGACTGAGTAAACCCAGCCCTGCAGCTCCTAGTGCTGGGCAGAAAGAAGCCACACGATGCAAAGTCCTGCTGGTTAACTTCACACTGGCAGGATTTCTGCTAGGTCAGGTATCCTCTGCCTGGACTGCTTTGACTTTTTACTGGATCAGGTGTTGTCAGCTGTAGATCAGGCAGCAGCCTGGCCTGGGCTCAGGGAATGTGGTCTGCCTGGCTAACTCGACAGAAATCTGAACAGCCACTTGACCCACATCCAACTGATATCTAGGAATGGTCCAGAAACACACAAATACCTCACTGAAGACCCTGCTTTGTCCCTGGCTCACTTATCTTGACATAAAATAGAAGCAAAGCAGCTATAAAAGGCCAGAAAATTGGGAGGGGGAAAAACACCAAAAAAACCCCACAAAAAACCCAACCAACCAACCAAGAGCAGAGCATTTTCTCAAATCAAACCAGTGGAAGACAGGCCTGGGCACAGCACTCAGCTAACAAGTGTGCTTTGACCCTGCTCATGCACTCAGCTGGGCACTGTTTCCCAGCTAGTGATCAGCCATCCCCCAGAGCTGGCAGACTGCATGCCTAGCAACACCCTTGCTTCCTTGCCACCCACCTTTCCCATGCTCACAGACACAGCAGTGCCAGCAGTGCCTGCAGGGCTCCTCTGCAAAGCTGGGCACAGAGGGAAACAAACCACACAAGATGGTGAGCTGTTCCAGGACCTGGCAAAAGGCACAAGCCCCATCTGTAATGGAGTTCTGGCATCATCTGCTCTTTTCACAACCTGCCCACTGCACCTGCAGCCAAACTCCTGGCCTGTAACCTCTCTGGAGATACCTGGAAGCACTTAGCTAAGTGCTAAGCTGCTGCTATTAAAGAACACATGTCCTGCAAGAGCACTTGGCACTGAGATGCAAACAGCCAAACTCTGGCCTGAGGGCTGATGGCAAGGGCTGTTTGCTTGAGGGGAGAAAGGGTTTATCTGTGGAGATGATCACTGTGCACAGCACTGGTGCCTAAATGGTCTTGTTTTCACAGAGCAGATGCTGCCAGCTGCCAGCCAGCCCTCGGGGCTGCAGGACTCAAACACACAGCACAGCAGGCCTGCTCCCAGAACAAGGACTGGATGCCTTCTCCACACCCATCCTGCTCACCATCTTCAGGGTAGCAAGGTGGCCATCATGATGGCAAAGCATCCACTTTTGAAGCTGAATTCTGGAAGATGAGCTCTGATTTTTCTGGAGCTGGATGCCAGACTGAAGCCTGAATGATAACCAAGAGGCAAGATGCTCTTCTCTCCCCCTCCTGACCCCCCAGCACCCCCTGGAGCATCCCAGACATCACTCAGTAATTGATCAGCCTGACCATCCACAGTCACCAGACAGCAAATGAGTCGTGGCTAAACGTTTAGCAACACTTAGAAAAACACAACTAAAGCACAGTCGTGGAGCAAGCTCCTTCAGGACAATTAATCATTAAAAATATTCCTAGAGACAGCAAAGACAAAACTCTAGAGCTGCAAAAGAGGGAGCAGATAGAAAAGCCTGAAGAGTTAGGGAGGTAATTTTCCACTTTGTTAGTTACAGTCAACATCTCCAAATAAATGTGGTCCTGTGCAATCCATCAGCCAAACCTCCCTCTCCACTTTGAGAGGTTCCATGAAGCTGGGAAGTGTTAATTCATTCACGTTTTAGAGGACCAGTTAAAAACTAACAGAAACATGCAATCTGCTGGTAATTAGAAAGTCAACACTTAATTGATATGAGTAGCCTCTATTCATAGCAGCTAAAAGGAACTTTCATTCCTCTTTACATCATCCCTTCAGTGTTACGTCTTGATGTAATTTTCAACAGCAGGTAAAATCACTAAAAATTTGAAACAGTGTGAAAATGTTTCCTCTGCCTGGTTTTAATTAAAATAGCCAGCAAAACACAGAGGAGCAGTAAAGAGAGGTAACCCTTTCCACCTCAGCTGTGCTCTTTATCTCCCATGGAAACTCCCTGTGCAACATCGGGGATAAGCATTTTCCCCACTCCTAAAGCAGTGGTTCAGACTAGGATCGTGACAGAAGCAACAGAAGGAAAGTCCTATCTGGGCATGATCTGTGTGGGAGAGGTTTTGTGGCCTTTTGACTTTCAGAAGGTCCACCTGAGAAACAGGCACCAGAGGGGCTGCTCTTGAACAGACCAGATGAGACTCGAGCTGCCAGAAGTTCACATCACAGCACTGGGACCTTCTGTCTGGGCACTGGGTGGGAGCTGGCACCTCTCCCACCCAAGATCTACCCAAACTAGAAGCTGACACAACCCATTCTCAACCTTCCAGACCCTGCACTCCCCTCTTTAGACACAGCTCTTGTGGGCAAACTCCCCAGACACTGAGGATATGCAGTGCCTGGGCAGAGCACGTGGGCACCCAGCTCCCAGGCAGAGCTCTAGAGCACATTCAGCTTTGGTATCCATGTGGTTCAAGATGACCAGGTCTGAGCACCAGCTCAGTAAGCTGTTGGCTTCCTTTGCCACAAGGGCATGGTGCTGGCTCCTGTCTAGCAGGACCCCAGAGGGCATCTCCAGGCAGCAGGCTCCTGGCTCATACCACTCTATGAGGATGTTGCTCTTCCAGTGCAGGACTTTGTATTTCCCTTTGCTGGACACCATGAGGTTCCTCCTAGCCTATTTCTCTAGCCTTTCACAGTCCTACTGACTGACAACACATCCACCTAGTCCATCAACCACAGTCTGCAGACCTGAGGTATGCTCTGTCCCATCAGTCAGGTCTTTACTGAAGATGGTAAACAGGACTGACCCCACCATTGACTTCTGCTGTGCACCATTAGTAACTGGCCTCCAACCTAACCCCATCCTGCTGGTCACAACCTGAGTCCAGCAGCTCAAACAGCTTTCAGTCTATCAGGCAGTCTGTGCTTCATCAGTTTGCCCAGAAGGATACTTCTCCCACATAACAAATAATAGAACAAGAGGAAACATCCTGAAGTTGCACCAGGAGAGGTTTAGATTGGATGTTAAGAAAAATTGATTGACAGAAAGGGTAGTGAAGCATTGGGACAGGCTGCCCAGGGAAGTGGTGGAGTTACCAGCTGTGGAGATGTAAGGGTAAAAGATGTGATGTGGTGCTGCAGGACATGACTTAGTGATGATTTGGCAGTGCTGGGTTAACAGTTGGACTTGGGTGGTCTTAAAGGTCTCTCTCTTCCAACCAAAACAATTCCATGGGCAGGACCAGAAGTTTTGCTTAAGCTGAGATCAGCAACATCCACTGCTCTCCCCTTCACTCACCAAGCTGGTCACCATAGAAGGCCAGCTCAGCTCCCCTGCTCCACATTTTCCCTACCCTTCCTTTTGCTCATCCATCTGCAGAAGTACCTCATGACCTTCCCGTCTCTCACCAGATTCAACTCTAGGCAAGCTTTGGCTCTCCTGACCCCAACTGTGTGTGCTCAGATAGTGCTTTTGTATCCCTCCCAGGTCACCTGTCCTTGCTTCCACCTCATTTCTTCCTTAGGAGCTCCTTGCTCACCCACACAGGCCGCCTGCCACTCTTGCTTGGCTATGCACCAGGATGGATCATTCCTGAGACAGCTTTTGAAGCCCTTTTCTGTTCTTCCTAGGGACTTTGTAACTCCCTTAAGGAATAGAATTGGATCTCTGGCAAAATCCAGTCAGGACAGCCTGTGGTAGGTACTAGTGGAGACCAGATTTCAGTTTGCAAGTAAAGCTTTCCCTCTCTAAATTCACAACCAAATGACATGGGTAAGTACAGAGCTATTCTTTAGACTTCTAAATAAGCGTAAACACATTTCTGAGCCTGACCTTTAGTCAAAGCACTCAGGACCAGTGTGTAAATCACTCAGCTGGGAGATTTTCCTCCTCCTGTGCCCAGTCACTGCAGCACAACCTAATGCAACCATTCCCTTTAACTGCAGCAAAGCCCTTCTGCAATCTCTCCTTTTGCTGTATTCACTAAGAAGTAAGTTTGTAAATGTTCCCTTAAAAAGCAAAACACAAACAAACCACAACCCACAAAACTTATTTTGAAAGCTAACTGAAGGAATGAGAGTATTTGTTGGGCTTGGGGTGTGTTTTGTTTGCTTGTTTTGTTTGGGGTTATTTGGGTCTATTTTTATTTTTTAACTACTAGAGCCTCTGTTTCCAGATGGAATCTAGCCTCTTCTGTAATCATGTTCAGTAAAATAAAGATAACTTTTATTAAGTTAGTGAAGACTCTCTCTCTTTGCTATCTCAAAGGTTAAAAGTAAAGGTCAGAGTTGGTACTGAGCTAGTGCCTACACACCCCTTGCTTCTCCCACTGCTGCCTTGGAGAGATGAGGGACTTTTTAATTTGTGGAGAGAAGTTATTTGCCCATTTTAGAAAAGGAATCATCATTTACCCTCAATTAAAACAGCCTTCAATCTTAGTACCAGCCTCCTCTGGCTGCCTTCCACCACAGCCAGAAAGAGAGATGTCTCCTGAAGCAAAGCAAGAAAAACTCACTGATCACTGCAGATGGTTGCTCCCTACTGGTTTTCATCTGGTGGGAGCCACAGCTTTGATCTTGCAGTGGTGTCAATGACTCAGGGTGACAGGAATGGATCCTACAGGTCTCTGGCAGGGAGAACACAGGAGGAACATGCATCCTTCTCTCTTCCCTTGAACCAACAGCCATGCTACCAACACGTGTGATGTGATGGAAGAGTCAGCCAAGCAACTCACACCTTACCTAGCTGTGTTTACAGGTTTAAACCCTGGCAGGCATCTCAGTCCTTTGCCTGCTGAAGTAGGGAATATCTAAGCATCAGTTGGCAGCAGAAGGACCTTCACCTCAGACCTCAAATACTGAGCATCCCTCAGCATCCAACCTCTTCCCTTGTACTTTCTGATTGTTCTTAATGTCCTGAGTCTGGAGCTCTTTGAGAGAGGAAAAAAAAATATTTAATTCCTATATAAGCCCAAGCATACTGGTCAGACACAGAGACTGGTCTCTGTTCAAATCTGCACTCCAGTCTGCACAAAACCCTTTCCCCCCTATCCAGGCTTATAAGTTAGTGTCCTGTCCCTGAGCTGCAAGATAAAAACAAAGATATGGCTCAGTTATGAAATAATCACACCTGACCTCAGAGGCAGGCTTACTGTAGACCTCTGCTCTCTCAAGTCAACTGTTCGGTAGGAAACTGCAATCCAAACTACAATTTGTGTGCAAGCTTTACTGAACACTTCCTTCTAGGTTTTTTCAGAGCAGCAGGAGGAGGTGTGGGGGAAGAAATGTGTGCAGACCTGAGCCTGCCCCAACAGCACAGCCAGGTCCCAACTGCTGAACTGAGCCTGCCCCAGCAGCACAGCCAGGTCCCAACTGCTGAACTGAGCCTGCCCCAGCAGCACAGCCAGGTCCCAACTGCTGAACTGAGCCTGCCCCAGCAGCACAGCCAGGTCCCAGCTGCAATCCTCCTTCAGAAGAGGAAAGTCTCCTGTTTAGGGAGGTGTTTTTACAAATTATTGCCACCTGGGTATGCAGCTTTTGTCCTTTCTGAAGGGAAGGCTCCAACAAATGCCACTGCAGTTAGGTTGCAGCCCTAATCCAATTTAAAACCTACAGAGAGCTTACCACCCAACATTCCCCCTCAACACCCCTGCAATTTGGTCAGCTGGTGCACATCACACAAGGGCTGAGAGAGTCAGAAGAGACATTTGGATGTAAAAGGGAGAAGAGGAAAAAATTCTTGGGTCCAGCTAACATTTGTGCATGGTCATGTTCTCAGCAGCAGCCCAGAGCCTCTCCTCATCTAGCACTGCTCCTGACCTCTGCTGCCCATGGGTGGGGTTCAGCTCCATGCTGAAGGCCACCAGGCATGACAACTGCTGATGGACAGGGCAGTCAGGTCCATCAGTCCTCCACTCTGCTCCAACCCAGGGGCAGTACCCTTCAGCAGGCCCTCAGCTTGTTACCCCCTGGCAGAGCAAGGTTGGACATTCCCCACGTGAGCCTCCTGTGCAGTCCAACCCACCTGGAAATGGAAAAGCTCCAGGCCAAGACATGGGATACCTTGTCAGGAAAACCAAAGCAAGTGCCTTCCCCCAGAGCTTGCCATGCAGCCTTGCTCTGACCTTGCAGCAATGTAAGACTGGGTTTCCCAATCTGCCAATCTTTAACCAAGCAAAACACTTGGCAATTTCAAAGGAAGTTCTACCCACAAAGGAGGCCAAGACTTGGCCTTCAGCTCAGGAGCTAGCAGCTTTTGGTTAGTGTGGAGTTGTTTTGTTGTTGGTTGTTTTTTTTTTTTTCTTTCATGAGCTACAGAAATGAATGAGATGGGCAGAAGCCAGATGAGGTGCTCTGCCAGAGCCAGGCCACTGCTGCACAGCCAGCTGGGCTGAGCTGGCCCCTGCTCCAGCTCATCCTCACTCCCACCACCCTGCAGGCAGGGAAAGCAGGCAAAGCCCCTGGCAGGTGAGCAGCAGAGCAGCAGCAGGGACGGGCAGAGCTTCACACACTTGGCACACCAGGAAGCCCTTCTGCAAGTCTGCACTTGGAGCATCTTCAAAGTATTTTATTTGGGAATAAATTATAACCAGCCTCTGGGGATCTTTCTGGGCTGGTTCTTCACTGGTCTGAATTCCTCCCAGGTGTGAACAGGGGCTGAGAGAACCTTTTCCAGAAAGAGTAACACCAATTTGCTCCTGTACAGCACACAAAGCTGGTTCAGCCTAGCCTCTTCTCTTGTGCCCTCTTCCCAACAGTCACAGAAGTCTTCCTGGGTTTTGTTTTCCAGAAGAGCACAGTCTGGCACTCCCAAATCCTCCCATCCCACGGCACAAGGGCTCCCTGAAGCTTTAGGGCAATGTGGGATTTGGCAAGTGAACTGCCATGCCTGCCCTCTGCCAGAAACTACAGCAAGGAGCAAACCTTGCCCTGCACCTGCCCTGTGCTGCCTTCAAAGCTCCAAGCCCAAACCTGCTGTGGACCTCAATTTTTTTCCTCTCTGAACTGGGCAGTGACCAGTTCTGCAGGTGTTGCTTGTGTGGTTGCCAGACAGTCCTGCAACCCTCTCTGGGACTGGGCAGCACCTCCTGGCATGGCCACTCTTCCCACCTTGTACCAGAATGTCACCCTCAAAACTAAGACACAGAGCTAAGACTGGGAGATTCTCCTTCCAGGCCAAGCACAACAGAAAACTTTCTTCTAATGTAAAACAGTATCTGAGACAACCCCTGCTGGCCAGCAACATTTCAGGGAAAACTATTGAGTATCACTAAGCAGGACTTTGCTGGTAACCAAAGGAAAAAAGTGAGAAGAGCATCTAGAGCCCTCTGCACTCATCCACTGTGAACACAGCACCAGGGTGCTGTCCCTAGCCACCTACAGACCAGAAGCAACAGATGTCACATGCATCACCCACGTCCCCATCTGCCCCTCTGCTCCCTACGTCCTCTCCAGGTTTAGGTCTTGATACCTTTACAGGACGACTGCTCTGGGGAGAAGACCACCAGGAGAGGCAAAACAGAGGATGCAGAACTCCAGTTCTGGATGCAACTTCTACCCTGCCCTGCCGCAATCAAGCACAGTGAAGTCAGGGTCAGTCTCTGGATCTGGTCTCTTCCCACTGACACCTCAGTGCCACAAGATGATGGAAGCCCAGCTTCTGCACAAGGAGCTTTCCTAAGACTCATGCCCACCTTCCAGAAACCCATCTCCCATGAGCAAGTGGAGCAGCTTGGCAACTCCATGCCAACAGCTGCCTTTGTCCAGGCTGACAGAGGTCACCAAGACTTAAGCAGCCCTCTTTGCCCATCTTCTCCTTCCTACGTACATCACATCTGGCAGGACATTGCTGTCTGTCAAGGTACTAAGCTCCCAGGGAAATCAGGCATGGCTTTTGCAGCCAAAGCACAAACCACCTCCCTAGGAGTTACAGAGGTGGCTGGGCAGGTCAGGCAGAGAAACACAGCAAGGGTAAAACACCGACCTGAATTCCATCATTCCTTGATCTCTGCAGTGCAATAAAAACAACTAGAGATGACTCCAAGCTGTCAGAAACAAGTCAAACGTGCCCCCATGACCTGAAGTGGGCTGGCATGAATGACAGGGCTCTGGACCTGGCAGATTTCCAAAATAAAAATGTAATGAGTTACCAATACCTCGTATGGATGTTATCTTGAGATACCTTCAGGTTTTTCCCAAGTCACTAAGGTCTGCCCCTGAGCCACAGGGCTTTTTCCACTGGAACAGGCACATCACTTGCTGGGAACCACTCTGGTGCTTTACAGGGCTGCAGCACAGAGGCTCAGCCCTGCTCCAGCCAGGAGCAGCCACAAGCCAACACACTTTCTAGGAAACCAGCTACTGACCTACGCTTCAGAAACTGCAGGCTTATTTCTCAAACCAGCTCCAAATCTGGACTCTAACACACTTGATTGTTGTGCAGCTCTGTTTTCTATTGAGTGTTTGGATCTGGGAAACGTGGCTTTGATTAAAAATGGGCAACTCACCAACTGCAGAGAATTTTCACATAACTGCTTGGCAAAAAAAAAAAAAAAAAAAAAAAAAAGGCTGCAACAGTTATTAGCCATTCATCAAAACTCCTGCCTTGTCCCCCATCCACACCTGAGAGCTGGGATGCTGAAGGCTATGGCATGGCAACTGCCGCAACACAGAGGGAAACACTGCAAGAGCCAACGTTTTGCCAGGGAGAGCTCTTTCCACTGCCTGCTATAAACAGTTGCTTTGTCTTAGCTGATGGTGGGCTTTAATACCTTTTGCTTCTAGGTGTGGGGTGTTTCTTATTATAATAAAACCTAGAAATCAACATTCTCTCTGAACTAACAGTTGTGGAGAGGTGAATCAGGAGTGACAGAGCACACGGAGACCACAAGGTGTAACCCTGCTGCCCTTCATGTGCACGGCAAGCAGGCAGGGCAGGGGCCAGCAGCACACTTTAGTGAGCAGAGGGAATCAGGGGTAAGTGGCAAAATCTATTCACTGTCCCTTTGCTCAGAACCATTCCCCCAGTGATCATTTTCCTATCATTCAACACCTGTCCCAAACAAATGGATTGAGCAGGAATCTCTCACCAGGACCAAAGACAAAACACAAACCCAGGGTCCCACTCCAACGCTGCTGAAGGCAACGTCCTGTCTGCAGAGGCCAAGGAAACTGAACCAAGCCACAGCAGCAGAGACCTCAGCTATCAGAGCTCAGCCAGGGCAGCACTTGGCTGACTACAGCAACACACAATCCTTCTGCTCCCTGCCTTGTGAGAGATCCCTTTCTAACAGATTCGCAGCCCGCTGTGCCCTGCATGCACTCTGCAGCTCCACACACACTAAAACCAGCCTCAAATGGCTCACATTTAAACTGGGGACAGCCACAGCTGCCTGGCCCTGAGTTTCGAGTTCAACACCACACCAAGCCAGTCTGAGACCCTCACTCAGGACTGGCCTTACCCAATGCCCCCTGGAACCTACCAGGCTAGGTCTGCCAGCACCAAGGTGACACTGAGGGAGATGAAGTGCAGCACAAACACCCAACTTGCAGCCTGGGAGCTGTACTCATGGGATTCCAGTTCCCTGCACTGCACACACTTGGGGATGAGCTTGCAGCACAGGGGAAAGGTTTATGCAGTGACCACCAGAACACAAAAGGGTGTCACCCTGCCTGGGAGAGACCACAGGTGTGGGCTGACCAGCCCTGAGTAGAATGGGACAATGACTTCTTAACCTCTGCTGGTAATGGCCTTGGTGCAACCCAGCATCCTGTTGGCTTGCTTTGTCATTATTTCTGTTGTTATTTCAACCCAATCACATCCCTCTTCAAAGCCATTTATTTGACTTCTCATCCTAGGCACCTGGAGGAACTCAGCTCTCCAAGACCCATCACAGGGGAAACAAAGCATGCACAGATTGCACAGGCAGCGTGTTGCAGCCAGCAGCAGACCCCACACCAGCACAACCCCAAGAGGCAGCACCAACCACATCAGCCCAACAGACTTTCCCCTAAGGCATGCAGTAGCTGCCCCCACTGCCCCTTCTCCCAGCAACAGAGGGTCAGGGCTCACAGCCACACAAGGCAAGACAAGGGCTGAGCTGCCCTTGTCAGCACATGTGCACCACCACAGAATCACAAGAGGCTTTAACCCGAATGGCTACAGGATTTTGTGCAAAACCCGCTGAAAGGAACTTTTCCAACATCTCAAACTGGGAAACAGCTATCACCAGCAATAATCCTCACCCACATGTTTTCTGTGCACAGTAGTTCTCAGCTGAGCACTGAAGTGTTTGTGCTCTGAGGTGCTGGGGGTTTTTCTTCCTTAATGAGTCATAGGCCTTTTCTTAAAAGGTTGCTGGAACACATAACTGAGGCATGAGAGGTTCACTAAAACTGCTCCAAAAAACAAGGAACGAAGTCTCAGACAACGTGAAACGCTCCAGCTGGAAGAGATGTACAACTTGCTGTTGTCTTGTGCTCCTCTGTCTCATGGCACAAACAAGGCCATGCTGATAGGGAGTTAACGTAGTGAGGTTAACAGAAAGATCACAACACACAGATCTGCCCCAATAGAGGAAGAAGGGAACAAAATCCCTTACAGAGACAAGCACAGATGAGATTATTGTTTTAAAATTAAAAATCCATGAAACTCCAGCCAAACACTGACATTTGGTGGTTGATCATTAGCACATCTGCTCATTTTTTTTTGAGAGCTGAAGGCTGGTCCTGCTCCTAAACAAGCCAACAGGAATTCTGCTGCCAGTCTGAGGAGCAGTCACACCCCTGGAACATCTCCAAGCAATGCCACATCACAGCCCCAGCTACCTCCATCCTGTCAGGACTTGAACATCTCAGGTAGGTGAATGCAACCTTCCATACCAAGCCTTTCTGAGCTCATAATAAAACTCTCAGACTCTGAGCACACTCCTGCATTTCTTCCTTTTTGTTGCTTCAGGTTTGCTGTGTAGCACACATTGCCAGACCTGCCAGAAAGGAGGCACTTTGTCCAGGATGGGTATTTAAAAAAAAAAAAATCAAACATTTAAAATAAAAATTAAAATAAATCAACCCTCACATTATCCTCTAGGAGACACCACGTTTCTCCAGCCACAGAGGAAGAAACTATTTTGGACACACTACTGCTGACAGCAGAACCACTCCACTTTGGCAAGCTGCAAGACAAAGCGCAGGCTTTGAGACACCACAAGAGTGGCTGCACCTCCTCTCCCAGCAGGGCATCTGTGGAGCAGGGTCCCACAGGACCCCAACACCTTCAGCAAAGACAGCTACCCAAGCACTTGGCCATCACTGGGCACCACTGCAGGATTACATCCTTTGCCAGTGCCCAATGGGGACACCTTCCTAGGTCTCCAACCCAACTCCTAACTCTGCCAACATGCTGAGAAGCACTGCCCTAGGATAGCTTCTGGGACACAGCACAGAATGGCAGGGGTTGGAAGGGACCTCTGGAGATCCAGTCCAATCCCCCTGCCAGAGGTGAATCACCTAGAGCAGGTCACATAGGAACACATCCAGGCAGGTTTGGAATCTCTCCAGAAATGGAGACTCCACCACCTCTCTGGGCAGCCTGTTCCAGGGCTCTGTCACCTTTCAAGAAGCTCCTCCTCACGTTCAGATGGAAGTTCTAATGTTCAGGTTTGTGCCTGTACTCAATTTCTGTGATTTGTGTGTGTTTGTTTTAGTAAAGCAGCTCAATGCTGCTGTTTGGTCTTGCCACTGAGGAACAACCCTTTTGAAAAAACAGCTGAAAACTCCTTGGCCAGATTTTTTTTTTAAGTAATAATTTTAGCATTTGGCAAATTCTCTTGCTTTGAGAAGCCTTTCTAGACAGCCAACATCCACATGGCTGTAGCCAAACCATTTTTATCCTATTTTATTAACCATGGATATTAAGGATTTCAGCCTGGGCAGGTACCTTTGCTGCTGTCACTAAGTCATCAGCAGGACCACACAAAGTTGTGTCATTTGCACATTTTAAATGCAAAAAAGTGATCAAACTCAAGAGAAATTTCCCACAAAGAATCATCCATCTCATAACTACAACTACTCTGACAGTTACCTGTTCCTCCACAACAGGGTTGAGTTCCCACAGCAGCCAGAGTCCACTGAACACTTCGCTCCCAGTTCACAAGCCACCACCTACCAGTGTCTGCTGAGGGATTAAGACCAAGCTGCACTCACTGATCTCTGCTATGGCTCAGGCACACAGCAAGGGAAGCAGCTGCCAATACAAGTTAAACTCTGCTTTAGGGAACCAAGTTTTTCTGAGTCTTGCTTAAAATGTCTCCCTGACCTCCACCCCCATGGGGCCTAATCTGACCAAGGAAGGTTTTTTTTGGGGGGGGAGGTGGGCACAGGGCAAAGGGTGTGTTTGAAAGCCTGATGTTACTTCTAGGAATCCGAGACCCCTTCCCTGAGGAGCCCCCTGGCTTGGGGCTCGTGACAGAGCCCGAAAAACCAAGCAGATCCAACAACTTGCTCAGCATTGCCATGCCATACAGCAGCCAAAGCAAACCCCAACAGGGGCTCCACTCTGCCCTTGTAAACCAGCATCCCTTCCACAAGGATACAGACTCCCTGGAAACTTCCTTCTCTGCACACATTCTGTATATGTGAACGATTTCTTTTCCTTCAGACCTGCAGAGCTGGGTGGCTCACCCCTTTCCCCCCACCCCATGGCACATTGCTGCTCAAAAGCAGCCAGGTACAACACTCCCAGGGGTAGACGCACAGATACAGTTCCCAAACCATACCATGGCAGGGAAGGGTAACAATTAAACCTCTGACAACACTGTATCATACCCCCAAACTTCTATCAGAAACCTCCTAAGACAAGTAGCAGCTGTCTGAAAGTCACCAGCCCACAGCTTTCTGGAAAGATCCAGGAGCTCTCAAAAGTCAACTCTACCTGTCAGCTAAGAATGGGCTTTTGCTAGACAGATGACTATAGTTATTAATAGAATCCACACTCTGCATATCATTCTGAGGCAACAACCAACCTCTGCTTTGCTTGGTAAACCTCCTACAGGGTGCTGAGAAAGGGTTGCTTGCCTTGGGATGGAGAAGAGTCATGCAAAGTGCCTGCAGAAGGCAGGGAAGATGACAGCTCCCTGACAGGACCGCTCCTTTCTCACCGAGGTGGTATTCATTTGCTGCATTCTGCATATCAGACAGAAGAGATACGAGGGTGAGGAATTATAGAACTGTTTTGGTTGGAAAAGACCTCTAAGATCATTGAGTCCAACACCGTGGCCATTAAACCACGTCCCAAGATGCCACATCCACACGTTCCTTGAACAACCTAAGACAGCCTACGTGTAGAGATGGGGAAAAACACCTTCATGAAGGGGACTGCAAGGGGGTGCTGAAAGGCACCAGCAAGGCTGCAGATTTGCTTGTCCCCTCTCTAGGCTTTGCACAGCCAGGAAACAATCCACACTCCCCTCAGCATTCCTCATCTCACAGTGCCTCTTCCATCTCCTCTTCAGCTCAAGACAGTGAGACAAGTTACTTTCTTGAACAGGATCTCACCACCCTAAAACGAGCAGACAGCTCTTGCTGGGTGATGGCTGCAGCATAGCAGGGGCTGCCAAGAGCATGCAGCTGCTGCCTGCACCCCTCCACTGATGCTTCTTCCACTTCTGACAACCAGCAGAGCCACAGGACACACAGAGAGATCTTGTTCAAAAACAAGTGCCAGCTCAGCACAACTGTTCAACACGACAGCATCTCAAGATGAGCATTCAGTTTCAAACACCCCTGAAGCTACTTTGCCAATTCACCTCATCCTCTGCAAAAGTTCAGCTGGGAACCGTTGTGGAAATATTTTATTTACTTATTTTTAATCTCCCTCCTCAGCATCTACCACTAAACCGAGCATATTCACTAAACTGTCAGTACCTTAGCAGGGGACAGACAGGGAGCTTCAGAGGGATGTAGCAGTTTGGGCAGGGGTTGCATAGCTATAAGGGCAGCTATAAGGGAATAAAGCTTTACCCAAACCAGCCGCAGGCTGCTACCGAAGGAACAATTCCCAGACTTCCCAAGCCCTCTGTCTGCGCCCTCTCCCTTAGGTCAGCTCCAGCCACCTCATCAGCAGGTATGAGCTGGAGCAGCTCACCAATCCAACCCCAAAGAACTCTTCCCCTCTCCCCTTCCTTTTCTGCAAGTTTCCTTTTATACAAGATCAGTGAACTCAACATGCAGGCAGAGCACCTGAAGTGGCAAGGTGCTACCTCTTAGCAGTGCAAACAGGGGAGGACAGATGCAGAGCACCCTTTTTGTGACATGTCACTTTCAGTCAGATTAAATCAGCTGTGGAAGAGCTTTCCTTCTCTACAGATGCCCTGAAGCCTGCTGAAAGCAAGGAGTCAGTGAAGGTGGTGAGGCAGCGAAGCGAAGTTCCCAGCACAGCACTGCTCAGAGCTGTCCATAGCAGAAACTGCTGACAGTCCCCTAGACCTGCTACATAACACTGCTTGGTTCTCCCAGAGCTCCTTTGAGGCTCAGACCTTGCATATGTCCTCCATCATGTACTCATCTGCCCCAGGCTACAGGTTCCTCCTGAAACAGGGCAGTGAGGTATGGGAGAGCAGACAGGGACTGCCAGCACAGCCAAGGTTAGAGGAACTCCCAGGCTGACCTACAAACACAACGAGGGCAGGTTTCTTTCTTCTTTTGTTTGCTTGTTTGGGTTTGGGTGTTTTGGTTCTGTTTGGTTGGTTGTTTTTTAATATGTATATATATGTGTGTTTTGTTTTGCCTTGGTTTGGGGTTTGTTTGTTTTTTTCTTGGAGGGGGAAAGGACACACAGACAACGGAACACAATAAAATTGCCAATGTCCTCACATAAACATTCACTCACTAGACAACAGAGCTCATCTAACTAAGGAGCATTAAACCATGTCCTCTGTTCCTTCTACCTTGTTAGACTATTGGCTCAACACTTCTCCTTGGGTATCACAAATCACTCTGTGACCACCTCCAGAGTGTGCCAGACACCAAACCTAACACACAAGCAGAGTTCAGCTGTAGTATGTGCCAACTGCTATGCCATACTATGCATTTCCCCTTGCTTCCTTCTATTATTTAGTTGTTTAAGACTCTTTCAGCTAAGTTGAGCTAAACTGCAGACTTCTCATCCTGTTCTTCCCCTCCTTGTCTCCCACTCATCATCCCGCAGTCATTCCCGCCAACCCCTCCCACACTCGCTCAGCCCAAGCCCAGCATTCACCTCTGTGGGTGATGTGAACCAGAAACATTGGATCAAGCCCACAAGGATTTCTCAAACCCTTCCTTAAAAACTTGCAGAAATCAACTTTCTCTTTTAAACCACTCCCATTTTCTGGGTTTCACCTGCTTCCAGGGCACAAGTCCCAGCAGTGTTTCTTTGTGCTGCTGACAACAAATACTTCCAAGAGCAGCTGGCACGTAGGCACTCTCTAGGCATACAAGGACAAGCTCACTGCTGACCCTATACAGCACATCTGCCAAGGCTCAGGGTATTCTGTGAGGATGCTTGCAATAGGCAATTCTTATCAATAAAAGCCCAGCCCAGAATCCCCAGGACTGCTTCTAGAAGCCAGGCTCCACACCCAGTTTCTGCAGCCACTGGCAACCCCTCTCACAGACTCAGGACAGCACTAACTCCTTTCTTCCCCTACATACACATTCCACAGTCTCACACTGTGCAGCACAGGAATTCTGAAGGCAGTGCTTCCTGCAGCTAGCGTGCTAACGAGCTTCTGCACACAGAAAACCGTTCCTGGCCTCAGCTGGGGAGGAGTCCGATGCTCAGTGCCAGACCCTGCAGATGATGCAGTGGATGACCCTCAAGCCCCACATGAGATGGAAGAAGGCAGAGTAAGTGCTCTGTTCAACTTCTTTAACCTAGGCACATGAGCTTGTAGAAGCGATGCCACTGCAGTTCACAGAAAGGTTTTCCTCCTGCGAGAGTGGACTTCTCACTCATCTACCTCCACTGATCAGCCCAGGTCTGTTTCACTACCAGCCTCTCCCAGACACTTGCAAGGAGCCCTGCAACTCTCCACTTCCATGCAGGGCTCATTAATGCTGGGCCAAAAGCAACCTGAATCCTTGTGTTTACATCAACCACCAAGGCAATACGTGTCTCCATCCTCAGCAACACGTATTGGTCAGAAATCAGAGCATGCCGGGAGCCTCTCCCCAGTGATCAGGCCGCACACAAAAGCAGAGATCGCTGTCCCCTCGAAGGCCACTGCTGGCGGCTGGCTCATCCGCAGCCCCTCATCTTCCTAGGTTCCCTTCTCCCTCCTCTATGCCTCTAGGCAAAAGCTCCCACAGCTCCTTCATGCACGGGACAAACTGCTCCGAAGGGCTGCCCAGGTCCAACAGTTGCCCAGATCACTGGGGCAGATGACCTTCAGGCTGGTTTAGCGTCAGCAAGGGCTCTCTTCTTCCCTAAACTCTCATACCAAGGAGGACACCAAGCCCCAGCCTAGTGTGCTGAGCGTGCCCTCCAAGCAGTGCCAGCGCTGGACTCCACGGGCACCCCGAGACAGCTCAAAGGTTTGACTGAGCACCGCACTAGGAGCTGCTTCAACAGCCCCGCTCGCTATCTGGGGAGGTGACCACAGACGGCCTGAGAGCTCGATCACAAGCGCCACGGCCTGAGGGATGCTGCAAGTTGTATGATTCTGTAAGTTATCGGAAAAGCTTCAGCAGCCCAGGAGGTGGGGAACCAAACTGGAGTCACCGCAAACCCAAGGGCACAAACTGCTACTGTTAAACCTCGGACAAGTCTCCCATGTGCAAGTGGAAGAAGCAGCACCACACGTCCTGGCAGACGGTGTAAAGAGCAGATGGGAGAGAGCAAACGCCAGGAACAAGTGGAGGCGCTTCTGACACCTCAGCTAGACTGCAGTAAGTACCTGCTCCAGAGTAGCTCTACTATCACACGCTCCCTCCTCCGTAGCCGAACCCCCAGCACAGGCCCCAGCGCACCGCAACCCCTCAGCCACTCTTCCCCACCAGCTCCCCGGCCCAGCGGCTCACTCACCGAAGTACTCCTTCTTCATGTGCATCTCCAGCTCCTTCTCCAGCTCCAGCGTCAGCGCCTCCAGCCGCCTCTCCGCTTGACTAGGGCCGCTCTCCCGGCACGGCGTCACCTGGTAGGGGAGCTTGAATTTGGGCGTCGGAGCGGAGCCTTTGGACGGGCTGTAGGCGTAGGGGGGGCCCGCCTCGGGGACGACAGCCGGGTGCTGCTGGTCGTGCCGCGGCGGGGACTGGGCATGGATCTTGTGGTAGACGTCCCCCAGCTCGGGCACGACGCCGTCCTCCTGCAGGCCCGGCGCCAGCAGGGAGGAGCGGGGCGAGGGCAGCTGCAGCTCGGGGTAGGCGCTCATGGAGCCGCGGGAGCTCCGCGAGCTCTGGCTGGAGATGCTGGAGCGGGGGCTGACCACGGCGGCGCCCGGCGCGACGCGGCCCTCGGGGCCGCAGAGGCTGGAGCGGGGACTGGCCAGGGCGAGCCCGGCGCCGCCCGTCCCCTCCGGCTCGGCGCTGCCTGGCAGCCCGTACCTGGAGTCCGAGTAGCTGGAGCGGGGACTGGTGGTGCAGGAGTACTGGCTGGCAGTGCTGGAGCGGGGGCTGGCGTGGCGCTGGTCGTAGCCCATGCTGATGCCGCTGGTGCGGTTGCTGCTGGGCTTGCTGCTGCCGCCGCCGTCGTAGCTCGTGAGGCTGGCGCGGGGGCTGGAGTGCTTGCTGGTGTCGCTGGCCGTGCTGGCGTAGCTGGAGCGGGGGCTGAGGGCCGCGCCGTCGTACTGCACCAGGCTGGCGCGGGGGCTTCCGTACTTCTCCTGGCCGGGCACCACCAGGCTGGAGCGGGGACTGGAGAACTTCTCGTAGGGCAGCGCCGCCGCGCCGCCCAGGCTGGAGCGCGGACTGGAGAACTTGCCGTGCTCGGCCGCGGGGCCCGGCGAGGAGGTGGCCAAGCTGGCCCGCGGGCTGGCAGCGCCGTACTTGCCGTCCGGGCCGCCGGGCCCCCGCCCGCCACCCTTGGCCACGTAACCGCCACCCTCGTAGCCGCTGCCCGCGGCGTAGCGGTAGCCCTCGGCCGAGTAGCGCTTGCCCTTGTCGGTGAAGCCGCTGTAGCAGGGCAGCGCCACCTCAGAGCGGGTGCACAGCCCCTCCTCGCAGCACGGCGGGGCCGCGGCCGGCGGCGGGTCGGCGGCGGCGCGGCCGTTGGCGGCGCGGAGCGGGGCGGCCGGCGCAGCGGGCGGGTAGGCTTTACCGCAGGGGGCGGCGGCGGCGGGGAAAGCTTCGGCAGGCGGCGGCGCGGCGGTGCCGTTCATCTTCCGGCCCCGCTGCTCCGCCGTCATGTGGGCGGCGATGACCCGCTTGGTCTCCTCCAGGTCGGGGTGCAGCGCCAGGTCCCGGCGACCGCCCCGGCCGTACAGACCCTCCGGGCAGGGCTCGTAGAGGGACAGATCCTCCATGAACTTGGTGGCCTTCAGTGCCATGTCCTCGTACTTCTCCATGCTCGGGCCGAAACCCCGCGGGGCGGGGGAGGAACGGCGAACTCTGTGAAAGCACAGCCCGGAGCAAAGAAAAGAAAAAAAAAACAAACAAAACAAAACAAAAGCAAAACAAACAAACAAAAAACAAAACCACCCAAAAATCAATCCCTTTCCCGCGGTCCTGGCGGGGCAGCGGAGGACACAGCTCCCTCTCCAGAGGGCTGCTCGGCGGCGGCGAGGCGAGGCTGCAGTCACCCCGGCGGCATCCCCTCGGTGCTGCCGGTCCGCCCGGCGAGGCGCGGCAAGCACAGACGAAGAGCCCCTGTGTCACTTTCCAGCCTTAAATAAGTTGCTCGGTCCAGTCAATGGCGCGCTGCGCGGAGGAATTTGCGCTCGGCAGCTCCCTGCCCTCGCCGTCCCCGGCCGGCCGCCCCGCAGCGGGACCGCGGCCCGGCCCGCACCCCCGGGCGGGGGGCGAAGGCAGCGGCCAGCCCGGAGGGGCTTTGCGGCGCGGCGAGCGGAGCGCGGGGCGCGGCGAGGCAGGGACTCCTTTGTGTGGGGCAGGAATGCGAGGAAGGAGACTGGGCGCTGCGTCCCGCTGGAATGTAGTTAATGCCGGAGCCAAACAATGATTTTCACCGAGTCAGGCGGGGAGAGGGCGGCCGCGGCGCTGATCGGCGGTGGGGTCGGCAGCTCCTCTCCGAGCCCAGCGCTCACCGAGCCCTGCCCGGGGCTGGCCGTGACGCTGCTCGCGGCGAACTGGGAGGCGGCGAGGCTGTCACCGCGCCCCAGGAAGCTGGGGGTTTGCTGGAGCCCCCGAGGGAAGCCGTACACAGAGAGGGTTGCCCGGGCGGGGGGCGGTAAAAAGCCGCTCGGGGTTCCCGCCTTCCGGGGGGGCTCTGCTGCTCTCGTCCCCAACTAGAACTTTCTAGCTGGACCCGTGGCCTCGTCCTGCCGCGGGATAAGGGGCAGCTCTTGTCCGCCCCCCTACCGGGGCTGCGGCTGGCGAGTGCCCCGTGGAGCAGCAGAGTTGTCGGTGGTGCCTGCAGTGGCCGGGGGTACGGGACCGACCCCGGTGCAACGAATGACTCACACCTGTGCAAAACCCCAGAACCGGCCCGGTGACTCCACGGGGAGGACCTGTGTTTCAGCACAGCAGCTGGCAATTGTTTGTAGTCCTTTATGTAGTTTTAAAAATGCAATACTAAGAGATACGATAAACATATCATGGCCTGGAGCACCCTGTGGATCGACACGAGTTGAGAGAAGCACGCTACCGTCTGCGCAACTTCAGAAGAGCTTCGTCTCTTGATCCACTAACAAACAAGACCCAGCGCTGCCTGCCGTTTACATCTGCACGCACATGAAAAAAGCTGTCAGGAAACACCGCCTTCAAAAGCGGCGCTGAACTGAGACCTCCCATACTAGACCCCAGCCTGCAGTTAGCTTTTTCACACCTAAGCTGCAAATCCCTGACGATCATTTGTGCTGATGGCAGAAACACTAACACAGATCCCTAACGACTACCTGAGTGGTGTCCCTAGACCTTAGGTGCCGAGAGAAATGTGTTGCAAATTTGAACTGTGAGCACTCTGCCCTGCCAAGAACGTTTTATCCTGTTATCATAGCTAATTAAACATTAAAAGCAACTGTGTACTCAAAAACGTCTCCAGCTGTGGAGGGCAATTGATTGGCAATCTGCTTCTCTGTACGTGCAGGTGTGAAAAGCAGCAACAACAAAAAAAAGCCAACAAACCTCATTAGCGTTCAGAGCAAGACATGAAAAGCAAATTATTAGGGATGGGAGAGGGAGTCCACTGTCAGTGTGAACATGAGTGTGCAAATGAATCCAACCTTGGGAGCTCAGTGCTCTCTTTTAACCTGCTCACGTTACCCTCTTTGACAGTCTCCTGATCTAGCTGTTACCATCTGCACCTTGCCATTTGTGGAACAAGTCCCATTTCACCTCCAGGTGTGTGATGGTCAGAAGCACCTCTCGAAGTGGTGCACCCTGGTATCATTACTGCTCCAACCAGCACAGCGTGGGGCATTGGCAGCGAAAGCCTCCCCAGCCAGTGTGCTGTGCCATGAGAAGGCTCAAAGCAGCAGCTCAAGTCCCTGCCCCACTCAAGCCTTGCACTTTGCTAAAGCTGTCAGCAAAGACACAAACTGTGCAGTTACCCATGTAGCATGGACAGGTCCCTGCCACTTGACAGAGAGCTTCCTTCCACAGGGCATGTGGAAATCACTGTTGACTTGGGCCCTCATCTACCCCACCTGGAGCTCCTGCAATAAGTTCTCTTGGGGCACTTGAGAGTCTTGGGGGCTGCTCCCTTCAGGTGAATCTGTGCAGAGCTCCTTCTTCAGTGGTTCCTGAGGCCTGCCCTGGGGTGAGCTATCCTCTTACTGACTTGGAGCTGCTTACTGCCCATCTTTATAAAGTTGTCTTCCTGAGAAACTAGGAAAGGCTTATGGACAATCTGGGAACTTGGTTCATCAGAGAATAATTTATTCTGGTTTAAGTTTTTGTTTGTGTTTTGGGTTTTTTTAAAGCAATTTTACAACATTGGATAATAACTTTGTTATTAAGCTATCAGAGCAGGTAGGATATATTGGGAGACTGCTATGTGGCCATGCAAGGAAGCATTTTGAATAGTTATCTTTAAAGCAGGAACTGTGTGAAGTCAGAATCCTAAACTACAGTAGGAGCTTGTTGTCCTTCTGTAGCTCTGTCCTGAGCCACAGATCTGCCCTTGTTCCACCTTTTGAGCCAGCACAATGCCATCCTGCTTCTGCTGCCAGCAGGTAGCAAGCTTCTGCTGTAAGTCTCTTGGTATATAAGGTGTTAAAGCATCCTGGGGACTGGGAGAATCTTAGGAATCTGAGGGAACAGCCCTTTTTAGTAAGCAGTGTGGCCCAAATGATAAAAGTCGCTCATTTGTAGTGCTGAAGGCCTAGGCTCAGGAAGTAAATCCTGAGAGCCAGGCCCAGCAGAGCTGTCCCTGTGCTGTGTTCCCGTCTCAGCCCTGCTGCAAGAGCAATACTCCACGTGCTCTTCACCAGCAAATCCCACTTCTGGCATACACATGATGAACATCACATTTAGCCATGCCATAGCCACAGGTGTAGCCCACATGGGTGAAATAAATAAGTTTGCAGCGGTACACAGCAGACTCAAGCCCTGCTGCATTTCTCCTGGGGCGCTGTACGTGCTGGGCTGTGCACACACAACGTGTGGGGTTCAAGCTGCTGTTGCTGGGAGAAGTTCTCTCATCTTTCTCCTTATATACAAGAAAACCCAGAGTAGTGGCAATTACAGCTTGGCAATGCTGAGGGTTTGTCCCTGCTTCCTTTTAAATATATTTGCTTCATTTTAACCAGCAGTAAAATGCATACATTGCAAATCGGACTCACCTCAGCAAGGAAGAGCACAAGAGCTATCAGGGTTATAAAAATTGAACTTCAGTTCTTCATCTGATGTGGTAATCCTTACACCTGATTTTGTGGCCTATCAGTAAATCAGGCATTAAGGAAAGCCAGCTGCCTCTGTTAAATAAACTCCTTTGTCTGTGACTTAAAGGGAGCAAAAAGGCCAGGTGGAGTTATTGATCTGTGAATATCAGCTGGCTGGGCCTCACAGGCAGCAGCTCCTGGTTCTGCTAATTGCCAGTGTCTGCAAGAAGACCCTCCCCAAGCCAGCAGACAGGGAGACCTGATGGGCTGGCAGCTGGGGATTTTGTCTCCCTGAGCTGCAGACGGTTTATCACTAACAAAGCAGAGACTCTAAGAACTCACTGGTGAAACTCCAGACCTACTGAATACAATGCCAAACATCCCAGGGCCTGGACCTGTGGAGGATGCTGTAACAGAGCTGGGTTCACTGACACAAGGCAGGATGCAGCTCTTTGTCTCACTCCATCCAGTCACCAGTTTGAACCTGCTCTGCAGATTTGCTTACTGAGTTACATGCTGCCTGTTTGTTCGGTTTTTGTCATTTCCCTCCTTGTCTCCAAGGAGAAACCAATTAAATAATCCCATGAACTCCACAAGGTAAATAAGATTTATTATTACCCAGGGATTTACTGTTCTGATTTCTACTTTTAAAACTGCTTGGTGAGGAATATATTTTTTTTACTACTCTGGCGTGTTTTAAGGCCAAATGAACAAACACCAAAACCCTTGTGACATTCATACAAAAATTATGCTGAGGAGTATTTTTGTTTGGGGAGGAGTGACTGAATTTCTTTCTTTTTCTTTGCTGTGTGGTTTATGGCTTTGTTTTGCTTGTTTGGGTCCTGTATGTTAGCTTGTGCTGTTTAAGTATAAGCAACCTTTTAGGAATCCAAGGTCTGGCCATTACTGTGTACCTGGGCTCGAGCCATTTGTTTGCAAACCACCTTGTTCTGACACGTTTTTTAAAATCCCTCCTTTGCAGTTCATCACAGCTGCTACAGATTGCCGCTACCGCCTGCATTGTAGGGCACCATCTTCTGGCGGACACAACACACTGTACTCGAAGGGCTGCCTTTGCTAGGCACAACTATTCCAAGCATTTTTGCCTAACACTGCTCTGCAGACTCGCAGGTCATTTCTCACTCTAAATCTGCAGTAAAACGCTCTTTAACATTTTTGAGATTCTTCTTCGCTGCAAACGCAGCTATTCACTGTGCCACAAATATCAGTTGGGACGGACCCTGCAAGATTCCAGTCACAACAGGCACTTTGTGAGCCCCTTAGGTTAGACAGACAACAGATGTGCAAGCACTCATGATTAATACTCCATTTATGGATCTGATTTCTTCTGTAGTCTCATCTTCCAGTCCTCTGACATATTTCAGATAGTAACACTTCTGGCCAAAAGAAGTTTCTTGCGTCCTGCTATGGAGACTGCCCATGGCCTTAGTCATGCTTGCTTGCCCTCACAGGACATAATCACCGTCCATTCAAACACAGCAGCCACTACACATTTGCACAAATACATGATGTAGCCAGCTCAGTTAGCAGGGCACCCACTTCATACTTTTAAGGAGGTGTTAGGTTATCAAGCTTCTTGTTGTAGAGGCTTGGAAATAGAAACACCCACTTGGGACTCTCCAGAGCTACGATCTTTCTTGACATGATACAAAGAAAGCCCTGATACTGCAAACCAGCATCCAGCAAAGGAAAAAGGCAGCATTGGTACATTTAATAAAAATGAGCAGCACTGTGCGAGGGTCAGACTGCTCTAGACCTGCTCCCCTTATTCTCTGCTGATGAGAACTACCAGGCTAACCGTATCCAGCTCTTTGAGGCAGCCTGTGAGCGCTGACCTCCTGAACTGCCAATACATCTGCAGCTCTGATGAGGATCATTTCAGGAGCAGGGGATCATTTCAGGAGGAGAACATTGTTTTGTTTGGAACACCAATTAAATTTACATTGTATGGTATTTTCCATATTAAATGATACTCCAGAGATCACACTTGTGAAGTGAAAGCAGTGAACAGATTTGCAGGAAGCACAGAGCTGGCCCATAAGCAATGGCACTAGTGAAGGGGAAGTCTTCTCCAGGGCTGTATTCTGCATCCTTTGCATTCTCCATCTTGTAACCTCCTCTCAATCCCCAGTAATGCTGCAGTCATGCTCTCCCACTGCTGTAGGACTTGCCCTAGTCCTCAGCCCCTAGACACAGTGCCTCCAGTTTCCTCCTACCCTGTTCACCTATATCCATTGACAGACTTGCCAGTGCTCTTATGTCTCCAGCACACCTCCTCTCAGCATCTTGTCTCCCAGGTCCACCTACGTACAACCTTCTCTCTATTCCCTTTGTAATATCCACAGCTCCTAGTAGCTTCCTAAGCTTCTGTTTAGGCATCTTAGCCTCTCTTTTTCCCCAGGACACTCCTGTTACCTCCAGTCATCACTGGGTAGATGTGCAAAACGCATCAAGCTCCCACACAGGCTTGCACACAGACCCTGGCACTAGCAAGCAGTGTGTGAGTAGCACTTCTGTGGAGCTGCTTCTCCGTATCTACAGCCGCTTACCTGTAGAACTGCAGTAGCTTTGAGGTCACTGATGCAATTGCTTGATGTTTGCAAGCTGCTTCAAGGACAACTCTTAACTAGACTGAGCTGCTCAAGGCCTCCTGTGCCTGGCCTTGAACAGTCCCACAAAGGAGGCATGCACAACCACTTGGACAGCCTGTTCCACCGTCTCACCACCCCTGTACCAAAGAACTTTTTCCTAAGATGCAGTCTAGCCCTGCTCTCCCTCAGCTTCAAACCATTCCCCCTTGTCCTGTCTCTAGACACCCTCATGAAAAGTCACTCTGCAGCCTTCCTGTAGGATCCCTTCAGGTACTGGAAAGCAGCTCTAAGGTCCCCCTGGGGTCTTCTCCAAGCTGAACACCCCCAGCTCCCTCAGCCTATCCTCATAGCAGAGGTGCTCCAGCCCCTGGATTACCTTTGTGGCCTCCTCTGGACTCACTCCAATAGCTCTGTGTCCTTCTCATGCTGGGGACACCAGAACTGGAAGCAGCATTCGAGGTGGGGGTGTCACAAATGCTCTGACTGAAGAGGCTAATAATTGATTGTCCAACAAAAAAAGAACATTGACAAAAGTTTTATTAAAAAAATTCCCCTTTCACCTCAAACAAGTGAAGCTTAAGCTCTGTACTACTAGGTTATGTTTAGAAAAATGAAAATAATACAGTCATTTTGGAAGGCTATACAGTGTAAAATCCCACCAGTCAGCATCAACTTGGACTGTGCAAGCAAATGTAGCAAGTATTTCAGATGTCATTTATTTGGTCCATCAGATGTACAGTATAGGAGTATCTTGAGTTTACAAAACATCAAATATAAATAACCTGAAACTGTAACAATACACAAAAATTTGCTTCTTACATTGACACACCAGGCAGTACGAGCTGAAAACCTTGAGGAAATCATAACAGTTTTACAGTAATGTACAAAGTGCCAGCTGAGCTTGGACAACATTGTTAAAACATGGCACTAATTTGCTTTATTGGATTCTCCTCTTTATTGAATTTTTTTTTTTTTTTGCTTGTTCAGGGTGTGAAAAATGTTTAGGACTAGGCAGAAAAGATTTTGCTTCAAGCAAAAAAATAAACCAAACCAAAACAAAATTAAAAGAAGAAAAAAAAGTAGTTACTGAAAATCTGGGCATCAGATGATGACCCTTTGCTGAACAAGAGTAGGGTTGGGATTTTTTTTCTCCTATTTTATTATACCTAAAACGTATTTACACTAAACCAACATGCTTCTTTTCATGACTGTTTAAGCAAATACTTATCTGTGAGTATTTATAAACTATGTTTCTACTACATTTAATATATGGAATTAATGGAAAAGCTTCTGAAAGAGTCTATCGAGATGAGAGCTTTATCATCAAGAGGAACAGACACAAATTAGTTTGGTACTCGCTTAGAACAAAGGCCTTAATATCAGTCTAGTTCTGGACATTTTTCACATCCCAACAGAATCTGCTGTTACTGAATTCCATAATCTGTATCATCTTGTCAAGGGGCATTTGCATGCTCAGTCTAATGCTATAATTTCATCATCATCATCATGTTCTGTCTGCTCAGCACGTGCTCTCTTTGTCCCGACGCCCTCTTTCTCTTCTAGCTTTCTCTTGCGGCTTTTGTTCTCCTTGTCATCGTCGGCCTTGCCTGAAGAACTTTCTTCAACAAACACTACTTCCTCTTCCTCTGGAGCTGCAAAATAAATGGCTTTACTTCCAAAGAGCCCACTCAGTTTGAGACAGAATGTCAGTAACACAACAAATGCATTTTGGAGCCCATAGTCTGTGTCCTTCAACTGCAAGAGCAGTTTGAGTTGTCCTGAGGTCAGGATAAAACAGGCTTCCCACATGCTCTGAAACTGGAGCAGGGCAGATTTAGGTTGGACATCAGGAGGAAGTTCTTCACCATGAGGGTGGTGAAATGTTGGCACAGGTTGCCCAGAAATGTGGTTGAGACTCCATCCCTAGAGACATTCAAGATCAGACTTGATGTGATCCTGGGCAGCCTGATCTAGCTGGAGGATTCCCTGGTGACTGAAAGGGGCTTGGACCTTTGAACAATCTTGAATGTCTATTTTATCCCAACTGCCAATGTGCATTTTTCTATTTAGTGTTATATTTATACACAAATAATCTTATTTAAGGCAACTTAAATGCTGTTTATTTAATGTTGGCAAATCTAAGCTATGAAACTGCAGTCTGGACTACACTGCTGAAAGTCTGCTTTGTTTGCTTCAATATTGATAGCGTTACTTACCTGTTGATGTTGAGGGCTGTGCTCCATCATCACTACCATTGGTAATGTTCTTTGATGTGGGTTCTGATGGTTTAGGGCCATCAGGAGTATCACCAACAACTTCAAATTCTACATCTTTCTCTAGGTCTTCACTGCAGACAAACACAGATGCTTTTAATCAGCTAGGGGAAAATACCCTCCCCTGTTTTTTTGACCAAGTATAGCATTCCAGTGTTAGAGCATCCTGCAGCTGACACAAAATGAGAAAAACCACTAGAAAAGAGGAAAATCTGTTCAGGCCTCCTTTAGAATTTAGGCTTTTTCTATTCATAAACCCAGTACCATGACTTAAAATGCTTAGAAATGAGACGAAAAGTCTTTACTGGGGGTTACCCCTCTTCATCAATGTCACATTCCAGCCTGGCATTCTGTGACTGTGTGATTCCTATTCTGACTGCAAGCACAGTGTGTTTAGCATATAAAATATGTATCTTATTATCCAGGGTTAAACACACACCCTACTTACTTCCAAGAGACTTCTAGTTGCACTGCTGTACCTGAACACAGCTACTGATGCAGAGGACTCACTGCCCCAGCAGACTGGGGTGGGTTGTTTTTGATTTCTTCCTTTTAAAATTTGTAATTCTAAACAGGACTTTCTCACTTGTTGGATGCCCCAAAAGTAAATATGGTATTGCAGTGCATTTTTATGTTGTGGAAAGAAAAACGTCGTGTAAAGACAAATTATTTAAATACACTTTGTCCAGTTACTGTTGTAAAACCAACCAACCAAACACCCCAAACAACAAAACCAACAAGCCAAACCAACACACCACCCCCCAAACCACCACAACCACCAAATCAAAACCAACACAAAACCCCTAAAACTCTATAAATTCATTTAAAAGTAATTCCTTTCTATTCTGTATTAAAAAACAAAACCCAACAACCCAAAACACACCAACCCCAAGCCCCAAAACCTCAACAACCAAACCAATACCAAAATCCCTGAACTCTATGAATTCATTAAAGAAAAAAAAAAAAAAATCACAATTTTTACTCTGTATTAAAAACCCAACAAAACCAACACACCAACCCCCAAACCACCACAACAACCAAATCAAAACCAAGCCAACTACCATAAACTCTATCAATTCAGAAAAAAATAACAATTCATCTTTTGACTCTGCACTTTCTTTCCACAGCTTAGTCTTTGAGCTTTATTTTTTACTTTAAAATTCCAAGTTTGTGGAACTGTACTACAAATCTACACAAAAAGAGTGATGTGGGATTCCTTACCTATGCAGCACATTGATTAACAGTGTATAGTCCTGGAGGAAATCATCTGCTTGGAGTCGAGTGCCATTTCGAATTCCAAAGTCTGATAATTTCCTGTGGTTGTTTGCTAGGAAAGGAGGGAAAAACTGCATGGATACAGCTTTTAACAAAGCTCCTTTGCACCTGAATCCAGGTGATGAAATAAGGACTCCAGCAGTTTTATGTAGAATCAGAAAAGAGCCTGGCCCCTTCTTGACACCCACCCTTCAGATATTTGTAACCACTGATAAATCTCCTCTCATCCTTCTCTTCTCCAGACTCAATGGCCCCAGGTCTCCCAACCTTTCCCCATCAGACAGATGTTCCAGTCCCTTCATCAGCCTCACAGCCTCCATTGGGCTCTCTCCAGCAGATCCCTGTCCCTCTTAAACTGGGAAGCCAGAACTAGACACAGTATGCCAGATGTGATCTCATCAGGGCAGAGTAGAGGGGGAGGAAAACCTTGACCTGCTGGCCACACTCTTCTGAATGCACCCCAGGAGACCACTGGCCTTCTTGGCCACAAGGGCACACTGCTGTCCCATGGATAACTTATTGTCTGCTGGGACTCCAAGGTCCTTCTCCATGGAGCTGCTTTCCAGCAGATGAACCCCTAACCTGTATTGGTGCATGGTGTTGTTCCTCCCCAGGTGCAGGACTCTACAGTTACTCTTGCTGAACCTCATAAGGCTCAGCATTTGGGGGATAGTATTTGTATGACAGCAGTGCCTACAAGCATCCTAGAAAGACCAGTACCTAAGAACAAGAACATGAAGGAGACATTTCAAGAGAGGCATTCAGTATAGCTGAATACCTATTTTTGAGAGGAATCCTGACACTCCAGCTGAAAAACACTTCAGATAGGGAAGCTGAACTGGACAAGCAGGCTTGCAGACACCACCACTAACTCCTACTCATTCACTAAGTACTTTCAAGTCCACTTCTCTTCAATTACTGCTCTACAGGATGAGCACCAGAACATCTGCTATACTGCTACCATCCATAGCTTGGTTTCTTCCTAGTTTTTATCTACTCCTAACTAAAAACTTCAGTATACACACCTTCTGTTTCTCCTTCCTCTGAGGAGATAAGAATAGTTCCTTTTCCATCGTCTATTTGTACATCTGGTGCTACCATAGCAAACTTTTCTTTCACTATCTGAAAAGATGAATAGCTGATTAAAAACACTTAGAAAAGAAAGAACCTTCAACTATTTTGATTTTTCTAGCCCAGGCTCATTTTCAGGCATCTGCTGAAAGCCTGCACTTCTCCCCACCACACACTTTCAGGAACAAAATAATTGCATTTTCACTATCTGAAACCCACAGGTTCAGATTGAAATTTTTTGCTGAGTATATTTCATAAAATGACAGAATTCAATCAGTGACTGTGGCTACTGAACTATTCAACTGAAGTACAAATGCAGTTTTTGCTGTTATATATGGCCAGGATTTAAAGCCACCATAAAATCAGAGCATTCCTTCACAAGAGATACAAGAGCAAGAAGCAGACTGCTTGATCTGGCTGCTCTTAGAGCTGAGAGGAAGGCCAAATTAGAGCAACCATAAACAGTTGATGCTCAGTCAAAATACACTGAGCAAAGCCCTAACTTGACTAATTTACAGTATTAGAATCAAAATGAAAGCTGCACCTAATATTTCAGCTTTACCTTGTCCTGGAGTGTGAGCACAGTAACTTTGTGCACATTCAGTTTCACAGTCACTTCTGGCTTACTTGCACACACATAACAGTTGGGGTTTGGTGGATCCAAAGCACAAGGAACTAACAGCTTCTTCCTGGGATTTGGCTGCTTGTTCAGAAAAATCTTGAGACAGAGGAGAATAAACCAAGTTATGCTGTAAGTAACAGCACCTGTAAACCTGTTTTCATACACATTTGTTGTCATCTTCTCACAGGCTGTCCCTAATCCTCTTCGACATGCCTGCTGAAGAGGAGTGAGTACCACAGCCAGTCCAAGGACACCTGTGTGGCTGACCAGCTCCTGCCAAGCAATCTGGAACATGAAATGTTTCAAGGGATGTCAGTGTGGTTCCCTCTCCTATCCAGCAGCCAATCTTTATTAAATCAGAGGAATTTAATCAGCCTTGAAACTTCCACTTCTCTTTTCATTGTGGCTGAAGGCACATTCAGAATCTACTGAAGCAACAAGTGAGAGAAAGTAAAACTACACAGCAGTCAAAGCAAGAGAAATGTGACTTGTAAAGAAAGAACAAGAAAGCAGAAGTATCAGTCCCACTTACCGTTCTACACTGATCTATTTTTCCTGACAAAATCTTCAACCCCTCCAGCACTATCAGACCAGCTATGACTGCATTAGTAGTAGCTATAGCTGGGATAATATTTCCTGCCATTGCTGCAAAATAAGCAAGAGTATGGAAGATTTTTAACAGTGAGTAAGAAGATTAGATTATTATCATTTAAATAAAACAATGTTGTATTTTATCCTTACACTTGATATCAAATCTGCTCTTCATATTCATACTGAAAACATGCATCCTGAGATTGGCAGCAGAAGTGACAAAATCCATTGCAGAAGGGTCATCCTGGCAAGAATTTAATATATAAAAAAAAAAAGGAATAATTTAAAATTCCAAGTCTGCAAAACATGGTTCCTAAAATGTTAGCTGCAGGAAGTTTTACTGCACAGGTTTCTTGTTTCCTATTTCATTTCCAAGCCACACTTCCTCTTTCAGCTGAATCCAGTTGATATTGCACTACAGACAGAGCATAACTGCTTCTTGTGTATTTGGCAAACTAACCTTGTCCCATATGAGCTCTGCTCCATCACCCTTCTCAGCCAGGTGAAGTCTCAGGGTTTCAACACTCTTTGAAAATAAGTGTGCATAGCTCTTGACATCCAGAACCTGCTGATCCTTCAAGACTGCAGAGGATTCATTTTGTTGGTCAGCTGTGTTTTTCTCTTTGGG
Organism: Indicator indicator; assembly: GCF_027791375.1. NCBI lineage: Eukaryota > Metazoa > Chordata > Aves > Piciformes > Indicatoridae > Indicator > Indicator indicator. The sequence goes on from NC_072028.1 coordinate 1,238,909, forward strand.
AAAAGAAAAAGAGAAAAATTAAGATCAGGAATACCTATAAATCCCACTGGAGTTCTCTACAATTTCCCAATTTCAGCAAGACCAAATATTTTTTAAATTGAAGAACACCTTTAAACTACAGTAGCCCCAACATGTGACAACAAATCTGCATTTAAAACTGCATTTACAGCTGGACTTCCATTGATCACCTAGACAGGTACAAGGTACAGCAAATTGACATTTGCAGCTTTCAGCTCAGCTTTCAGGGATAGATGCATCAGTGTTCATGGTAAGGTCTCCTAGAACAAGCTGACCCTAATTTTGTGACTATCTGTGTCAGTGTGAGCTGAAATTCCCCACCACCACTGACAATAACCAGGCTAGCTCAGTCTGGAAGCGAATGCAAGCTGTATTTACAAGCAGAATCTACAATCTATGATGAAATGCAATGACTATGTATAAATATACAAAATTCACAACATTTACAAATATATACAATCAACAGAAAAGCACAACCAATCTCTCTTTGCTCCCTGCAAAGGGGACCCTCCCAAAGGGGCCTCTCTCCCAGCTCCCTTCGCCCCCAGACCCCCCTGGACAGAGAAGCAGAGTTAGTTAAAGCAGAAAGTTGTTAACTTAGCTGCCAAGGTCAGTGTGTTATCTTCAGCCAGAAGAGAAGAAGAAACAGCAGCCAGACAGCCCAGCAACTGCCCCCACTGCAGAATGCAGAATGTGCAGAGTGCCCACTTTGTTTTGGGTAATAGTTCTTAAACATTTCTATCTATCCAATGGAAGTGTTTAGAACAATCGTTATTTTGCTTTCTTACACCCAATAGTGACTTGTTTACATTCTTTCACTTTCTCTGTTTGAACTTTGCAAAGAAAAATTAAAAAAAGACAGTTTCAAACCATCACACTATCTAAAATAATAAACCACAAACCAGTTCTAGAAAAGCATTTCCTATACAGAGAAAAATTTAAAGTCTTTGGGAATGGCAAAGAATTGCTGTGTTCATGCTCAGTACCCAGCTGAATGAGTGAGAAGGTAGCTGTGTTGCAGTGCTGCATCACCAAACAGCAGATATGACATGACTTTGAAATACACAGTGGGAGGAAGGACAATTACCTTGCTTTTGTACCTCAGCCCAGTCCAGCGGCACTGGAGGCTTTCTCTTCCTCCACAGCTTATCCATTGTCAGCAGATATCTTATGTCATCTTTGAAAAGCTAGGAAACAGAAGACAAAAACCCAAAACAAACTCAAAAACCATTAAAGAGGGGGGAAAAGGGAACTCTTTTTACATTTGCTGTGAAACTGAAAAAACTACATTAGATTGATGAGGTTTTGCTGTTGTCCTTGAAAATACTTTCAACAGTGTAAATGAAAATCAAACTCCACTGGAAAAAGACTGGAAAAGTTTCTTATTTCCTATTCTCCAATACTTACTGCATAAAGCAGGCACAGATCTCATTAATTTGAGGAGCAGTAAAGAAAAAAAAAATAAAATCAAGAAACAGCAGTCCAGAGTAGGCTCAGGTGCCTACTGAGGCCACCACTACAGCTCTCCCTGAGATATTCTTACCTACCAGTCAATGATTTTGCTAAGGGAAGTGATTACTACTCATCAACATCACATTCTAAGCTCATTTCCTCTATTTATTCACTTATGGCAACTATTTTAGAATGCAGTTTGCGTTTTCTTTTGCCAGAGCCTGATGAGGCACAGAAGGTGACTGATGGATTTTAGGTGCTTAGATTGATTCCGACTATGCCCAGTGACACTCCTAGAGAACTCAACTTTACCTTTTCACTTAAAAATAATGAGAATAAAGTGTTTTCTGTACAATATAGCCAAGCTGCTGAAGCCATCTGTGCAGACACAGATGGAATGCTGCAAAACTAGCAAGTGTTGTAGACGACCAACGCTACAGCAAAACTGGTCGCAATCACAACATGATTACATCATTGATGGCTAGCATTAAGTGTCCAAACTGGGTTCTGACTTCACTTCAAAGCACCTCACACATTTCAAATAAAGGCATTTATTGGGGGTAAGGAAGATACCTTAGTAAACAGTTTAACTGGGTCATATCCAGTTGATTTAGCCCACTCCTTAGTTGAAACACGTTTGATCTCACCATCCTCATTGGATGCTCGTGCTCTGGCTTCTGCTTCTGCTGGCTCCCCTGTTAATAAAGTGTTAACCAATATTTTAATTAAAAAAAGAGAAAAATCACATCCAAATATTTCCTCTAGAGTCACTAACCAAAATTAAATGGCTTTACTGCACCCAACAAGATGAACTAGACACAGGGTGCCCATTCCCGTTTGCTTCTGCAACTCACCAATGTAATTTGATGTCACTTAATTCCTCTGCAGAAAGAGTGAACAACTGTTTCTTATTCATTTTCTCCATGTCATATTGTGGTTTCATCAATGTCTAACCATCCCCTTTCAGTAGTCTCTTTCCCTGGCTGAGGAGACTTAGTTTGGGTAGAACTTCAGCACAAAATAAATGAACTTCCTACCTCTGGTTATTCCTGCACAGTAAAAATCCAGGCACACAGATGCTATTTGTTGTGTGTTTCTTTCCCAGTCACATCCAGCAATTGCTGGCATGACTCTTAATGAGCAGCAGGTGATGTTTTCACAAAACTATCTATTAACATCTTGTCTGAAAGAGACAAGTCAACTCCAAAATCATCACTTTATGACCTCTTTCCCCTTTTCCCCAGTGCATCATTTCCTATCTATCTGCACCAAACAGACATAATTGCCCAGTCACTCTGTGCTGTGAAGCTTTTCACTGCTTTTTGTAGTTAGTCCTCATTTTATTATTCTTAATGACTTAATCACACATGCTGACCCCCAGTCAAAGACATTCCTCTAATCACCATTTAGCTATCGTTAAAGCAGTGCAAGCACTTCAAGTCCTTCACCATTTTTTCCTTCCCATGACTGCATAGCTCCTTCAGGTTCCTCACAAAAAGCTTTTTTGAGTGCCCTCTGCAGATTCAAACCAGTGTAAGCCACAGATGCTTGTCCACATCTTTGTGGATTGCTTCAAAGGACCTGCAGAGCCATACCAGAGCTGAGTTCCCTTCACCAAATGTGCACTGACTCCCCCTCCCTGACACACCATCCATGTCCACTGTTTCTAAACAGCATTACTGGACAATGTGCTCACTACAGATATGAGTAAGCTCCAGCTCAGGCCCTCCTGCAGCTGCCCTGCCATCTTGGTTTAACGCAATACCATTGTGTCTGCCACCTTCCAAGCATTCCAGCAGTTGTTTTAAGTGAGTTTATACACCACTCTTTGAAAGATGCAGCTCTGAAGAGGATCTTGTGCACATTCTCCATGCAAAAAAGCTGTGCGTCCAGTTAATTAAAACCCACTGAAAATGTTGCAAATATCTAATAAGCAGCAGTATGAGGGAATTAAATTATGCATAATGCACTTAAGGGTCTGAAAGGGAAACTATTGTTAATACATCCCAAAGTCTTGTTGTCCAAGGGTAGAGTAAATGGAATCCTCTTAAAGGAAAATAGAGCTGGACTCTGCAATATTAAGGAATCACAGAAACAAGTCACAATCTCTGCAAGAGAACATTTCAGTAACAGGGTAAGCTACCAGCTTGTATCACACTCACAGGCAGCTTCAGGATCAGCTCTGTCAGGAGAGACTTCTTGGTCAGCATCTTCTTCTCCAAACAACTGGCTACATAATAATTAAGAACAAAACAACACTGGAATTTCATCATATTTGGTTAGAGACTGAAATACTTCCTAATGGATATATATCCACTTTAGAAGCTCTGCTGTCAGAGTGCTTCTTCATGTATCATGCTTTTTGAACTGACAACACAAAATGTGCAATACAAACATGAATGTAGCAAACCAGCTCTGTGTAACTCACTCCACAGCTCACCTAGCCTTGTCTTTCCATCACAGGACTGAACGCCTTGCTTACAAGCCTCCAAGATCCCAGCAAAAGTTACATCTGGTCACACATGCATTACACTGAAAAATGTGTTGAAAAATAAAGTAACCTCACCCCCCTCACCCCACACTGCTATGCCAAAGTACTTCTCCTGATTTTCTGTGATATTAGAGCAAGACCTAAGTAGTAACTAACCTCCCAACACCCCAAAACCCAAGTTAAAGAATGGGAGATTTTAGCTATAATTAACATTCTTCTTTTTTTAAATCCCCAAACCAACCAAAAACCAAACCCAAGCAGGTGGTGTCCACTTTTTGTCTGTAGGTTTAGACAAAAGCGACCTAGAGCACCTTTATCTTTTCTTTTCAATCACTTACTTGAACAAATACTTAGCCCACACAATGCAGTGGATAGGTTCTGATGGTGTATTTCTAATGGTGCAGCCTGGAAAAGTCTTCTGGGTTGGCTTAGGATGGCATTCGTAACATTCTGTCATTCCCTGGGGAAAGGGAAACACTTCCTTGTCACACTGTGAAGGCTCCTGCTACTGCGTGCTATTACCAGATGAACTGTAACTGGATCTCAACACGCCCGAGTGCCTGCTGTCTGAAATAGCCAAGTGACAAAGAGAGATACAGAATCTCACCTTCTTAATAACTGTTACTTGTCCAAGGTAGCCTGCGGTTCCACTCTCTATCAGAGGAACATCAGCAGCCAGACACATCCTGTTCACATGGTTACGGGCAGCTACAAATCAAGAGTTTGCAAAGAAAAATGGAATAATTAAAAAAAAAAAAGTTTGACTTCTCCATAGTCAAACTAGCCTCCCATGCAAGCATTTACCTTTCACCTACCTTATTTTATTCTAGAGTACTATGCCCTTTTCAAAGTCCATTTTCACAGAATCCTAGAATGCGTTGGGTTGGAAGGGGCATCCTGGAAGGGTTGGAAGCTCATCCAGTTCCAACCCCCTGCCATGGGCAGGGACACCTCCCACCAGCCCAGGTTGCTCAAGGCCTCATCCAACCTGGCCTTGAACACCTCCAGAGAGGAGGCATCCACAGCCTCCCTTGGGCAACCTGTTCCAGTGTCTCCCCACACTCACTGTCAAGAATTTCTTCCTAATCTCCAGTCTAAATCCCTCCTCCTGAAGCTTCAATCCATTCCCCTCAATTAACACAAAACAGATCCACAGCAGACTCTACTAAGTTACAAACATATACAGAGCACTCAGCACTTGCCATAAAGCAGCAATACAGCAGTAAATGTTTTACCTTCAAAGCACCAACTACCCTTTCTAGTGGAAGTACAAAAACTACAGATGGCTTGAGAGGATTCTCACTGACACTGCAGCACTACTAAGGGTAGAACACATTAAAGTTCTACAAACAAGCAACAGCATTTTCATCTCCAATACAAAGCCACAGTGCAAACCTCACCTCTGTTATCCAGAGCATTCATAACCAAGGTAAACTGGCGGAAGAACTCTACGTTATAGTCAGGGCTATAGAGAAAAGAAACAAACAAAAAAGGCATATCAAAGTGGTTGGAACTTATGGCACAACAGAAAGTACACACATGCAAAGGGTGGCCTGATGTTCACGTGCTAAATTACACAGATCATAACTTTACTACTAGCCTTTAACTGCCTCATTTGTCTTCGGCCCATTTTAAAGCAGGGTGAGAGCAAGAATGTTATGCTGCTGGAAGGAAGCTCCTGCAATTAGCACTAATTTGACCAATGAAACAGGCAGACAAGGAAAAGGCCATTATACTGCTCTGACCTAACGAGTAAATTGGCTGAACTGTGGTAACTGACCCTAAAAACCATCAGCTGAGACTAAAATATGCACGCTGTAATTACCATAGCTCATCAGACTGCTGATAGTTCATTATACTGTGATAGCTCAATTGGTTTTGATCATGCCTCCACATCCTTAGGAGCCAGACATGAGATTTTAAAATCCTGACACTTCAGTGTGTTTAATTTGGATTTTTCTGATCTGAAGAAGGTGGTGAAGAAGCAAAGAAGAAGCAAGCTTAATGGTTTTACATTTTCAGGAAAAGGATGCACTCAGTCAGTGGTTAATAGTAACACCAGAGTTCAAATCTGAATGTTCCAAAACAGAGGTTTTTAAGAAACTGAAAAAATATAATTTAAAGCTACTGAAAACCTACATCATCTTGTACCCTACTCATTGGCTATGGATCACAGAGACTAAATTTTTAACAGTTTGGGGCATACAAAAATGATACTTGGTTACCCACACACACAAAAGGGACTTTTTTTTTTTTTTAATCCTAGAGTTAACATTTCCATTTGTTTTAATCTAATTCTTGCTCAAGATAGCAAGGCATCCTTACAGTGTAAAAACTTCCATAGTAAATAATGCTAATAAAATGGAAAATAGGCACAAGCAAATGACTACAGTTTACTACCAGAGCTTGAGAGAACTCCTACAAAACCCCCAGTGCCCCTCAGGTGTGTGGCAGACTCATACTTACAGCTGGTTCCTTTTACTGCAGTACTTTTGCAAAGCATCTTAAAGCACACAATTGCAGCATTTCAATAACAAAGCATTTGAAAATAATACCATGTAACTGGAGCTTAAAACCCAACCAAACATACTTCATGATGCTGTCATGGTAAGCTGTAATGTTAGCCTCTGGATGAAACTGTAACACGCTTTCCTTGGCAACCTGGAAATGAAAAACAAGAAACAAAACCCCCACGTTATTTCTTCCTTCCTTATAAACACAGACTTGATACTAGCCAAGTATTAAGCTAACCCCCTTGAGATTCAAATATTTCTATAATGAAATGTGGATAGCCACAGCCAACCAACCAACATTTACCTCCTGTCAGCAAAAACAAAACCGTGACAGGTTCCTAACACTGCTTATAAAATACTGAGTAAGGCCTCAGCTTTATTTTCTCCTCACCTGTGCTTTTGATCTTCCAACATGCTTCTTTTGGAACAAAAACTGCCTGTTGAGGTTGCTGACATCAATAGTATCCAGATCAATCTACAAACATACAAGAGACATCCATTTCACTTTGACAGAAATAAAAGGAACAAAGTCATTAAGAGAATTTGAAGCAAATGTGATGACCAAAATGCATAAAACTTTATAGACCTCTTTTCAGACCCGCATGCAACCCTAGAGGCACAAGTATCACCTCACCCCCTTCAGGAACGTTCAATCACTACTAACGATTGGACTGTAGGTCAAAAATTAAGGGCTACATGACAACAAACTTCCTGAAGAAAGAGTCCCTACTGAAAATGCATATGATTTTTGAGATATATATGCCCAGTAGTTGGTAGAAAGTCACTGATTGTCCTGTTTACTGTAGGATTAAGATTTTAGTGAGAGTTCACCAGGAGACACAGCACACAGACCGCAGAAATCACTCTAGATGGGTCCAGACAAACGCTGCATGGGACTGACCACCCCAAATTCTGGCTCTGCACCATGCTTCCCTGAGGTGGAGGTGTTCAAGGCCAAGTTGGTTGAGGCCTTGAGCAACCTGGACTAGTGGGAGGTGTCCCCGTCCATGGCAGGGGGTTGGAACTAGATGATCTTTAAGGTCCCTTCCAACCCAAACCATTCTTTGAATCTATGAAGGTCCAAGAAAGGCTACTCAGCAAACTAACTACTCCTTCTGCTTTATATGTGATCATGGCTTTGAGCAACTGAATCAGTAATCTGAGGGCTGTGTTGCCATCTAATTCACGCACTGCAGGGCAAAAGCTTTTACCCTTTGCCATCAGGACTAACTGCCTAAGTGCCTATTAAAAAATTATGAAGTCTACTTATAAAAAAAAAAAAATCCATGCCACCAAGATGCTTAAAAACACAAACCACAGAACAGCTGTGATGCACAGCCTCAGAGAATGCTGTGCCTGCAATTCCCCCAAGGGTGATGTTTCTATTTCTTAATGTATGTACATGAACACCACCACTGCAAATGTCTTTGCCCTCCACCACATGAATTAAGAAGAGTTAATTGGAACTTCAAGATTTATTCCTACCTTTGTTACTCCTACTTTTCATTTAAAGTAAACAGCTTCTCAAATCAACCATTCTTTTTAGAAGTCCTCTCCTGACCCAAATATTTTAAATTGAGAGGGGAAGGGGACAATTTTCCTGAGCCACAGTGATATTTCTCCCAAATCCTGACAGCTAAAGTTTTCACACTCAACACAATAATGCTTTCCGCTCTCTGGAGAGGACTACCAGACTGACTGTGCAGTGTGAAGCTTGAACATGACCTACCCAGGGTGTTCTCACACACTTTTCATTTCAGTAACCAAACTTGAATAACAAAAACAAGGATAGCACACATTTCTCACTGAAGATCCTTTGCATGCAAGATCCAAGCTTCAAGATTAAACTTCCTGTTTTCTGAAGGGAGTATTTTTAATTTAAGGATTAAGTTTTAATATGCTAATAGCTGTAATAAGTAAAAAGCTTTAACATTAAATAAAAGCATTTGGGGATATAGAGCAAACAGGAAATAAACATAATAGAAAACATTCTATTAGAAAGCAGAGACCATTAACTTTTGTTAACTAGAGACACCCTTACTAACTACCCATAGTCTTGTATCTTTACATGAAAATGGTATTTGCATGCAAGTGTATTTTTACCTCCCTTCCCATACTACTTACTTCCCAAACATGCTTAGTTCAAAGCCAAAAAAACCTCAAGGGAAAATCATGAAGTGCATCATTCTGTTACAACATCCTTCATCCACAAAACCAGTAGTATTTTAACTGAAAATAACAAGTGCTTAGGCTACAACTGCCAACAGCATTACCATGACCAAAAGCAGCAGAGGTAGCTTCTCTCCAGAGAGAATACTTAAGAGTGAGACCTCAGGAGAAGCATCCATCTAGCTAAGAATTATTAGGATTTAACAGTTCTCTTATTAAAATAACTTTTATACTGCTTCTATTTTTGCAAGCTAGAAGGAAAGGCCCCAGAACTTCCTAAGAATGTTAATGTTTTTAATTCAGACTTGGATCTTGAGTAATTTGAATTTGTTCTTAATTCATAAGGGCAACAGCACTGCCTTTCAACAAAGTATGCTTAATGCAATCCCATATTTCTGTGTTGTCTGGTGTTCAAAACCACTAGATATTTTTTGGTTTAAAAAAAATCCTAATTTACATATAAAAACAGGAAGCATTTTCAGGTCTTCATGCTTGTTAGGAATTAATAACCATAGAAAACCCTCCACAATATCAACAACCTTGACAAAATCAATTTCTTCTTTTAATAGCAAATTTCCTCTTTGGGTAACAATTCTCTTTTTTCTCTGGCCCTGGTTTTGTGCCCACCCACTCCATATGTTATCAAAACATTTCTGCCTTGCATAAAACACTACCAAAGATATTTTTAAATGAAGATGGCCCTGATCCAACATGTACTTAAGTTAATGGAGTCCAACCATGTTTGCCTTGAAAGACAATACACACAAAAAAAATAAATCAAACTATAGGAAGTGAAACCATAGGCATATACCAATGAGATTTATGCCTAATGACTAACTGGAAAATCAGGAGATATTAAACTCTACACAATTGACAGGCAAAGGAAAAAAAATAGGAGGAAAAAAAAACAGCGCAGAAAAGACAAACTTCCACTCCTCTATTGACGTTTGCTTCACTCATATAATGTTACAAAGGGTTAGGCTTGCAGTGGTAGACTGAACTCCAAGGGACAACTTGGAATTACACTTAAGCACATCCTAAAAGTCAACTGAGTAGAAGTGGCTGAGCTGTATGAATAGCAAAGCAAGCCAGTCATCTTCTACAGCCTGACCACCGTTTCAGATAAAAGCTGTTTCTTATATGATCCGCATAAGTCTGACCATAAAAATAACCCTTACAACTTGTCATACAACGCTCCCTGATGAGATTCCTGGCCAGGCACACACAAGTAAAAACGCATTCAAGGAACCAGACCTGTTTTCTAGGTGGATTTGTAGTCCCATCACTTCTTCACAGCATTTACTTTTGGAACTACAGTAAGAAATAAGGTCTGAAAACTCGGTACGCAAGAGTTCTGCTAATCGTGTTTCTGTCTCTTTCGTTCTCATTCCGACCCTCGAAGTCCTGCCCTTCCTATACACATTCGGAGATCAGCATCACGAAGCAAAAGTGAAAGCAGCAGCCCGCGGGAAAATGCCGTGATCGAACTTCAAGACTGGCAGTTTTACAACTGGGTATCTAAAAATACACTTCACCTCCCACGTATTTTGTTTTTCGTAGCAACCCATCTCCGGACCATTATCCACAGTACTCAAGGCGGCATTGGGCAAAGCCAAGCCAGTAACGGCAATCGCTGGGCAGCGAACACACCACACCAGTTTCCCACCAGATTTCATCTGCGGGCTCCCAGACACAGCCTCTTCTCCGCCGAGCTGCCCCGGGAAGGCGGCCCGACCCCTGGAAAGCGGACAGCCAGACCTCCGTGGGGAAAGGCGGCCCTTGCCCGCTCCTCCTCTCCGCGTCTGCCCCGGCGGGGAGCCCGGGCACAGCGGCACTGCCACTCGGGGCGGCCCGCGAGAGGGAGGGAGCCCCGCGGAGCGGCCCCGCTTAAGGCGGGGGCGCGGATGGCGGCGGCAGGCCGCAGCCCCTTTGTGGCAGAGCCCGTCCCCCGGCGGCAGGGGCGGCGCGGCCGCCTCGCCCGGCAGCTTTGGCGGGCCGGGAGCAGTTTGAAAACACGCAGACAATGCGGCGGGCGGGAGGGGCCTCGCCGCCACAGCTCCCCCGCCTCTGCCGCGGCCCCACCGCCCCGGCCCACCCAGGCCCCCACCCCGCTCCCTGTACCCCCCCGTACCCGCCCCGGCCTTTGCTGCGCCGCCACCCTCCAGCCCCTCATTCGCCCCGGCCCCCGCCCCGGCCCGTACCACGTCGATGTTGCTGAAGCCGGTGAGCACCAGGTCCTTGAGGAGCTCGCAGCCGATGCCGCCGGCTCCCACCACCAAGACCCGCGCCTGGGCTACGGCTTCAGCCAGCTCAGTGCGCAAGGGGCCCAACACCGGCACGGCCATGACAGCGGGCAAAGGAGGGCGGCGGGCAGCGGCAGCGACTCCGCGCGGCTCTCTTCACCGGGCCGCACTCCGGACAGCGAGCCCGGGCAAGGCCAGAGCGGCCGCCGCCCGCCTCGCCCATAGCGCCCCCTCCCGGCAGGGAGGGCCTAGGCCCTCTCCTGCGCACCGCCCAGAACGGCGGCAGCAGGACCGCAGCCGGGGCGGGACAGGGAAGGCTTCACTGCCGGTTCGAGCCCTTGCTCCCGGCGGTCGCCCCGGCCGGAGGCTGGCTACGGGTGGCACCGCGGGCAGTGCTTCGCGTGGAAACAGCCCCACCTGTGTGCTGCAACCGCCAGTGCGGCCAGGGCTCGGCTCACAAACGGTGCGCTCGGGGCTGTCTGCTATGGCTGGGGAAGCGAGTGGGCCGAGCACCGCGGGGGCACCGGCGGGACCCCCCCACACCACCGTGTCTTGTATTTCTGTTAGCCTTAGCTAACTGCCTCTCCTTTAGAAGCTACAGTTCTTCGTTAAAAATAGGCAGTTACTGCATTCATTTATGCTGCAGCATTAAACCTGTACAAAAAGCTTTAAGGACACTTAGATTATTCCTCCATTAAGTCAATTAAAATACCGCAATTTAGCCTAAGCCTACAGGGAACTCCACTCTAGGATTCAGTTCAACTACAGCAGCTAGATGAGCCTGTGAGCATCAAGTTGGTGCTGTACCTGCCCCTTCCCTCTGTCCCTGTGAGAACAAAAACCTCATCATCCTCACCCAGAGCAACGTGACTGTGAGAGCTCATCTTGGCCATGCAGATGTAGCCTTACCCCTCACTGCAGAAACATCTCCAACAGCTTCATATAGTGACAGCAAGGCCCTTTCAGCTGCTGTCCACTGAGCTTCCAATCTGTGGTTAAAAAGCAGCAGATCTGTGTTTTAAACTCAAGCTTACATTTATTTCTTCACTGCCAATAGTTCCTAAAATCTGGACCCTGACTCATAAATTACCATCTCTCTTATGAAGGAAGACTGAGGGACTTGGGGTGTTTTAGCCTAGAGAAAACTGAGGGGGGAATCTCATCAATGTTTATCAATATTTAAAGGGCGGGCATCAGGAGAATGGGACCAGGCTTTCTTCAGTGGTGCCCAGTGACAGGACAAGGGGTAACAGGCACAAACTTGAACACCAGAAGTTCCATCTAAACATGAGGAGGAACTTCTTTAATTTAAGGGTGACAGAGCCCTGGAACAGGCTGCCCAGGGAAGTGGTGGAGTCTCCATTTCTGGATACATTCTAAATCCACCTAGACTTGTCCCTGTGTGACCTTCTCTTGGTGACCCTGCCTTGGGAGGGGGGTTGGACTCTGTGACCTCCAGAGGTCCCCTCTAACCCCAGCCAGTCTGTGAAAAGAACCCTTCTCCATTACTATCCTCCTCAAACATTAAGTGTACCTAGAATCATGAAGCAATCTCTACATTTCCACGTCTCTTCAAAATATGCAGCTTCCCTGTCACCACGTTTTAGAGGCTTGCTAACATGTACTTCAATCAGTTATTCCTGGAAATAAGCACCATGTCAGCAAATTTATTTCATTTTCACCACATTGAGGGAAAAAAAATCTGTTGCATAACTACACACTTTAACCTGCAGAAAACAAAACAAAACAAAAAAAACCCAACCACCCAATAGCCTTTCCATCTATGCAGAGAAATACAATTTATTTAAATAATCTCTGATCTGGGTCTTCTTGTACAAAAATAAATTCTTCAAGAGGGGTTTGATGATTTGGTGGCCAACAGCTTCTCTCACATGTGTAAATTAGAACAGTTCCAAATTCCACTGACAGATCTGAAAACAAAACAAGAAAGGTATGAAAAATGACATCACCAAAGGCTGTTTATTGTGATCCTTCAATCTCTGCCAAATCAAAAATTACGTGTCATATTCTGTCTCCATTTTCTGATTTTAAAGATTTTAAAGCAAGCTTAGCCTGAATTTTCAGAGAGCTTAAGTGTCTCCAATCTTACCTGACAATATTTATTATTTTCAAGGCCTCATTTAAGAAACAAGAAAGACAAATTCCTCCCCACAGCATGCAATTGTCTGTATTGCTGTTATTAATGTTCACTGGTGAGTAAATAAAGTTGAACTCACAGAGCCTCCATAAACTAGAATTACACCTTTTGCTTAGTGAAATCTCTCATGGAAGCAGAGTGGATTACATTCAGTTTTGAGCTCCTCACTACAAGGACGCTGAGTTGCTGGAACGTGTCCAGAGCATGGTAACAGAGCTGGGGAAGGGTCTGGAGAACAGGGCTGGGGAGGAGCAGCTGAAGGAACTGTGGTTCATTTGTCTGGAGAAGAGGAGGCTGAGGGGAGACCTCATTGCTCTCTACAGCTCCCTGAAGGGAGGCTGCAGTGAGGTGGGGGTTGGTCTCTTCTCCCTAGTATCAGGTGATAGAAGGAGAGGAAATGGCCTGAAATTGTGCCATGGGAGGGTTAGGCTGGACATGAGGAATAATTTCTTTGCTGCAAGAGTGGTCAGGGATTGGAACAGGCTGCCCAGGGAGGTGGTGGAGTCACCATGCCTGGAGGTGTTCAAGAAACCTGTGGCCATGGCACTTGGGGATGTGGTTTAGTGGCCATGGTGGTGTTGGGCTGATGGCTGGACTGGATGATCTTAGAGGACTTTTCCAACCCAGTTACACAGCTCAGTGCATGTGGTTAGCAAGCAACAATCCAAACTGCAGTTCACTGAACTTTACCAGGAAGGTGACTGTTTCTAGTACACTTTCAGCTAAGTCAAAGGTCAACACCTGAGTCACTCTGGAGCATGCTGACCAGTGCTGGCATCAGCTGAAATTCAAATACTCTGCTGCCTCCACAGGTACTGCAGGCTGGAACACCTTTCTCAATGTTGACTGGAGGACATGTTATGAATAAAGGCTGGCCACCCCTAGAGTACCTAAGAGAAGAAAGGAAAAAAGTATTCCATTTTTTAACCTGCATTTCACAGGGAAACATACATGTTGGCAACAGTGCTCTGAACTTGCTTGAAGTACAAAACATAGTTATGAGCCCAAATCACTGCCAAAGCTTCAAATGAGTCATTAAACAAAGAAAAAAGGTGGGCAGAGGGAAATACTTGCAAGATCAACACTTGGATTGTCTTAAGGCATTTAAAGGAGACCAATGCTTTGAACTTACACCTCCAAAATATGCTGTACCTGACTTATTTAATTAAGCAAACTAAACTTTCCTGAAAATGGAATCCTAACCAGTGGCACTTTCAGATACTCAACACAGAAATGGTCTCAAAACTACTGCAGCTATGGCACAGTAAAAACTGACGTTTTACTTCTGAAAGCTATCACAGCTCCACAACTAACAGCAAACCAAGAGCAAAGATGATTTGCACTGAATTGCCAAGCAGAAAATTCCCTGCTGTGCAGCAAG